>NC_081793.1:20931764-21280931 GCF_963082965.1 Carassius carassius
TCTCAATGCCCTTATTGCTGACACAAACAGGCAACCTGCTTTTTAGAGTATATTGATACAGATATGTTGCCTTTTGTTGATCAGTTGTGAAATGAATGTAGTGCAATGTGTTTTATGTCTGTCACTCTTTACTACAGACCAAATGATATGAAATACAATAAGGTTATAATGTCATATTACAATTAAATGTTTTTACAAAGTTATTCTTGCTTTTGTACAGTATTTTCATATGAATTTCTGAATATATATATCTATGTAATCTGATGTATACTGTATATTTATAGGCTTCAAATTCTATGGAATAAAGTTTTAATTCTACAGGCTACTGTATATGGGCATTAATATAATACATTTAGTACCATGAACTTTACATCGTGGTTTCTTTACCTTTTCTTATTCAGTCACTTTAGTATTATGTGCATCAGTATCAAAACTTTTTTTCATGTTTCCTTTTTTTTTGTTTGTTGTTGCTGTTAAATTATATTGTGATGTACGATCATGAAATATGGTATTATTTGCCAAACTTGGTAAAAGAGCTCTACTCTTGGCCACATGTTGTCAATCATTGTATATTTCAACAAACAAGATGTCTTTTATATTAAATATATTCAAATACAACATGTTTAAATTTTGACATTCTTTCTTCAGATTATTATAAGGCTTAAATATTTGCAATATGTTGTCTGCTGTGGTCCTTTTTGGTTCCCTTTTCCTGTTTCATTGCTCTTAATTAAAATAAAAAGCTTTTGAAAAGCTGATATTTGGTGATGTTGTGTTTAATGAGTAAAATATTAATGTGCTGTATTATAAATATTTAAAGTCTTTCCTTCAAGATTTCACAAAGGCTTAATTTGCACTACAAACTCATTAAGGGCCAAATAATTGTAAGAAACTTTTGTGATTTCATACTCTGTGTATATTGGAAGATTGAAAAATTAAAGATGTTTTTCTCAAATAACCACTAGAGACCACTATCCAAAAATGCTTGTTTGTATTTCTAAATATTGTCAATAATTTTATCACAATGTAATAAATATTACATTGTTGTTATTATTTTTTTATTATTATTTATAGACATTTAAGAAAGGCATTGCAAGTACACACAACGTTTTCAATGTTTTTTTGTTTTTTTTTAAACATTTATAATAATCGGTATAATAACAATACACGAAGTAGGCCACATATAGAAACTGTTCATTAATTCCAAAAAATATTCTGTTAAGCATTACATCCCTTTGACATGCATGCAAACAGTCATGCTCTCTCTCTCTCTAAAGCTTTAGCATGCTGTAAAACGGGCTTCCTGTCAACAGCATGACAGTCAATGACGTGTTCAGAACAGAGCTCCAGTATTTGCTGCTTCTCAACCTCTTACTCGAGACATACACATATGACTTCCTTTGGGATTATGTGGCATTTATCAAATAGACTGGGTGTTATATAAAGCCATTTGTAAATGCAGAGGGAGCAGATTGGGTTCTAACATTAATCCCAGCCTGCATTCAGCCTGGCTGCAATCCATCTGAAAGAAAGGACCGGCAACAGGAATTACAAACCTTACACTGGTCACATCCTCATCCTCAACCTTCCATACCCTTGCTTGCCCTCTCCAGCTCATGGCCAACACCGGATAAATGACCCTGATCAACTGAGGGCCAGTGTTCAATTTTAGCCACATGCAGACCTATTTTCTCTGTAAATTCAGTTAGGAATTATTACAAATTATTCAGGATTCACTCTTATTCAGGAGCAGTTGGTTTTTAGCACAGCACTTACCAAGGAAGCTTGTTTCAGTTATGGAATAGAAACAATAAAAAAAAGCTAATTGTGACTTTTTATCTAACAATTCTGAGAAGAAAAGTCTGTGTTGTGAGATATTTTTCTCTGAATTCTGAGTTAGATTAAAGAAAAAAGTAAGAATGGTAAGATGTAAAATTAGAAAAATTTCAAGTTAACCTCTCAGAATTGTAGAGTCTAAATTTTAAAATATAAGGTCACAATTATTTTATTATTAAATTAGTTTATTAGTTAACATATATTTACTTGTGGTGGAAAGAAGCTGCCATAGGCACATGCAACAAAAGAATGCTCAAGTCTGATTAAAAAAATATGTTTTGCTTTTATTCAGATTTTTTTTGGTTGAGAATAAATTTCAGTTCCCTGAATATTACATTAGTGAGATGTAATCTTAACTCATTTACTGTAGCACAATTATTTTTCAATAAAATACCATCTGTTGTTATACTTCATAAATATTGCATTTTAGAGGATGTATATAGCTCAACTGCTCAACAGCATAGTGCTAGCAACACCAGTGTCATGGGTTTGATTCCTGGGGAACACATAAAGCCTACTTGCAAAATATATACACAGAATGCAAAGTAAGCTGCTTTGGAAAAAAGCAAAAATGCAATACATAAATATAGATGTTTTACATCTGATTACATTGTTAACAGTTGCATTTAGCCAAGTGGTTTCATTATTGTAAATGTATTCTTTACAATATTCCTATATGTTTACACATTTACAAACACACACATTCAAACTTCACAACGAGCACATTCAAGATGCATAATTTATATACATAGTGTTGTACACTACTTGGGCTTCATTCATGCCTTTGACAAACCTGTATAATCACGGCATTTCTACAGCAGAGTACATTATAACTGTACAAGTGTCCAGACGTTAGCTCTGTTCAGGTATGCACTTGTGTCTTCTACTGGCCTCTATCCAGTGTCCAGAGGATAAAATAACTCCATTTCCATAATGAAATTATGGAATAATGAATAATGAAATTGTCCACAATAAACTAATGACTGCAGATGGATGATCTGAAATAGAGAAGAGAAGAGACCATTAAAGACTGTTTTACTGACTGCGCCTCCAGTGGCAAATGATGTTTGATGTATCATTTCATATTATTAGTGAATGTCAGAGGGTCATGTCACGTAATTCTAATGGTGAATGCGCTATCTCTTTAAAAAGGTGGTAAATGGAGATCAAAAGAATAACAGAATACTAACTAAATAAGAGTCTAATTTTAGAGTCTTAGGGTTTGTTGGGCTATCTTTAATGGGTTTATTTGATCGTAAAAACTATTATCTGAGGGGGAAAAACTAGCACTGGTCCTTATTCAAGTCTAGCAAACTGTTTTGATAAAAAAAAAAAAATATATATATATATATATATATATGTATGTATGTATATATGTATGTATGTATGTATGTATATATATATATATATATATATACATATGTATGTATATATGTATGTATATATTGCAAAATATATGTAAAATATATTGCAATAAAGATACTGCAGATACGATACATAAGTAGTCTGTCAAACTGATCATGAATATATCATAAAATGATGGCTGCCACTTTTATAGAGCCTATAAGATACATTCAAACTAACAAAAAGTGATTTGAAGCACCTATTTGCACACAAAAAATAGCAAATTATGTATACTTTTAAGTTTAGATAATTCTGCTCTTAGTATTAAATTAAACTCATGTCATGAGTTAAAGTTGCGACATTTGACCAACCGTAGAGGAATAGATGCAAAATGACCATAAAAAACTCCTCTTCTTTTGCATTTCACAATTTAAGATACTTGAATTAAACTTTACACAATACTGTTTTTATACAACCATCATATCTGGATAAAGTAAAGACCATAATGCGTAAAACATTTTGGTTTGTATGTTTACTCATGATGATGATGCAATACAGACACTTGATCTTGCTGCAGTTAATCTTTGTGCTACCAAATGCCTTCTTCCTCTTAACAGCCATAAATTCTAAAGAATTCAGCGAGTAATCCACTTTTTTCTACCTGGAAAAGAAATGTGTCTGTGAAAATGGTGTTGGAGAATGGCTCACTTTTAATATTATTTAATCTTTTTGTCGCTTCTGTAGTGTAATATACATGATCCCAAGAGTGTTATTGCAATATTAAATACATCAATAATACAATACATACTATTGCAATAAATGTATATAAAAATATATACATACATACATGATATTAAACACCTATGTAATATTAAATAAAAATAATTTAATTAATAATTTATTAAAATGTTAAGCATCTAAATAAATTATTCATCATTTCAATTAAATTCTTGATATGTTTATGGATTTATAAAAAAAAATATTATCCTGTTTGTCATTATTAGAGTTGAACAAAACAAAAGATCTCTAAAGAGTTTTATTTTAAAACAAATAATATAATGTAAATATGCAAAATATTTTTGCTCTTCCCGTAATTAATAATGAAAACAATTTCTCGTTGTATGTCTTGTGTCATAATTGTACAAATGACATCACCTTGGATAAATATGAGTAACAATAAATAGCATTAAAAGGGTCATATATTCAGGTTAGTGAGAAGTATTTGTATCTTACCTGTTTTAGCTCAAATTAGGTTCAGATTTGTACATTTATTAACTTCAAGAAGATTGATAATGTGTCCGAAAGGGGAAAACGAGAGAAGGGCACTCATCAGCAGACTGGATGTGTCAGACCAGCGTGCTCCTCTTCTCGCGCATGTCAGGGGTCAGAGGTGCGAAGCTGGAGGCAGCTGTGTTGTTCTGCTCATTAAAACGCGACGAGGCCGGGGAGTTTTGCATCACCACGAGCCGAATGGGAGACTGCTGCTGGAGGGGCTCGGAAACATACTCCTTGGAAGGGTCTTTGCCACGGCAGTCGTACAAGATGCAAGAGATGAGAAAGACCAGAAGCAAGATGATGTAGCTGGCGATGAGGATGATGAGGTTTAGAGTGACTGGATCAATCTCCTGGTAAAATTCCATGAGACCCATGGCGAAGCTGCATCCCTGACTCCAAACTCTGAGAGAAATGTGGGCACCATGGACTCCCTTCGGGCTCTTCTGCAAAGCTTGCAGTAGTAGGGATATCCCGGCAAGCACCAGCAGGGCCCTGTGCAGAGATCAGAGTGGAGATTTCTCTCTGCCGTTCAAAGACTTTAATCCCTCCCCTTCTATTCCACCAATGATTAAAAGCTGCTCACTTTAATAGCTTAAACTGTCATTTTATATTGCCAGCTGCACATTGCGTGATGGCTTTGGCCAAATTATGCAGAGAAGGTAAAAGGGTGGAGTAAAATTTTTAGTGTCCTTTTGTCAGGAACACATCAATGTGGGATTTCAGTAAGTGTTGTGTAATGAACGACTTTTAGTTATGTCATCATTAATGGACCATGACATAACACTCAAGCCAAAAAGCAGATTCAGTGTATTTTGGGAATGTGTAATATCCATTTTCCCCCTCCCCATTATTTTTTACACACACACACACACACACACACACACACACACACACACACACACACACACACACACACACACACACACACCTCCAATCTCCATTAAAAACAACATCATAACAACAAAAACTGTTATGTTATGTGTGTGTGTGTGTGTGTGTGAATTTAATGAATTTTAAGCCAAAGTAAACTACAAAAGTGATCAAAAATATTAAGCAATATTACAAATATGTCATTTTAAATGTCATTTATCAATAAAAAATAAAACTTAAATGTGACATTTGGTGGTATACACAAAGGTAAACCAAGGATACACTATTGTTCATGCTGTTTGTGTTAATGGAGGAAAAAGACAAAGTAGAATGTTTTTCTTAATCTGGGGTTACAACATTTGTCTATTCATGCTTTGATCTGTCCATCAGCATCTATTACAGTTTACAGTTGTGCAGTGAACACTAGCACACCTAACCAAAGTTTTATGGTTTGACAAGGATTATAGTGTAAAGGTACCAGATGGACTAAAAAAATAACGCAGATCTTAAAAAGAAGGTCATAAATCAGGGTATCTTCCGTCCATTCCAAATCCGTTTTCAATTAAAAAACAGAAAACTAAAGACTCAAGAGGATTCAAGTGAGAGAACATGAATTCAATAACGAGAAATGAAAAAATGGCTCGTTTATTCGTTATTCCATTTAGGTTAACAAACGGAAAATGAGTTTTTGACTTGATTTCTCATTTTGTCGTTTGGCGTTTAAAAAACGGTTTATGGCTTCAATATTTCATTCGCACTTGTGGGCGGAGCTGAAACGCTCCTTTCATCTGATTGGTCGAATCGCTCCGCCTTCAGCTCGGTCTCTACATTCTTTCAGAATAAGAGTCTTATACGAGTAATGTCTGAAACCACCGCTCACTGTTAATTCGCATTATATTTGAGTCAGATGTTGCTGGACACATAATTCGTGCTGCTGTGACTTGCAAGCCACCCCTTTAAATTATTTCTAGGTTATAGTATTGTATGAATATTGTCCCACTGATAAATACAATGCAAATAGTTCTGTTTTCTTGGATAAAAGTGAAGTGGAAATAAAAATCAATAATAGACTGAACAGTTCCATGATAATATGTCTGTAACATTTACCACTCTCGTCTTTTAAGTCTACAGGCACTAGGTAAGGTGTGTGTGTGACATTAATAATTAATTGTGTACAACCCGAATTCCGGAAAAGTTGGGACGTTTTTTAAATTTTAATAAAATGAAAACTAAAGGAATTTCAAATCACATGAGCCATTATTTTATTCACAATAGAACATAGATAACGTAGCAAATGTTTAAACTGAGAAATTTTACACTTTTATCCACTTAATTAGCTCATTTAAAATTTAATGCCTGCTACAGGTCTCAAAAAAGTTGGCACGGGGGCAACAAATGGCTAAAAAAGCAAGCAGTTTTGAAAAGATTCAGCTGGGAGAACATCTAGTGATTAATTAAGTTAATTGATATCAGGTCTGTAACATGATTAGCTATAAAAGCTTTGTCTTAGAGAAGCAGAGTCTCTCAGAAGTAAAGATGGGCAGAGGCTCTCCAATCTGTGAAAGACTGCGTAAAAAAATTGTGGAAAACTTTAAAAACAATGTTCCTCAACGTCAAATTGCAAAGGCTTTGCAAATCTCATCATCTACAGTGCACAACATCATCAAAAGATTCAGAGAAACTGGAGAAATCTCTGTGCGTAAGGGACAAGGCCGGAGACCTTTATTGGATGCCCGTGGTCTTCGGGCTCTCAGACGACACTGCATCACTCATCGGCATGATTGTGTCAATGACATTACTAAATGGGCCCAGGAATACTTTCAGAAACCATTGTCGGTAAACACAATCCGCCGTGCCATCAGCAGATGCCAACTAAAGCTCTATCATGCAAAAAGGAAGCCATATGTGAACATGGTCCAGAAGCGCCGTCGTGTCCTGTGGGCCAAGGCTCATTTAAAATGGACTATTTCAAAGTGGAATAGTGTTTTATGGTCAGACGAGTCCAAATTTGACATTCTTGTTGGAAATCACGGACGCTGTGTCCTCCGGACTAAAGAGGAGGGAGACCTTCCAGCATGTTATTAGCGTTCAGTTCAAAAGCCAGCATCTCTGATGGTATGGGGGTGCATAAGTGCACACGGTATGGGCAGCTTGCATGTTTTGGAAGGCTCTGTGAATGCTGAAAGGTATATAAAGGTTTTAGAGCAACATATGCTTCCCTCCAAACAACGTCTATTTCAGGGAAGGCCTTGTTTATTTCAGCAGGACAATGCAAAACCACATACTGCAGCTATAACAACAGCATGGCTTCGTCGTAGAAGAGTCCGGGTGCTAACCTTGCCTGCCTGCAGTCCAGATCTTTCACCTATAGAGAACATTTGGCGCATCATTAAACGAAAAATACGTCAAAGACGACCACGAACTACTCAGCAGCTGGAAATCTATATAAGGCAAGAATGGGACCAAATTCCAACAGCAAAACTCCAGCAACTCATAGCCTCAATGCCCAGACGTCTTCAAACTGTTTTGAAAAGAAAAGGAGATGCTACACCATGGTAAACATGCCCCGTTCCAACTATTTTGAGACCTGTAGCAGAAATCAAAATTGAAATGAGCTCATTTTGTGCATAAAATTGTAAACTTTCTCAGTTTAAACATTTGCTATGTTATCTATGTTCTATTGTGAATAAAATATTGGCTCATGTGATTTGAAAGTCTTTTAGTTTTCATTTTATTAAAATTTAAAAAACGTCTCAACTTTTCCGGAATTCGGGTTATAAATTAATATAGTTACATTTATTAAATAAATTAGTTTTATTACATACTAAATTGAATGATGTTTCTCTTTTAGTCTTCTTTGTTGGCCTTGAGAAAGCCACTAACATTTAAAACATAATTATTATTATTTATTATGAGAGTAATTGAAATCGACTAAAACTTTCACCAAATTCAGCTCAGATCTTCAGACTCTCTGACTCATTGCTGTAACTGGTCAGACTTTTTCCTTCTCAATAAATCCTAGTGACTTTCATTATATGAGCAATGAAGGTCTTACACTTAATGTCCACTAGAGGGGGAAACAGGATTTATATTCACGTAAGTTTAAATGACAGGTAAATACATTAATTTCATGTGTACTACCATGAATATGCCATATCTGTGTAACACAGGTTCTTCAATGATAGATGGGGTGGGAGGGGGGTATACCTTAGCTCAATGATAACTGTATAATAGAAAACAACATTAACTACTGCAGATGATGCCAAATAAAAATGATTATGTTTTGGAAAACTGTAAGTCAAATGTACTTGCACAAATGACTTGCTGTTAAATAATACCCCTTATGCGTTGTTGGGGACGTTTTCGTCCACTAGAAGTTGAGTGTTATTTTGGCCACAACTTTCTCTGTGTTTCAGCTAATGGAATGATTTTTGGTGACAAATCTTATTTTGACATATATTTTGGGAAAATGCTTGAAATGTTTCAAAAACTCAACAGTACACTGTGGGCAAATTCTCTACCCTTTTGTTATGTTCGGGATGAAAAAACCCACTAAATTAAACTGCTGTAAAAATGTATCAGATAAAGATTTTTTTTTTCTTTTTGCATAAATCTATTAATCAACCTCAGTCCTGATGAAAACTACCAAATGTTTAAAAAAATATCCAAGATTTTAACTCTTTAAATACCAAGTTCATAAATGATGTCACTGATTTGGGGACAAAAACACACACAAAATAACATATTTTCAGTATAAAAAGTGATTGTGGACTGGATATTTTTTCATCTTTATGACAGTCTTGGGCATATCAAAGATTAGTAACAAGAATGGCTTTGATGTATTGTTAGTTTTTGTGCAGCATTAGATTTAAAATTTTTTGTTGTTTTTTTTGTTGTTGGTGGCTGTTTTTGCCCCATTGACTTCCATTATAACGACATTTTTTGATTGCAAAGCCATGACACCATATAATCATGCACTCTTAATTTTGGTGGTTTTCCCGGTTTGGAAGAGGTAACATTTGTTATGTTTCACAGTTGATCACTAGGTGGGACCATTAACCCTTTAGAGAGGCCTGTGTAAAAAAAAAGCTTAGTTTCTGTATATGGAGTTATATGGAGTATAACAGCAAATTATAGTGTGTGTGTGTGTGTGAGAGAGAGAGAGAGAGAGAGAGAGAGAGAGAGAGAGAGAGAGAGAGACCTTTGTGCACTTACCTTGATGTATCTGAAAAAATCCAAATATGCACCTCAGCTCTCAGATCTACATGGAGTAAACAATAAAAAAAGAAGTGTATTTATGTACCTGCTGCCTTTTGATGGTGAAAAGTACGGATGGCCTATGTGTGAAATGCTTGTCTTTTTTGATGGTAAAGACAGTTTAAAACCTTTAAATCCTGTAAAAAAACTACTTTGAACATAATTTATTATGGACCAAAATGCAATACCAACTTCAAATAAGCTGGAGGGGTCAAGCTGCATAATCATTTCTAAAACTTTGGTTCAAGTCAAGCCCTTTCTCGTATTGCTTACTGCTCTTCTCCCCATCAAATGACCATCAGGATGGCATGCAAGTGTTTAAATCCATGTACTTTGCTTTTGTTTAGTCTATACTTATCACCACCATTAAAAGGCAGCAGGTGCATAAATACACTTTTGTTTACTCCATGTAGTTCTGAGAGCTGAGGTGTACATTTAGATTTTCTCAAATACATCAAGGTAAGTGCGCAAAGGTCTCTCTCACACACTCTCTCTCTCTTACACACACACACACACACACACACACACACACACACACACACACACACACACACACACACACACACACACAATATAATATGCTGTTATACTCCATATAGCTTCATATACAAGTCAGAAACTAAGCTTTTTTTGAACAGGCCTATCTAAAGGGTTGATGGTCCCACCTAGTGATCAACTGTAAAAATAACAAATTTTACCTCTTCCCAACAGGGAAAACCACAAACAATCAAGAATGCATGATTATGTGTCATGGCTTTGCAATCAAAAATGTCATTATAATGGAAGTCAATGGGGCAAAAACAGCCACCAACAATAAATTAGGGGGGAAAAAAATAATAAATCTAATGCTGCACAAAAACTAAAAATGCATCAAAGCCAATCTTGTTAATAATCTTTGACATGCCCAAGACTGTGATAAAAACAAAATCCAGCCACAATTACTTTTATATTGAAAATAAGTCATTTTTTCCCCCCAAATCAGTGACATTATTTATGAACTTGGCAATTAAATTTTTTTTTAAACATTTGGTAGTTTTGATGAGGACTGAGGTTGATTAATAGATTTATGCAAAAAAATATTGAAAAAAAAAATATATTTATCTGATACATTTTTATAGCAGTTTAATTGAGTGGATGTTTTCATCCCGAACATAACGAAAGGGTAGTGAATTTGAACAATGCACAAGGGATACATAATAATTTTTGTTTGGCACCAGCCACCGTTAATGTTGACAGCTAGCAGGAGTGTGGTGGGGTGCGAGGTCTGTTTTGACCAATGGATGGAGACCTCAAGGCAGTGGCCTAAATGCTGATCTGAAGATTTTGTCTTTATAGATTACAGTTTACATTGTACTTACTGAAGTACACCTCTGCATGCAGACACCCAACTGTACAAATTCATTTATAGATTTAAAACCCAGTCCTGAACCTGTAGAACCATGATCTGCTGAGTTCAGTCCCAACACACTTGCTTGGACATTGCTACTGATCCTGAAGACCTTGCTTAGCTTAGGTGTGTTTATTTGGGGTTGCTAAACTTTGCAGGACACTGGCCATCCAGGAGGAGGACTGAGAGTCCTAACATTAGCTCTTTACATTCACTGCATGTGATTTATCAACACAGAGTACATCTTAAAATGTACAGCTCATGAAAAATAAAAGTTCCAGATGGACAAACATTAAATGCATAAACCAGTGTGAATAAAAAATATCTTAAAATAAATTTGGAGGTAGGTTGAAAAAGCCAGAATGGGAAGCTTTAAAGTACAGCTTGAAGTGTGAAGTTTATTCTTGTACACAGATATGGCATATTCATGGTAGTACACATGAAATTCATGTATTTATTTGTCATTTAAACTTACGTAAATATAAATCCTGTCTCCCCCTCTAGTGGACATTAAGTGTACGTCCTTCATTGCTCAGATAATGAAAGCCACTAGGATTTTTTGAGAAGGAGAAAGTCTGACCAATTACAGCAACGAGTCAGACGAGTCTGAAGATCTGAGCTGAATTTGGTGAAACATTAAAATTTTAGTCGTTGTCAATTACTATCATAATAAATGATAATAATGTTCAAATATATGTTGGCTTAAGGCCAACAAAGAAGACTAAAAGAGAAACATTATTCAATTTAGTATGTAATAAAACTAATATTACTAATTTATTTCATAAATTTAACTATATTAATTTTCCCAATTAATTATTAATGTCGCACATACCTACCTAGTGCCTTTAGACTTAAAAGACGAGAGTGGTAAATGTTACAGACATATTATCATGGAACTGTCTATTATTGACATATTATCAGTCTATTATTGATTTTTATTTCCACTTCACTTTTATCCAAGAAAACAGAACTATTTGCACTGTATTTACAGTGGGACAATATTCATACAATACTATAACCTAGAAATAATTTAAAGGGGTGACTTGCAAGTCACAGCAGCACGAATTATGTGCCCAGCCACATCTGTTTCAAATAGTATGTTAATTAACAGTGAGCGGTGGTTTCAGACATTACTCTTATAAGACTCTTATTCTGAAAGAATGAAAGACCAAGTTGAAGGCGGAACGGTTCGACCAATCAGATGAAACCAGCGTTTCAGCTCCGCCCACAAGTGCGAATTAAATATTGAAGCCATAACCCGGTTTTTAATCCCCAAACGACAAAATGAAAAATCGAGCCAAAAACTCGTTTTCCGTTTGTTTAACTGAATGGAATAATGAATAAACAAGCCATTTTTCAATTTCTCGTTATTGAATTCATGTTCTCTCACTTGAATCCTCTTGAGTCTTTCCGTTTTCTGTTTTTTAATTGAAGACGGATTTGGAATGGACGGAAGATAGCCTACCCTGATTGTCATAGATGGGGGCCATGCAAAGCATAATCTGTTTAGAATCTAGTGAGTGCGCTGCTCTGGTTTTTATGTGGTTTGAAGTCCCCAATATTTCCATTTAAAGCAGATTGTTTTAACCTCAAATGTCATGCACATTGTACAGTTTAATCAAAACCTTGGTATTTTTATGCAAATATGTGATCTGGGTCAGTCTGATTCTCTAGAAACTCTAAACACTGCTGGTTCACTGAAAAAAAACAGCAACACTGAACAAACTCATGCATTGTGCATGATGAATATGTTTTTATTTTTTCACTTTAAAAAAATCTTAATTTTTTGACAAATATATATATTTTACTAAATTGAATTAGAATGACAAATTAGTTCAAATGAATACATTTTCAGTAATTAAAAATTCAAAATATATTTTAATCAAAACTATTCCTCAAACACTCTACCAGGCCAGTCTGACTCTCCCACGCTTTGTCCATTTTTCTTCTCTTTCTGCATCTTATGCATATTGCACTGAAGCCCAGAAGCAACAGTCCACTGGTGAGGAGCAGAAGTCCCAGAATGGAGATGGTCGATCCGTGGGTGCTATAGCTATAGGCCACTGCTGTGACTGCAACGCCAATGATCAGGAGAACAACACCGAATGGAAGAGTACAGCGAGAGCAGGACCCCTCCACTCCTCCAGTGGCTGTGGCCAGCTCTGCTCCATTAACCAGGGCTGAACCCTTCAGCACAGAATGATCTGTGCTCATGGTCCAGTGAAAGTTCCAGGGATGTTAAATTCACTTTTGCTTGGTTATTTTCAGGTTCCTCTTGCTCTTTACCAGCAATGCTGAGACTATTTCAGTTTGTATCAGCAGTTCTAAGATAAAAAATAACAACCAATTTTTTATGTAAACCTGTTGCAAATCCTTAGATGAAAAGTGAATTATTATACTTAAGTATATTTATTGATTCATCCAACCATATATTTTTGGTATTATTGCTATCATTAATTTATTCAGTCATTCACTATGTACATTCATCAAGTACAATATTTGCACTAAAAAACTATTTTGGATTAGCTTTGAGTTTTATTGCATAATGCTGTATATTATTGCTAGTTCCTATACTAAGATTATTATTATTTTTGTATTGCTGTAATACCTCAATTCCCCCCAGGAGATGAATAAAGTATATCTAAAGTATACTTTATAATAAATATTATAAAGTATAATCATATCCTAAAAATGCAGGCAATTAAGAATGAAAAAAGTAATATAATCACTTTGTTTTGTAATCTGGTCATTTTATGAGTTATACAAATAAATAAAAATATAATACTTTACTGTTCAAAAGTTATATTTCAAGGAAATTATGTTCCGTTGAACCTTCTATTCATCATTGAATCCTGAAAAAACAAATGTTTCATGGTTCCGCAAAATATTAAGCAGCACTGCTGTTTTTAATATAATAGTAATGATAACAATAAGAAAGAAGTTACTTCAGCACCAAATCCACATATTAGAATGATTTCTGAAGGACTGTATGACACTGAAGACTGGAGTAACGGCTGCCTGAAATTGATTATATTTTAAAATACACTAAAATAGATAATATTTATTTTAAATTGTAATAAATTGAACAATATTTCGTTTTTTTAATGTTTTTGCCTAAATAAATGCAGAAATTCTTTCAAAAACATAAAAAAATCCTTGCCGACCCAAAACTTTTGAAAGATAGTGTATGAGCAGATTTACAAAACAGCAAAGTAAAATTAGTTACCAGTTTACTGAAGAAATGCAGCAAGTTTAATGCATGAATTATAAAACCTCTCAGATTGAGAAGCTGAAGGAGAAACTTACCATTAGATGAAGCATATGTGCCCTGGAGAGGTAACCAGACTGAAAAGAAGCTTTTCTTTTTTTTCAATATGTTTCTCTTCTTTTAAAGTCTACCTTACTTAACCCTCTACATACCGACTGCACATAGGAAATCATTCCTGTGATGGGTCGGTTTCTGAGCCACCAGGGTGCCACAGTATCCAAGGAATGAAAACAAATCTGTGCACCACAGCTGCAAGGCCACACACTCCCCTAGATTCTCTGGCCATGCCCTCAATTACAGACAGATGTTCAATGCTCCCTGTCTCTTTCATCTTATTCCCACTCCCATTACTGGGTGCTGTGCTCGGGCTCTTGCTAATCTTTGATCTGTGTAGTGCATGAAGAAGTCTAGAGACTCAGTACATCTCTAATTTCTCCGAAAATATATTTTTCCTCAGTCAGGAGATCTGTTCAGTCTCTGATTATATGCTCCCTCTTGTGGTCTTTATAGTGACTAACAGGGGAAAAAAGTTTTATCTGCAGGGAGTGAGTGGGCTTAATATAAGATAAATTCTAAATGTATAATTTTATACTGTGTTATTTGGACCGTAATGTTTAAAAACAGCATTAAATGTATTTAATTTTCACAAGTATTTTACAGTATGTCCCTCCCCAGCCTTTTAAAATCACTGTGTATTTGACTTGAGTAAAATCAGCTTATTTAGTTATCACATAAAGTGCATTTTAGATTAATTTACAAAACTTTTACAGGCAGTTTTAACAATAGCTACATATTTCTGACCAATGAAATAGCTAAAACCTGCAAATAATAATAATAATGATAAATAAATAAAATAAAAATGCACTTCAATAAAGTGAATTACCACATTACTCTCTCTCTCTTGGTTTAGCAGAGGGTTGTGTGTGTGTATTGTTGAATTAACAGTTATATATTTTTCATGAATGTACAAAAACTTTATAGTTTATATCACTGAGGCTAGTCATCATGTTGTTTGGTGGAAATGGCTGAGATGTTCTTTGGTTAGGCTACATCAACATGAAGATGAAGAACTGTTTATGTGAGATAACTGCAGTCTCTCATTTTCCTGGATAACTACATAAATATTTCCTGTCTTATCTTACAATGACAAGCACAAAAAAAAAAAAAAAAAACCTGGACAGACGGGTTTCAACGAATATCGACATTTTAACGTTCATACGGTCGTTAGCAAAACATAGGCAATTTAAACATTACTCCGTGGAACATAGTTTATTGTTATTGAACCAGAGATGAAAAGGGAATATCTTCGGAGCAGATGACAGGGTTCCTTCACTTCCTGATGGCGAACAGGGATCATATCTGGTGAGTTTAGCCGAAATCTTTAGCTTTTGTTCGCAAATACACTCGCAGGACTTTCGCAAGACTTTTCACTAGTCTAACCTTTCACTAGTGGAAGACACGTAACGGGAAGTTTTGAGTCCAGTTTCAGGGTTTTACGGGAAGAGGATGCAGATGTTCTGAGGATCCGCAGCAGTTCCTTGAGTCCAGAACCGGAGAACAAAGAGGTACATTCCCTGCTTTTCCAAACGAGTTCGTGTTCGTATTCAATGAAGCTGTCTGCACTGGACGTAGCGTGAAAATGTGTCAACTTTACAGTGTACATCACAGCTGGACTATTTGCAGTGAAGGTGGGGTGTTATACGAAAGGAAGAGGAGTAATTAAAGATGGATACATGTGGGATACTAACAGTGTTGTGATGGGAAGTGTGAGGAGATTTTAAAGCTCATTTCGAAACCGCAAGTCTGCTAAAGCTCGTTTGTCCGAGGGCATTTCTGTCGTGATTAAGGATGTGAATGTTTGTCGTGATACTTTATTTTTGAAAGTCAGTTTCTGTATTAAGTCAGTCAGAGTCGGTCAGTCAAAATGTAACATTTCACCCGTAATCAACCGGGGGGGGGGGGGGGGGATGTTCAGTTAATTTAAACATTTACCAGGAAATGCTGTCACACGGTATCCGAGTAAGTGTCACAATGGAACCTGCCTGGTTTGACTTTTCAGTAAAATGTAAACAGTCAAACAATTCATCTTGAAACATCATGTTCATATTTCTATGTTTATGATTTCATATTTAAAATGTCAGGACAGGACAGAATTCACATTTTGTATTAAAACTTAAAAAGGCTACTGAGTCATATGTATGGACATGTGTGCAGGCTTGATTTGCCAGCTTCTGTTTGGCACCACTAGAAGGGACCTGTGCATAGAAGTGACCTCAGGTCCAAAACATTAGCCATGTGGATAACTGGCTTCATTAGTGGCTGTAGAAGAAAATGATCAGCATACAGTGCACTAACAGGTTGTTGTGTTTTCCTCAGAAATGGCTCAAGATGCCTTGTGAGACTGAGAAAACTTGCCTGCTGGCTCCACAGGAATCACGAACACCATGTGGTTGTCACAAATATGAAATCCCAGGAATGGGAGAGGACAGGTACTATAAGTTGCTTATATATACAATACAATACAATATTTATTTATAAAGCACATTTAAAAACAACCAAGGCTGACCAAAGTGCTGTACATAGCAGAGAATAAAATGCAGAGCAGTACAGGACAAAAGAAACAACTGAAAAAATAAAACAAAAAGAAAAAATAAGCAGTAATCGTATCAGAATCAATGAGCATCAAAAGCAAGAGAAAACAAAAAAGTCTTTAAAGAAGATTTGAAGATGGAAACTGAAGGAGCCAGTCTGATATAGAGAGGCAGACTGTTCCAAAGTTTTGGACCTGCAGTCGCAAAAGCACGGTCGCCTTGTTTTTTAAGCCTGGATTTATATACACTTGATCACACTTGATCACATTACACATTAAACATTCTTTTTTCATATATTTTTACAAAAGCACAACTGACATGATATGTCTTTGTATTCCTATACTGCAGTGTTTTAGAAATGCTGAGCTACTCCAAATTCTCTGATCTGGAGACATGGCTGTGTATGCCCTCAACTTTGTTACCCAGGAGCCGGGATTCAGTTTGCTCCTTGCTGTCACTGTCCCATGAGAATGGCACTGCAGACACAGAACAAGAGTCAAGGTAACATGTTTGTGAGAGAATTTTAAGGATGGGTCTTGATAGTTCCTGTTTCTTTGTCACAGACCAGTTTGATTGCTTTTCTTAGTGTAGGCGTTTCAGTTAAGGGCAAGTTTCATATATATTCAGGAATCTCACGTTTGTCTGTGTGTAGGCTGTTTGCTTGGTAAGCAGTGTCTTGCTTTATCTTATCGACATGCAAAAATGATTTTTTAAAATTAATTATTACACAGCTTTAGATTACTCCACTGAGATTTTGTGTAATGACCACTTAACTGTATACTGACTATTGACAAGCAGCTAAGTACTGTACACTTTTTTTTTTTGTGCAAGTTCCAAGCCTCTTCTGTGGTATCTTTCATCTCACATATTCAAATAATTCTGACTCACATTTGCTTTTTGCTTCTGTAGTTGTTAAGTAGACATGCAGTAACTGAAATAATGCACTGTAATGTCATAAATAAATAAATGAAAAAAACAAACAAATCTGCCCAGTTTTTGCAATTACTATGCTTTAAATACTGAACAAATATATATATATATATACAGTACAGACCAAAAGTTTGGAAACATTACTATTTTTAATGTTTTTGAAAGAAGTTTCTTCTGCTCATCAAGCCTGCATTTATTTGATCAAAAATACAGAAAAAACTGTAATATTGTGAAATATTATTACAACTTAAAATAATAGTTTTCTATTTGAATGTACTTTAAAAAAATAATTTATTCATGTGATGCAAAGCTGAATTTTCAGCTTCATTACTCCAGCCTTCAGTGTCACACGTAACATCCAGTCTATCACATGATCATTTAGAAATCATTCTAATATTCTGATTTATTATGAGTGTTGGAAACAGTTCTGCTGTCTAATATATTTGATGAATAAAAGGTTAAAAAGAACTGCATTTATTTAAAAAAAAAAAAAATCTAATAATATATATTCTAATAATATATTTTCTTTACTATCACTTTTTATCAATTTAACACATCCTTGCTGAATAAAAGTATTGATTTTATTTAAAAAAAAGGAAGAAAAGAAAATTACTGACCCCAAATTACTGACCAGTAGTGTATATTGTTATTACAAAATATTTATATTTTAAAAACATAGCTTCTTATTTTTTCTTTTTCTTTTTTTTTTACTTTTTATTCATCAAAGTATCCTAAAAAAGTATCACATGTTCTGAAAAAAATATTAAGCAGCAGAACTGTTTCCAACTTTGATGATGAATCATCATATTAGAATAATTTCTAAAGGATCATGTGATAATGATCCTAAAAATTCAGCTTTGCATCACAGATATAAATGATAATTTAAATTATAATTAATTTGAAAACAATTATTTTAAATTGTAATAATATATCACAATATTAATTTTTTTTTCTGTATTTTTGATCAAATAAATGCAGGCTTGATGAGCAGAAGAAACTTCTTTCCAAAACATTAAAAATAGTAATGTTTCCAAACTTTTGGTCTGTACTGTATATATATATATATATATATATATATATATATATATATATATATATATATATATATATATTAGGGGTGTATTGATACGCGTATTCGTATTGAACCGTTCGGTACGAGGCTTTCGGTTCGGTACGCGGTACGCATTATGGACCGAACGGTTCGTTGGACTAATTAATTATATTTGGAAAAAAAAAAAATTGTGAAATATAATGATATGCGTTCAACAAGGTAGCCCAATAACCCAAATGACGTAACAGGCAACGCCCCTGACACCCCAGAAGAAGAAAAAAAACACCAACT
The DNA here is from genome assembly GCF_963082965.1 of Carassius carassius. NCBI lineage: Eukaryota > Metazoa > Chordata > Actinopteri > Cypriniformes > Cyprinidae > Carassius > Carassius carassius. Next base: position 20,950,865 of record NC_081793.1, read on the forward strand.
TATATGTTTATGTTAGGCTACTCAGTCAGGCGCTCGCTCACTCAGTACGCGCTGAAGGCTCGTTGCAAAATGGCCAATGCGTTTAACAGACCAGAAATAGAAGATCCTCCAATAACCAACAGGTCTGGTGTTTGGGTGCACTTTGGATTCCCTGTAAGCTATAATGGTGATGGCAAGAGAGTGGTGGATAAAAAAACAACGATATGTCGCGTCTAGGGTAACGTTACACCAGTGGGAATACAAAAAAAAAAAATACACCAGCGGGAATACTTGAAACATGTCAACTCATTTACGCTGGAATCTCCTTAGTGTGTCAGTATCTGGGAAAAGACGGAAAAAAGGAGAAACATACACACAACAAACTATCCCCGCAGCATTTAGACAGACATTTCCAACGAATTCAAACAGGGCAAAAGACATCACCACGGCGATTGGCATTTACGTTATAGCCGCGGATATGAGACATTACTATTTACCATTCATTCTACCATCACCATTATAGCTTACAGGGAATCCAAAATGCACCCAAACACCAGACCTGTTGGTTATTGGAGGATCTTCTATTTCTGGTCTGTTAAACACATTAGCTATTTTGCAACGAGCCTTCAGCGCGTACTGAGTGAGCGAGCGCATAGGTTTTAAGAACATGCTTAATGTAATTGAGCCCCGTTACAATATTCCTTCACGAGCCCATTTCAGACAGACCGTAATTCCTGCTTTGTTCCAAAAAACATAAGCCCTATAGAGAACCAATTGAGTAAAAACACACTCAATATAAAGAGTTATAGAGTTCCATATAAAAAGTTACATCTTTGTATTTGTTCATAACTAATATAACATTTTCATTTTTTTTTATAAGGAGCTGTTTTTGTTTTATACAGTATGCTGCTAAGAAAACACCATAGAAGATGGGTAAAGAATAGCTCCATCATTGTTCAATGTAAAAAAAAAAAAAAACATACTTTGTTAGTTTTAATAAATAAAACTTTTTTTAAAAATCAAGGAAATTTATCTGCCAATTTTTTCTTTTTGCTGTATCTAAAACGTACCGAACCGTACAGAGCCGAACCGTGACACCAGTGTATTGTATCGAACCGAACCATGAATTTTGTGAACCGTTACACCCCTAATGTGTGTATATACATATATATATATATATATATATATATATATATATATATATATATATATATATATATATATATATATATATATATATATATATTAGTCTTTATGTTGTTTTGCTTAGTGCAGTTGCAGTTGCTAGACTGCAATTCTTCCAGTGACCACATGATGTCAACATTTACACAGTGTTTGGATCTGCCAGTAAAGTCAGCTGAAGCCTAAAGGTCACACCTTATTTAAAGGTCCAATTCACGCTATTTACAAACCATTAACTGTGAGTTTTGCCTCAATAAACTCCTAATTTGCTGCTTATGAATAGTTGGTAACGTAGTTCAGTAATTGGGCAATATTAGGGATGTAGAATACGGTCAAATACTAATACTAATAAACTAAACTAATAATCAGCCATTATGTTAATAAAAGGCATGCTAATAAGCAACTAATTAATAGTGATAACTGGTCCCTATACTAAAATGTAACCGGCCTAATTTATAAAAATATATATTTTTTTAAAGGGGTCATATGATGTTGATAAAAAGAACAATATTTTGTGTATTTGGTGTAATCTGTTTTTAGGTTCAAAACACACATTATTTTCCACATAATGTACATTATTGTTTCTCCTCTATGCCCCGCCTTTCTAATACGTGTCATTTTTTACAAAGCTTATCATTCTGAAAAGCGAGGTGTGCTCTGATTCACCAGCTATCCAGTGCATTGTGATTGGCCGAATGCCTCAAGCGTTTGACGGAAATGTTATGACCCTTGCCATACTGTGATGTGTGTCCCGGTCAGAACACCGGTACAACAAGACAAAAACAATAAAATCCATTACAAACAAGCCATTTGTTGCATCCAGTGGGGAAATAATTACAGATTATAATGACTTATACTGTCTTTTTATGTGTTGTGTTGCATCATGCCTCATAAGCATAAAACTATGTTTGCATTTGTGATCAGAGAAACAACAAAAAACAAGCAACTATTCTAGACTGCTCAAAACTCGCTTTTGAATCATCAGTGGCAAATTCTTTGAATATGTAAATGTACTTACAGACTGTGAGTCAGAACAGCCGGCATTGTAGTCTACTCTCCCAGGATCCTCCATAAAATGCGCTGCACACATCTGAATATTTGGGTTGAACCGTTCTGGAATAGTGTTGTAAATACAACTTAACCACTGATTTCTAGTTGTGTCCTCTTTTGGAAGACCAAACAAGGTATTTTTGCATTCACAAGCAACAATAAAAGTTATGCCTTCTTTCCTTGCGTGAACATTTTTGCGGCATTATGCAAATCTTCCCACATCGTGACATAGATATGTGGGGGCGTGTTTTAACGAGGCATTTTAGGAGGGCATGGACTAGTCAAAAATGCAATGCATACAAATGACTAAGACCAGTAAATACAGTTTTAATCCTACCTGGGGCACAAAAAGAAACTCACCGCCATTAAAGTTGATATAATCAGGCTACATTCATAAGCTGCTCTGCCATTTATTAAAAACAAAAAGCAGGTTTTCATACTGAGATGCTGTTATTACATCTCTCAGTGGAAACAAAGCATTCACTGGAAACTTCTCCTAACTTGGTACAGTTAATCAAGCCTCACAAAAGCAACATAGTCAACTCTACCATCAGATATACACTGAACTTGACTCTTGACAGACTGATGTGGCTTTTGTGTGCGCGCACGACTGGTGCACTTCAGCTGAAGGTGCAATTTAATATTTATGCCAGGCGCTGAAGGCTCAGTGGGGCTGGTTTATGTTTTTTTACTAGGAGCTTTCTTTTTATCCCAGAGTGATTACGTTGTTGATTTGACTATGAAAAGGCTTTAGCTATGGGAAGTCCTGGGCAAAAACTGTGGCGTTAAATCTTGCAGGTGCATTCAAGTTTACCATGCTGCTCATTGCTCAAATGAAACACATGGAAAATCTTTAATAAGTTGTTTTACATGAAGAGAAGAAGTCTATGAGGGCATCATGTTTACAATGGAACGGATTGTTGAATTTTTGTTTAGAAGAAAAAAATCAGGATCATGCAAGAGAGGATCATGGAAAAGCCAAAGTTATACACTTCCTGATTCCAGGTACTGTATGTCCTCAAACAGAAAGGGATATTTTTAGTCAGTTTTTTGTTTGTTTATTTGTATATCTATTTGTTATTTTCATTAAGACTTCTGCTAAATGTATTACTACAATGAAAAATATTTTATCTTCCAAATTGATCTCAATTTTTTAAACCCATCTGGAGGTATACAGGTGCATTTCAATAAATTAGAATGTGGTGGAAAAGTTCATTTATTTCAGTAATTCAACTCAAATTGTGAAACTCGTGTATTAAATAAATACATTTTAACTGTAAAGTAGTATCTGTAAGTTCTGTTGTTATATACAGGGGAAACTGGAAAATCATTTAATGTAGTTTTACGGTAAAATACTTTATTTTTTTGGAGGTAAAAAACAACAAGTAATCTTATAATTTATTTTAAAAGCTGTATAAAAAAATAAAAAAATTATTATATGTGATTTTATAATGGTTGTTAGTATATTTAAATTATTATTATTGTTATTATTTGTAAATTGCAGTTTTAAACTTTAATATGTAAAGGTCATAATTTTGTCTCTACAGCTTGACGTCTATAATATAATGCTTCAAAATACTCTCATTTTCTTTACACACACATTTTTCAAAAATTTTATTCCCTTCTTTTTCTGACATACAGCTGAAAGCATTGATTGGTATGGAAAAAAACCATGCGTTTATCACTGCTGTTATGACATGCTGTGCGGTACGGGGGAGCTCCATTGTGATCATGAAAACATCACACTATGACAGCTAATTATAGTGGAAGGACAGCAGAAATGAAATCTCTTTTGTTCCACAGGCCCCTGGAGAACGAGTCTATCCATCTGAGCCAGTGCCAGGAGAGGGAAACCCATCTATTGCCAGTTTCAGCCTCCCCTCAGTCCTCGTCGCCCCTGCGGACCACCTCAACTCCTCTGCCCAAGCACACCAGAGACTCCTGTCAAGGTGGCGTGAGTGTGAGGAAACGCCGGCGCCTGGCAGCCAGCCCCGGAGGACTGCACTGGGACGCATCAGGTATGCCAATCACAAACTGCATCCATTCATCATAGTCTCGGATACCCACTCCTCTCCAAAACTCTTTTGGCTCTCAATATGTATAATTGTGCCAGTGCTGTGGGTTGAAACCTTTTACAAAAAAGTACATATGTGTAGTATTTCAGTGTCTGAGTTTGAGGAACCACATTTGGAGGTCTTGTGGTGCTTGAATGGATTGATTTCTCATTTCGCTATTTTTTGCCAGGCATTGATGTTTGTTTTTATTTGCTTGATTGCCTGTTACATCAAGCAATTTGCACAGTTTGACATACATATTTGTGAAATTCGAGGGCGGAGGTTCTCTGCAAAATTAATGACTCGAGTAATCTGGCTAATTGCTTCTGCTGAGAGTGATACTCTCACTGTGTTTGTTGCAATTACCAATAGTAAATGGCTGATGCTGTGGAATACTGTAGGCACTGTATATGAAATTGTAATTTATTTTTTGCGTATCTTTTGACATATATTGTGTCATTTTATATCCACTACAAAGCACATCCAAATGAAAACAAAACAGATGAGACCCAGCAATTAACCCTGTGTTGAAAATACTCTGCCTAATTTGGTGTTAAAATTGCTTTGTAAATCTTTCATTGTGCTGTGTTATTATCTAATCTTGGTTTAAATCTTTTTTGTCAGCTTTTCTTTTAATTAGCACAGGTTTTGTATTTCTTTTTGGAACTTATTGGTCGTAGGCCTCATCAGTCTGAACTTATGCACCTTAGTTTTTGAGTGCCAATAAATGGTAATAATTTTTACCAAACAACAGTCACTTAAAAACTGAGGTGCGTAAACTCATATCAATGAGTCCGATGATTAATCTGAGTCAAAAGATAAATACAAAACCTGTCCTAATTAAAATAAAAGTTGATAAAAAGAAATGTATAGCAAGTACATTTTTGACCAGGAACACCACAAGTGTAAAAAGGTGGGTAAAAAAATCCCCAAAATTTATAACAATTGTTTGGAAAATTGTTATACCCTGTGTGAATAAAATAAGTTTTAGTCCAATGTTATAACATTAACTAGCAAAAAGAAAAATGGAACATATGGATTAAAGCAAATTTTTAAAAACCAAAAGAGTGTTATCAATATCTTTAGGGGTGGTACGGAATGGCAGGAAATGACTTTTGTTAATGCCATAAACAGCTCTGTTTATCTCTGGAAGAGCGTATGACTGGTATGTAAACAGTGGATGGTGTTACTGGGCACTTGGAAGATTGTTAAAGAGTTTGTTCACAATAAAATGTAAATTCTGTCATCATTTACTCTCCTTTATGTCATTCCAAACACCACTTTATTTCTTCCACTGAACATGAAAGGAGATTTTTAGGCAAACTATTCACACTTTTCTCCTTACAATGAACACGGTCTTTGGAATGACATGAGGGTGAGTTAATAATGACAGAATTATGAGTTTATTATGCCATACTAGCATACTACTCTTACTATTGCTACAGTGAATAGAATGTACTGTATATACAGTGTACAATGTGTGCAAATTTTATGTATTTATGGATTACGCAGATAATCCACATTTACCAAGATGTACAACAAGAGTTTATTTATTTAGCATTTCTTCGGTTCGTAGTGTAACTAAATGTTATTATATATATATATATATATATATATATATATATATATATATATATAATTTACTTACTAAATTTGCAGTACAGTGAAACAGTACTATAAAACAATTTATAATGCCATTTATAATGTGTAACTTGTAAGAATGTAATACTTTTATTCAACAAGAATGCCGTAAATTTCTCAAAAGTGACATTTATAATGTTACAAAATATTTCTATTTTAAATAAATACTTTTTTTTCTCACAACAGCAAAAAAAGTATCATGAATTCCAAAGAAATCTTAAGCAGCACAACTAATAACACAACTAATAATAACTAATAACTAATAAGCAGCACAATGATAATAACAAGAAATGGTTCTTGATTACCAAATCAGTCTATTAGAATGATTTCTGAAGCATCATGACAACTGAAAACTGGTATAATGACTCAAAATTCAGCTTTGCTATCACAGGGAATACATTCGATTTTAGAAAACAGTTATTTTAAATTGTAATAACATTTCACAATATTACTGTTTTTACTGTTTATTTGTTTAAATAATACATGCAGCCTGGGTAAGCATAAGAGCTTCTTTTAAAAACACTAGCCGCATATCCACTGTCGGGCCAGTGCGAGCCAGGGCTTAAAGCGGGCCGGGTGGGGCTAATAGCCTCGGGTCAGTAGCACCGAGGCCACGCAGCGTTTCCACAGTCAGGGCCTGAAGCTCTGCTGCGCGTCACTAAAATACGCCCTTTACACGCCATGCAACCTCATCATTTCAACAACAAAGAGAAGTTATCAGAAAACGAATAAGAAAACAATCACTGGAACATGCGCAATCACACAGGAACATGATTAAAGCGGCCGTTTGTTTGCATGCTTTGTTAAATATTCAAATTCAAAAGCATTGATGTTTTAACTATAGAAAAAGTGATAGGCTACATTGATAATAATGATTTAATTTATCAGGACTCAAAATTAATCACACATAAATATACTTATTTCTATCTTATTTATTTATTTTTAACGCTTATGAAAATAGCCTGCTTATTCAGTCGAGCCTGTTTCTGTTTATTAGTAGCCACAGCCTATACGTCACATTTAGAATGAATGATAATATCTCGATTTTTATAAAAGCTCCCGAACAAAAACATTATTATATTTTTATGATAGGCAACGTGGAGCTAAACTCTCGAGACGAGACTTGTGACAGAGAATATAAGTTACTAAATAATTACACGATTGTGATCTGAAGCTGACGTCTGACGGGTCTAGCTAACCTCCGTTTTGTTTGACAACAATTTGAACGTCAACAAGAAGTTACGACTCCCGGCATTGCTTAGAGCACCTTTAAAGCTGTTATCTTTCTGAAATGATCCACAGCGCTGAGCTCTCTAGACGCTGAGAAACTCCGCCTTTGTTCATAACCCTTCCTCTAGCCCCAGCTGGCCCGCTTTGGCCCAAGGTTTTCGTCGGGCCAAAAAACCCTGGCCGTTTGCCCCGAAGAAGCCCCTGCGAGGCACGATCAAGCCCTGGAAGTGACAGTGGAAACGCGACTGGCCCTGGCACACACTAGCACGCCCGGTTTAAGCCTGACAGTGGAAACGCGGCTATTGATACATTTTGACAATTTCAAACTTTTGAATGGTAATGTGATCTTTCAGTATATACTGCATAAAATACAGCTGACACACTAGTGCTCCATTCTGAACATATATGTGATCAAATGTAAGTTAAGTTTGATTCAGTGTACTTAGCAGAGAAAACATCATTCAGTAAAAGTTTTTTTTAGGACAAGCTTTATCAGATTCAAAGATTTGCAAAACATCAGCCTAGCCATGCTGTTGTAAGCATGATGTAAACAACGATAGTGTTTTCCACACCTTTGTCTGGTTTGTAATAGTGACTGTTTTCCGTACCTAAATTCACCTTTGGGCTAAAAGTGAAAGACATGAAAAAGAAAGTGTTGATGTGATGCCCCTCTAGGGATCATGGGATTGTTTCTACAGAAGTGTTGAGTACACATATTGATGTCAGCAGTGGTGTCAGAATCAATATTTTATCCAAAGAGCTCCAATGGGTGCTAGGTGTTATCTTCGTATAATGACACCATCATGTGTAACAGAATAAGTGCTGCGGGAGGATTGTTTTCAGCTACTGGGTTCTCTGTTTTTGCCTGGGGATGTTAGATTCAGCCTTAATGTACTAAATGATACAATCAGTGTTAGATAACCCCTGTGTACGGGGAATCGCTTAATGACACAAGCGGGAAATTATAGCTAAAAGGGGTTGTCTGGGTGAAAGCAGTTAATTAAGTCATTCATTCATTTGTTCATTCATAAAGTCTTTTCAGAAAGTTTTTGTTCATTATTTGTTGATATTACTTTGGTATGAAAAATCTCTGATTATCTTATAAGAATGAATCTTTTTGTATGTTTCTTTTATGTTATATATATTTATATATAAATATATATATATATATATATATATATATATATATATATATATATATATATATATATATATATATATATATATATATATATATATATATATATGTATATATATATATATATATATATATATGTATATATATATATATATATATATATATATTTACATTGGTGTAAACTGATTTACATAAAAACACTGATTCTAAAATAAATGAAGAATCAGTAAAGATTTTTACATTGTTTTCTACTTTAAAATAAATGTAAAAATTATGTAAAATCACAGTATCCACAAAAATATTATGCAGCACAGCTGTTTTAAACATTGATAATTATGAAGAAATGTTTCTTGAGCACCAAATAGGAAAATATTCAAATAATTTTTGAAGGATTATATGAAGACTGGAGGCATGGCTATTGAAATTTAAGCTTTTACATCACATGAATAAATTACCTTTTATTATATTACAATAGTGTGCAGTGTGCAGTGCACTTTTTAATTCTTCCGCTGCCCCAGTCATCCAGTAGAGGTCACAATTGCATTTGAGCTTGGACACATAACTGAACAGAAGCCTTGTCGGTTCTCCTGAACTGATGATTGAGAAGCAAACAATAGAGTATTTGTGTTTTTTTCTAACCACAGCTGTATTAAATTTAAATTCCATAATTTCTGAGCTTGACATGCTGTAGGGCAGTAGAAATTCAGCCATTTTGTACCGAACCTTTCATTTCCCATTAAAATGTCAGTTGTCATTCAAACTGTAGCTGATGATTAACCACACAGCAGTGTTTCAGCATTAAATGGAATTGTAGCAACTTTGAGTACTGTGATGTCAGATGATTTGCACAAGTGCCAACTATGAATATCACTATTGTTTTGTTCCTGATTGTGTGGTTACTTTTGTTAATTTAAAGAACATCAAACAGACCAAAGAGGTTAAAGCTGAAAATTTCAAAAATAATGATCACATGCTGACCATCTGTCATTGGTCAGTCATAAAGATAAATCATGTCGCCAAACTCATGCCATTGGTTGAGCAAATGTTATTCTGTATGGCTGTTGATGCATTGTTACATTAAAAACAGCGATGATAAACTTTTAAACATATTTTTGCACCATTTTCATATTAAGCTGTAAATACTTCATTGAAACTAGATAATTGATTAATTTTAAATAAATCAAAAATTATTATTTTTCAATAATAATAATAATGTCATGATGAACAGCTGTGCCACAGATGTCCACTAGAGGGCATTCAACACCAGACTGTTTCTGCCTCTCTAAATACATGTCCCATAATCCTTTGCCCAGTCTCATCGGCACTCATTGTTTGCACCTGTGTCTCATTAACCTTGTTAGCTCACCTTATAAAATCCTGGTTCTCTTTGTCTTTCTTCGCTAAGTCTTGTGTGTGGGCAGCTGCATTTCTTAGCCTTTTATCCTTGTTCTCTTGTTTATTTGTCTTCATTATTGGGACTGCTTATTGTGTTCAACCTAAAACCTGTTTTGACTACAATTGTAGATTATCCCTCCTATAAACTTCTGCACATGGATCCTCAGCCTTCATGTCCTTGTGCAGTTTTGTGGCAAATAATAGTAGTGAATTGAATAAAACATTTTGAAATTATTTGCATTTTTTTTATTAACATGCATACTATATATTGAGAAAAATGGGGTAGGATAAGTTTTCACTCAGAAATTGCTAGTAAGTTTCACATTTACAAAGAAGTGGCAAGTAACACATTGAATTAACATTAGTTGAAAGACTGAAATAGTATTTTCTTGAAAAATGATCTTTGTCTCGTTTATAACCACAAAAAATTATATACTGTGTCCTTAATTCTGTATGCATTGTGATTCTGTATACATGTGATGTCCCAGCAGATCATGATTCTTGGTCATATCTCCCAACTAACCTGCACATTATCAGCAAATTTGTTGCCAAACTTTCCTAGAATGGTTAATAAAGACATTGCCTTCCTCTAATGGGCCCGGATGACATGCTGAGTATCTTTTGGCAAGAAGTATGGTCTACCCGTTGAATGCCAGCACCTCTTTACCCACTGCTTTTGAGGATGAGGAAGACTGAACCCAAATGGTTGTCATGGAAACTGTGATCATTAGCACCAGATGTGGTTTGTTTTTAAAGTCTTAAGATTCTTCTCACGTGTTAAATTTATTGGACTCTGTGTTAAGTTACTCTTATCAAATGCTTTACTCTCAGCTGTGCTTGAAAGACAGCTGCAACTCTTCATCAACACGCAGACATCCTTGTTTCCATCCATGGGTGCTTTTCAGACATAATGGGTAATTGGCCAAATTAGATCAGTCCCATAATTTGTGTTTTGATCGCTTATTTGACTTTAAAGTGGGGTTGTTCTGTAAAAAATGCTTTGCAGACTCATTCAATTTGTTAGTGCGCTCAGCCCTGGAGCCAAACTCAAGCTGTAGGAGGGTTTACAAATAATGTCACCGCCGGTGATGTGATATAACATCTTCACAAAACACAGAGCTGCTTGGTTATGAGTCTTTGTTGAACCCAGACTCCTGGGATTAAATCTCAAATCTCTTTACTGTGTAAGTGACTCATCAGTATAAATATAAAGATTCAACTGTTAACACAGGTATGGACATCTAAATGGTTGGCATTATAATATATTGTTTTAATAATGTAGTTTGCATGTCAGATAGCAATATGGTGTGTGGAAATGCCGTGAAGGCATCAAAGCAGATGGTATGCATACTGTAGATGCGAGCTCATAATGTGAAAATAATTTCTAGCTGCGCTAGCCAGAGCACCACAGGAATTTGTCGTCATAGACCAGTGAAGGAACTTGATATGGTTCAATTGGACACATGACACACACACAGACGCTGCTCCCATCAGTTCAGGTTTCATTCTGCTACAGTCATCATCGTTTCCATAGCAATGCGCTAACAAAGTTAGTCTACAGTATTTGTTTGACAAGTGAGATTATATAATGTATGACTAGCGTGCATTTCACACTTGGATTGACACCTGGGTAACTAATAAGAGTTGTTGAATGGCATAAAATGCTGAGGTCTTCAGTGGATTATTTGTGGATTTGTCAATGGAACACATGGATTTCCAGTAATTGGGCTGTTTTTAGTTTTTTTTAAGAAAATGAACTGATTATTTTCTGATGTGGTTATTACAGTTGTTCTTGGCAGTTGGTATTGCTTGCAGTATCTTGGAGAATATGAAATTATATAATATGAAAATAATTGTAAAACCATGGGATATGGATGTTTCTTCAAATGTGGGCAAGAAAATAATCTGAAAAAGAAGTGTTTCTACACATTGTCATTTTACAAATCTCAAATTACAGTATGCATTGTGCCTAATAGCATTCTTTGCAGAAAATGACATTTTAAACTTCATCATAAAATGGATTTATACTGTATGACCTGCTTGTATGTCATTGAAAAAACACCCATAAATCAAAGTATTACTCTCTGATACTATTACTGTGCTGTGCTACAGTGTTTGGTGCTTCTCTCTATTGACCGTCTGCATTTATGTGACTTGTTGATTGTTTTCACAAACTGGCATCATATACTGTATTTGAGCTTGGTTATCAAAATGTTCAAGATTTTGTCTGGACACCATTCAAATTCATTACAGATGCAAAACATAGTGGATTGTAGCTGTAAAACAGAATTCATAAATGTTTATTTGACCTCTTTAGAGGATGTTTTCTTCACAACAGTCTCAGATGGGAAGATGGTAACGGACGAGGTCTTCATGCAGTTTTAATTGTAAGGGGAGGAGATGAAACCATGCAATGTGTAGCCCAGTGGATAAAGAGCAAGAACTGCTGCTCACCAGCTGATATACAGAGAAACCAAACACCCCGCTTACAAATCTAGAAACATATGGTGCATGTGTTTGTTTACATTATAAGCCTCCAGTTTACAAGAACTGCTTTATTAGATCAAGATACTTTACTTTTAATTTTACTTGAGGTGAAAGTGAAATTTTTAGCCATTCGATTTATGTGGTACAATAGGTGGTAATAATTTTTTTACATCATGTTCTTTACTATGATATTGTTACAGACATGACTCACTAGAGAATCATTGGGAAGATGCTTTATCAGAGCATTTAAAATGAAGTGAGAGCTTGGGCTATTTAAAATGGTTAGAACGTTCTATTCATATTTTTTCTTCTTTAAGTGATTTCTCATTTATACAAAATTCTATCTCATCGCTGCTGTTTTCTACACTGTTTAGGCCTAAATTTAAGGTTTATGTATTTGAAATGCATATCTAATTCCCATCCATTTTGATTACACAGTTTTAACATAAACTAATAAACTTATATTTGTCAGTTATATATAAATGAATCCAGTAAAATTTCCATTGCATTGTGGAATAAGCAATATTCAGTTAATTAAAATGTATGGGATCGAATGAAATTGTATTTATTGATGATAAATATACAGTGTAAACCTGGCTGTTCTGTATAAACTTATTCAGTTTTTTTAGTACTATTACATAACTTTGTCTTACCTGTTTCATTTATGTAAGGAAGCTAGTTTCTGCCACAAAATATAAATATAAAAAAGGTAATAAATGCAACTTTTATCTCGCTATTCAGACTATTTTCTTGGAATTCTGAGTTTCAATTTCACAATTCTGAGTTTATATTTCTCTATTCTGACTTTTTTTTGTTCTCATAATTGAAAAAAATTAAGAGAACTGTGAGATAAACTCATAAATGAAAGGAAAAAAGTTTGAATTGTGAGATAAAAAGTTGCAATTACACCTTTTTTTAGATTTATTATTATTATTATTTTAATCCCATGGCAAAAACAGGCCTCCATATGTATGTACATCATATTAAGCTTACAGTATGTTAAGACTGTTTAAAGAGATGGGAAGTTTAAATTCAATTCATATACATAAATCCTAAATGTAGGCCTAAATATTTTTGTGAACACAAACACTTCAAAATGTGTGTTCTGAGGGGAGGTTTTGGTCCTATCCTCATTCTCCGGTGTTTTCTTTCTCTCTGGGTGTCAGTTATCACTTGAGGTGTCTGTTTCTCTCTTTCAGGGTCAGTGCTGCGTGACCATGACCGGGGGGAGACGTCGTCACTGTCGGAAGTGAAGCGCTTTCCTCGGAGTGTGGATTCAGAGAGCCGTGTCCCAGAGCCTTGGAGGGATATAGTGCCTCTTAGGAAGACCATATCCATCGATGACCGCCTTTTCCAGCAAACACCTAGAGAACATCACAGACTCCTCAGCCGAATAGAGAGGGGCAAGAAGAAACTCAGGAACATTAATGTGAGTGGAAGAGATGTTTCATATAGCTGTCAAATAGAGCTCAGCTTAGGAAATTTCATATTGCTCCTATATATAAATGTGCCCTTCGTTGCTTGTTTTAGGAATGTCTTGTTTAAGAACATTTCTTAGCATATCTACCTTTGAAGGCAGATATTGATGTAGTGCATACAGTGTGTCGACAGTTTCACAGCTGCTGAGCTTTTGCCGTGAGGTTCTTCATAGACGTTCAGTTGTGTAACAGTTCAAGAAAGGTACGCTTGCACAGAATTCATCCTGGAGTTTGATCATTGCTGTCTATTCAGCGAACACTCATCTGTCATCCTACACCAGTGAGTCAGTGCTTTGAGGACGCACTGCTTTGTAACCTTACATTAGGGACTTTTGTAGAACATGAATTCCATATGCATACATTTGCTATAGTAAAGAAGCTGCATCTGTGCAGTTTTGAGAAAGCTGGTGTGTATATAAATATAGATTTTAAGAAGGGATAGATAAAGAAGTATTTATGAAGTATTAGGCGCTTATGTGCTGGTCTCAAATAATCATGGCCATGAATAAACAAACAGGTCTGCACATTTCTAGCTTCTCGGAATGGATGGTTATGGATTATGGGTGGATTGCATCAAACTTTACCTTATTTTAAAACTCTTTACTGAAGCACATGATTCAGCACAACTTGGGGTCGTTTTTCTGACAACAAAGTCCTCTATAAATTGGGAAAAAAAGTGAAAAAATAAAAACATTTTGATCATGAGGCATCTATCAGAAGTTGGATCCCTCTGGGTGGAGCATGGCTTATTAATATTTTGCAACCTCCAAGAGAACACTAAATGTTTCTAATAAAACTAGAAGCACTAGAATTCATATAATCAAGGTGAAAGCAACAATCAAGGTTTTAATTCAGTATTTTACATTACAAAGAAGATGTAAAATATCTCACATGGGGAAAGGTGAATATTTTTTTTTTACATTTTTGAATTTGTTCATTTATTTATCATCTTATTATTTATGTATCAGTATTATTTATTGTTTCAAAATTATTTTCCTTTTATTTAAAAAAATGATTTTAATAAATATTCAAAGCCATTAAAAAAGTTTACATTTATATTTTTTTGAACCTGCTTATATACACAAATCTTTGAACGAACTGATTCACTACAATGAATCTGACTTAATATTACTTTAGATGCTATAGAGGGCAGTCTTGAGCATGCACCTGGGGCAAAAAGGCCACAGCAATTCAAGACAAGTGTGCTTAAACAGCAATGCTGTGTTTTTGTGTAAAGAATCCCTAAATTTTGGTAAAAGTAGCTTGTTATTGGAGACGTTAGTCTTTTTTTAGAACTCTTGCTACAGTCGCTCTAAGAAAATAGTTTTCCATGGTTCAAAATCTCACAATTCACAAATTATCCAGAAATTAGTGTGCTTATCTCAGGAAGGAAATTGTGCAGTTCATCATAATGCAGATAAAAAAATGAATACTGTGTATTATATTGTGAGGTATCAGATCCTACTGCACATCAACAAAGCTGAACATCAGTATGGTGTGTGGAAATGCCGTGAAGGCATCAAAGCAGATGGTATGCATAGATGCGAGCTTATAATGTGAAAATAATTTCGAGCTGCGCTAGCCAGAGCACCACAGGAATCTGTCTTCAGGGACCAGTGAAGGAACTTGATATGGTTTAATTGGACACATTAGTGATGCACCGAAATGAAAATTCTGCGCCGAAACCGAAACCGAAAATTTAGGATGCACTTGGCCGAAAACCAAACTGAAGCCGAAAATGGCTTCTTTTAAAAACGTATATATATATTGCTTGGATTTAATGGATCTGAATTGAAAAATCACAATATAATAATCAAACTTTTATTAACAGTTACATAACAAAACATAAAATATTTTTTACAATAAATATAAATAATAATTATTCTTCAAGTTTTATGTTCCATCAAATAAAATAGTTTTTTAAAAATCCTGTTCGATTTTTGAGTCATAGGCAAAGTGTTCATTGAATCGTTAGTAAATCCACCGACAACTAAACAGGCATTAGGGCGAACGTAAAGAGGGCGCTTGAGACGCGCACAAGTCAGCAATGTGGACTGCCATAACATCAATGAAAAACATTACTGAAGGCTACATTGATATTATGCACTAATAGGCTCTGTGTGTGTGTCTGTGTGTGTGTGTCAGAACCTGCAGTTGCTGTGTGACGCGCGTCGCTGCGAGCGTATAGTGACGAGCTGGACGCGCTCCGAGAGAAGGCCGTTAAAATCCATTCCCTGTTTTCGTTTTCGAAACTTGTGTTGGTTGGTTCCGATCGATTGTGCAGCTTTTGTGACAAGCTTTTTTTTGATTGTGACAGCCCTTTGACATGCTTAATGTTTGATAGGCAGACGCGTGATAACAGCTCGACCGTGAGTGAAACCTAAGCTCTTGCGCACGGATGGGAGGGGCGGGTGACATTCATTTTCGGTTTACGTTTTCGGCTGTTTTTTTTATTTCAGCCCGAAACCGATAATGCCATTTCGGCCGAAAATTTTCGGCGGCCGAAATTTCGGTGCACCCCTAGGACACATGACACACACACAGACGCTGCTCCCATCAGTTCAGGTTTCATTCTGCTACAATCACCATCGTTTCCATAGCAATGAATGAATGAAGTTGGATTCTTCGTGTGTTACAAATTCAGATTACGTAACGTTTTAAAGGTGTAGCAGATTAAAGAATCATTGAAATGCATAATATTCTGAGATTTTTACTGCTTGTTTGTGAGTTGTTCAGTGTAAAACAGGTGTCCAATAATTGGTCTGTTGTAAAGGAAAATTGATTATGATTTATTTTCGGTAACACTTTAGAATAGGTAACACTTGTTAACTATTAACTACGACATTTCTCTCAATAAATTCTTAATTTGCTGCTTATTAATATTTAATAAGGTAGTTGTTAGGTTTAGGTATTGGGTAAGATTAAGGATGTAGAATAAGGTCAAGTGGAATAAGGCTTTAATATGTTCTTAATTAGCACTAATACATGGCTAATATTCTAGTAATATGCATTTAGCTTTAGAATAGGTAACACCTATTACCGTATTTTTCGGACTATAAGTCGCACCTGAGTATAAGTCGAGAGGGCGCTCTATGCTGTTCAGTGCTCCTGTAGTGTAATGTTTTCTCTTGGTTCTAAATAAATGCGACTTATAGTCTAGTGCGACTTATATATGTTTTTTTCCTCATCATGACGTATTTTTGGACTGATGCTTCTTATACTCAGGTGCGACTTATTGTCCGAAAAATACAGTAATAGGTGTTACCTATTCTGAAGTGTTACCACTCAAACCATTGCAGTCTGTCAGCCATATAATGTAAGCAGATGAGAATCACGGCTTTGAGAGTCATAAAACACACACAAACAAAACCAAATGAAACCCTGTGGCTCATGACGATATGTTAGTGATGTTATCTTCTGTGCCTGAGCATGTGTCAAGAAATCCAGGCAGTTTTCAGTGAAGCGTGTATAGAAACTTTAGAGCAATGATGTCACCGATGACATCTGAAGCCTCAATTGGCCTGACTGGTTCAGGAAGCTGTTCAAATCTTGTAAATTTGTAGTCCTCTGTCCTGTTAAACCCAGCCACTTTCCAGTTTTAGATTAATAATATTGCCCTTCCTGCCTATTATGAGCAAATAATTGATTTACACATATTTGATAGCTCCATTCATTTCAAGTCAACATGTTTATTACACAGTTATTACATTTAAATTAAGTCATTTAGCAGACGCTTTTATCCAAAGCGACTTACAAATGAGGACAATGGAAGCAATGACCATCATGGCCTCCTAACAATTCCTATATCTACTGATTGGCTTCATCACTCTGTCTCCTCTCCATCAGTAAGCTGGTGTGTGGTGGGCGTTCTGGCACACTATGGCTGCCAGCACATCATCCAGGTGGATGCTGCACACCTGTGGTGGATGAAGAGATACCCCCTGACAATGTAAAGCACTTTGAGTGCTTAGAAAAGCGCTATATAAATTTAAGGAATTATTATTATTATTAATATTTCTTCATCAAAACAAGTTTGGAGAAATGTATCCTTATATTACTTTCTCACCAATGGATCCTCTGCAGTGAATGGGTGCCGTCAGAATGATAGTCCAAACAGCTGATAAAACAATAATCACAATAATCCACAGATAATCAACATGACTCCAGTCCATCAATTATGTTATGTGAAGAAAATAATATTGGATTATTGCGATCCATCAAGACATTTTATACTTTTTTTTAACAAACCATTGTTTCCGACTACAATACAAGTCCTTTATACATAATATTGTTTTCTCTAGTGTAAAAGTCATTTTGTCTGTTTCAGGAGAGAAATATGCACCGATCAAGCTCACAAGTGAAAACAGTCTAAAACATAAAAAAGAACATTGCCACTGTCACATTTCATCACTTCTGATGAACAAGGTCTCAGAAAAACTAATTCTAGCAGTTTCTCTAGTTTTTTTTTTTTGCATATTTATAGAGGCAAATCTGTTTTGTGATGATTCCAAAATTACTCATTGATGTGGTGACAAACATTGCCCATATGAGACTAATAGTCTATGTTACTAATAATTTTTGATCAAAATGTTTATTCCAGCTTTTGCCCTGTCTGTTAGATAGTAAACATCACATAAAAACTTTATGCATGTATGTTTCAGTAAAAATGAAGACTCTGATCCTTCAGAGCTGAAAACAAAACATGCACAGAGGTTTGCTTGAACATACACATTCATACTTTAATGGTCCTTTTCTGATTTTAAAAGACATAGAAACACATGACAAGAGTTTGTAAAGATATAACAAATACAAAAAAAATCTCCTTTTTTCTTTGTGGGTTTGGATAGGCATGAGGGGTGAGTAAATAATGACAGGGCTTTTTTTTTTAGTTCCATTCCCTCCAGACAGGCTAACAAAATAATAGGGCGCTAGGCTCATAGATAATCTGCATACGTTATAAAGATTGACTGGGAATTTTACAGTCCAGCTGGAGATGATTTCCTACTAGTCTAGCAATTTTTTTTTATTATTCCTACATTCCTTGCTCTCCTATAATTTCCTAACAATTGTTCCACTGAAATTGTTCTGTGACCAAAAATATGAGAGACTAAAGTTTGTGTTTGCTCTGTTTTCATACCACATGCAGAATTTAATGTCACCCAGGTGTTTTTTTACACCTTGTCGAATGAAAGAGTGCCATGTTTAAGCGGTGCGTTTGAATCCTTGGGCCATTTCCAAGAGAATGAATTCTGAGAAATGATGTGGACGTAAAAAAAAAAGAAAAAAAAAAAGCATGTGTCCAGTCCACAACCCAAGTTCCGTTTTGTTAATTCCCAGAATGCTTGTGGATGAGTTGTCAAACTTTATAGCCCCATGGCAGGAGAAAACACAGTTACAAAGATATTCCAGAATTTTCCCTGCTCACAGCTCAGGCATGACTGCATGGAAATTGTCAGCGGAGAGCTCCTTTGTTATGGTGAATAGTAAAGCCTTTAAAATCGAAATGCACCTTAAAGCGGAGTCTGCAAGGCCCTCTGTGTAATTATGTTGCCAGGTTATGTCAATCACTCTCTAGCACTGATGGTCATGAAATTCAGAAGGCTAGAGGGTTTGTTCTGATGCTTGTGTTTTTGTGCAAGGCTTGATATTCTGACGTATGAAAGTCTGAATTGACGCATAAGCAGTGATCTGTATCGAAACCTTAAGAAAAACAACTATACAAATCAGTTGATGAGAATATTAGATACCCAGCACAATGAAACATAACCTCTTGCTGCAAAACTCATAGTATTTTGTATGTTTCACTCTGAAATCTCATGCAGTCGAACTGCATGAACTCCTCAAGTTTGTTCTGACCTTGTTTACATGGTCATTTCATTTTTGTAATTATTTATAAAGCTCTTTAAAACTCAGTGTCACATAAAACTCAGTGTCACAAATCTGCTTATTCCATTATTGACCTTGTAATAATTGTTAATTTATTTTGCCGTCAGTGTTTCTTTGGTTTAAATTCTTAATTTTTAAAAAAAATCTGACAAAAGATATGTTGGATGCTGCAGACCGATGCAGCAATTTATTGCCCTTGATTATCACCATGTGTTACCATGGTGCTTGGTTAGTGCTGGTCTTAGGGTCGAGTTATTTTGCTCAAGGTGCTCAATGCATTCAGTGTGATATAATTGAAGATCCTGAAGCTTTTAAAACCAATCTTTCCAAAAACTGGCTTCCAGGAATTGTTTAATCTCATGTATTACTGCTTCGGGCATCAAACATCTTTAGACAACAATACATCTTTGAAAAATTAACCTTCTATAATTGTTACAGAACAACCACTTGAACCTTCGTTCATACTAGAATAGCATCTTCACAACCATCTCCACATGATTGCGTAATGGATTTCAATCAGTGCTGATTGATAAAAGCAAAGCCTATTCTAAGAAACATTCAAAAGCTATAATTTCATGGATTGTATGGAGAATCTCCTACAGAGTTTATCCTTTACAGTTTCACAGTGTTTAAGGTTAATATAACTCCTTGTTGTGTTTACTCACCACTTTGCAATCCCTCTTTCTAGTGTCCCTAGTTCCTGCGCTCCAATACAGCATAAGGTCTACATTACTTCTAGGACTTTTCTGGGATGTTTAGCTCCAGACCTCTCCGACATTCTGTCCTGTTTCCCCTCCCCTCCTCCTCTTTATGGTGGTCTCTGGCAGCACCTGCCAGATTCCTTCGTGTCTATCACTCTAATCAGGAGGTCAAACTCATTACAGAGTCCACTTAGTCAAGCGCCGCCAAAAAGAGAACTTGCCTGCTGTCTAATGGGGGAGGGCTATTTTCTTTTCATTTTGGATGGGGTGCGGTGGTCTAGTTCGGCAGACTTGCTTTCTACAGGTTTAAGTGTGGCCTTATATGAAAGTTTGCTTCATTAAGAGACCATAAGGGGGCAAGCTTGCCCTCTCTCTGCCATGCCGGAGCTGCTGTCTTGCCCAAGGTGATGAGCGTGGGTAGAAGATGTTACAGAACAATTTCAAAGCTGTGTTGCACCCAGACATTGTAATAGGTTGGATAACAATGTGCAGCAGCTTAGTTTAAATCTCTGATTTCAGATGTTTATGAATGTTTTGTTTGTGTGGGTGGAATCAATTTAGCAGCACATTAAAAGGGAAAAGAAAATGTCAGGCCTTCTTACTAAGTTATGGAGAGGAGAATAAGCTGTGAATTTAATGCCCAACATTTCCATTACTTATTAATGTAATCCATCATAAAGTATAGACCTAATATAGTATACAGTGGGGTTCAAAATTGTCAGTAAAAATGCATCTATTACATGTCCTTTTCTAGCTTAATACTAAACTCATTGCACGATAAATTATCAGCTAAACAAATTTTTGCATTCAGAATTGCATTTGAGCTGACTGAAATCCACACATTTATGTAAAATTTTATGATAATGCTATCGATCTGAGAATGATACAAAGATCCAGAGCTTTAGTGGAAGCAAAAACATCTGGTCACATGATTAGTGGTATAGAAATGCTGTCGAATCTTTAAATCTTTTCTTTTTTTCCCCTTCTTTTTGTCATTTGAAGTAGGGCTGAAACGATTCCTCGAGTAACTCGATTACAAAAAATGATCGAGGCAAATTCCTCTGCCTCGAAGCCTCTTTTAATTTATTTTAAATCTCACGTCAGCTTCTTTCGCAATTATATTTTTAATGTGACACAACATGTTTACGTCACCCACAAAGCGGAAGGAGACACAAGCGCTGAGTCTGAAATCTCATACTGCAAGGAGGCAGCAGTGTTTTGATTTGAGGGCGCGGGCAAACGTAAAGAGAACGTCGTGGTGTGTGTCCATTGCAAGATAGAGCTGGCATACCACAACTAGGGCCCTATGATTTCCGCAATGCAGAAAACGCGGAGGGAATCGCGGAGTACAGTCATAAAAACAGAATTTACAGTTTAACGCGGAATGGCACGGAATTTGCCAAATTTTGAATGAATTAATCAAAAATAGGTAATTGCACTTACATCAAATCATGATATGGACTAATATCTGTAAATATTAAGCCGGAACAGTCTATTTAAATATGAATCCTGCATGTTCTGCGTGTCTCTGTTAATGAATGGAGCAGAAGCACGTCTTCCTTTATCACACACTGATGCGCGCGTGACGCTCCGGTGATTTCAGCGTCTGCTGTCTCACTAAATAAGGACGTGAACACATGAACAACATCTCCAGAACTGCTCTGAAAGTCACTTTTATGAGCATTTGACCGTTTGATTTGAGTAAAACTAGCGTCACATCACATACACAGAACTGTAAAGGTACGTCAACCCGTCAAAATAAAAGTCCTTTATTACTATTGTTCAGCAGAATATACATAGCCTACTACTAAAAAAAGAATTTTTTTAAGGTTTAATCACACAACATTTCTTCCATGTTTTATTTTTTATAGTAAATCCCCTTTGTTTACCAAAAAGTTAAGTTAATTTTCAGTAATTAAAAGATAAATTAAATTAATGTTTTATGTGTTTAATGTTTAATGTGCCTCTCAGAAAATGCTTTATTTAAAACCCCAACTGAATGGCACTTAAATGCACTTAATTCATCTGTCAACTTTCTTGTCATTGTTCACAGTACAAGTACAGACAGAGAAACAACGGGTAATAATTAAATGTTTATTTTTGATGTATGAGTGGCATTCTATGCATTTAAAAAATAAAAAATAAAATTTCTAAAAAAGGAAACTTAGTTGTTCATTTTAAGAGACCCAAGAGTCTTATTTTCTCTTGCATAATTAATATTGCACTTTAATTAAGCAAAAACACATTTTATCTGATTACTCGATTAATCGATGGAATTTTTGGTAGAATACTCAATTACTAAAATATTCGATAGCTACAGCCCTAATTTGAAGATTTACATAACAAAAATCACAACTTTTCAATGTGATAGAGTAATGGACCCTACTGGAACACCATGGTAAAAAATAACTTTTACTTTTGGGATATTTCGGTTCATTAAAGGTGTGTAGATCTAAAATAATACAAAATCTTTACACATTTCATGCTTGGATTTTGGGTGCTTGATGCATAATATGTCAGTGAACCTTTTTGTCTATCAACATCAAAATTTGATGTCTTAACTTGTTGCAAAATATGCTCCAATTATTGAAGCTTTAATATGATAAGCCAAGAATTGCCAGTAATCGTCATAAAGCTTATGTTTTTCACACCAGGGCACTGGTTCCTGCACGACTGCACACTAATGAAAAATGAAACGGCACAATTTGCTAATGTGTTGCTGAATGCCTGCACCATATGAAAGTCGGTTGTCACCTAAACATATAAAATGGTTGTGCATGCCATGAATTTCAGCAATCACTTAATATTGCTGCCACAAGAGCTGGGAGCTGCCAAGACCAGGCTGCCAGGGGCATCACCACAGCCCCCTCTTCCTCCCGGACCAGAAGCGAGATCTGGGCTATGAATGCTAGCATTGCTCCCCTAATTGGCCTGGGAGAGGTTTAACAACCATGCTACAGTTTACTCTACTGACAAATAGAAAAATAAAGGCCTTGTTCAAATTAGCACAGTGAAGTGAGAAGTTCTAGAAGCCCTTGACTGTCTTGGCTGTCAGCTCTGAGCTTGCCTAGCCTAATCTACAGAAAGAGGTTATTTGAGTTCAGTTCAAGCTGTTCGCTTCATTCATTACGTCCAGAGCTGAAAACAGACTTCGGTTTCAGCCGAGAATGATCCTTTAAGCTGGTATGAGCAGGGTCAAGAAGCAAAAGACTCTATACGGAGTTCAGAGGGCAGATTAGATAAACCAGGCATCTATAATGATCCTCCGGGTGCTAAGCAATTAGCATTCAAATGCCCTGCCATCCGCTATTCCTCTTGACTGAGCCGTATATAAATTTGTCAAAGTGAATTATTGATTACAGTAATTTGAGGTCATATACCTCCGGCTTCCTCGTGGGCTGCAATTGTAGCTATGCTCACGCTAACTAATTTGTCCAATTAACTTGCTACCAAACACCTTGCTGGTTCCTTGATCTGTATTGACTTTTTTTTTTCAAAATGTGTCATGAAAAACATTTTATCCAAATCGACTTGCAAATGAGAAATGCTACAACACAAACAATTCTGCTTAAATAATCCAGCAGCATTGCATTTCCTCTTGGCTGATTTAGGATTTGTTTGGGGACAAATAACTTTATGACTGGCCCTGTACAGTGTCATCACTAATAGTTGTTTAACACCAGGGGAGTGACTAACTTAAAGTGGCTTACTTTTGCTTACGTAGTAAACCCAAAACCATGTAGCTTTCCTGTTACTGTACATGCTACTTTTCCATACAAATAGTACATTTATGCATTTAGCATATATAATTGGACTGATAATTATAAGTGAGTGTTTAAAAAAAAATAAAAAATTGGAAAAGCAAGTTAATGCACTACTGTTCAAAAGTACTGCTAAGTTTGATTTTTTGACAATCTATATTTGCTACTTTAACCAGAATACTTCATACATTCAATATCAGCTTATAGTATAGCAAACTATATCAAAACACTAGCTTTACTGTAGCTTAAGTAACTTGTAGGCACAGTTTTGATTAGCTTCCCCATCACTGGTTAACACATTATTGATGCTCATGTGAAAATCAATTGTGATGCAGCAGTGGAGAAAGATTTAATACATGCTGCCATGGCCGAAGCAGGATTGTTCAGTACTGTAAAAAAGGAGAATTGCTATGGTTTTTATTTGACATGTTTATGAAGGGAAATGGTAAAAGCTTTCTATATGTAAGTCTTCACTTGTAAGCTCACAAGACCAGATGTTTGTCCATCCAAGCAGATATTTTGGGATGGTGAATACTTCCGTTTCCTGTCTGCCAGTGTGTTAGATTCTGATGTGAGAGTGTTTGCTGCCAGAATTTATCTGTCCACCGTATGCACAGCTGCAAAACGTTTTTTCTGCTGTGTGGAGGTGTTAGTTTTAGTATGAGCTTTCAGACACCTGGTTTATAGCTTGATGGCTTACATGAACACATTATATGAATGAATGAACTCTGTTTGTGCTGTTTGATTTAACGTTGTGTTTAATCTTCAGACCTGTCAGATCAGTGTTCCTTCAGTGACTGTTCTGCATCACAACTAGAAAGACCGTACCATTGCATTGTCTTAGTCTCTGTTCATGTTTTAAAGCAATTACAGCCCTTCCAGACTCCTTTAATTCCCAAAGATTGACAGCTGTCGCCCCTGAACTGTTGTATTAGTCCAGAAGGTTCACTGACATTAAAAAACAGGCGCACTCAAGAGCAGCCCTGTGTTGTGTTCCCGATAGAGCTTCCTGAGTGTGACATTTCACCAAAATCAACAAGCCGTTAATAGCAATTCTCTCGATTAGAAATCTCAAAGCTGCTAAGCTCAAAGTGCTGGTCGGTTGGCATTTGCTGCTTTCAGACATTTTGCTGTGTTCACATTTTCACATGGTTCAAGATTGCTGTCTCATTTTTACTGGATTGTGCTTGATCTGGATGTTCAAGTCAAAAACATGACCTTGTAGAGTATGATAAAGTCTCGTTATGACAAGTAAACTGACTCCATAAAGTAACTGACTTCTTGTAATCATAAATTTGTTTAAAAAGCAGTTTCTTGCACTTTAAACTTTGTCATAATTGTGACATTAGATCTCAGATATGCAATTTTTTATTTCACACTTGCAATTGTGAGTTTATCTATCATAGCTTGGGAATTTTTATTTCAAAATTGGACTTTTGTCAGTTTTACTGTAGTATCATGGGAATGCATTTATAATTTTTGTTAATATTTTGAATTAGTAATTTTTTGTTTAATTTTTGGTAACGTTGGGTGTTTTGTATTTTTGTTTTTTTATGTCTATATAATTTTTAAAATATGTATTTTACATAAAATTAAAAGAACTTCTAATTTTATATATATTTCAGCAAAAAAAATTTTTTTCAAGATTGCATTTTAATATCACATTTGCAATAAAATCTAACAGCAGTGATACTGTACATTTTGTTCTTTTAGCTCAGAATACACTAAAAATGACTTTTCTTCAGGATCAGTCATCCAATGTGTATGCAGTATAGCATAGGTTTAATTTAAACATTAGGATTTTCATTTGAACTTAAACTTTATCTTTGATATCTTAGTATCTGATGTATATATGATACCTTTTTTTAATGTGACCATGTTGTGATATACTGAATGTGTTGTTTAAAAAGAGATATCTGACCCAAAACGTGCAATATTGCGAATTTCTTCCATTTCTACAAATGGTTAGTCTCATTATTTCTAGCCAAGTTTTGTATGATTTTGTGTATACATCTGATGTTTAGCATTTACAGTATGTGTGAAATATCTAACCTGCCAAAAGGCCAGTTTATGGAAATGTTAGGGAGTTGGATGTCAATTTGTTTCACACAATTACACTCATAATGATCATTGTCATTCATCTCCAGCTGATTTCATCAAGATGCTATGCGAGCAGATAAGCAGCATTTATGGGGGACTCAGTCCCTCTCGGATATATTCACGACTCTTCACGCTATGTGCTTTGTTAGGAAGCATGACTTCAGTCACAGACGCTGCTGGGTTTGGAATAGAACATTGTGTACCACACACTGTGGCAAGTGTGTCATCATCAATGGAAATTGATTCAGCTCGATTTTGTGCATCTCAGTGAGTCACATCATATATTAAGACGTGTTCTTTCAGTATGTGAAAATATGTTTTTCTTTACTTTGTTCAGGAGAAAGAGGCTCGTGGCTACTGCGCCTTTTGTCAATATTAACCAGAAGAACAGTCTGGACAGGGAGTGTAGTATTTTCATTTCTTTTTATATCAGTGTGATATAGTGATGTTATTTTTTGTGCAGATATTGATTTAATTTTATTTTTAACATCCAGTAGCACAAGCACTTTAGATATTGCTTTGCACAGAATTTACAGATCTACAGATAATTTTTTCTTAATTGCTCATTTCTTTTGTTTGGTTATTTAAAAAGGCTGATTACCTTGCGTTCCTGCTTCCGTTTCACATTAAAGCTAATTAAGGACTCCTCTCATGAGAATTAACTTTGAATTAACTTTTTAAGAGTTTGGTTTCTTTGAAAAAATGATGCTATTAAAAAAGAGGATACAAATGAAAGAGTGGTGTGTGACTGGACTCTTGAAATGAGGAAGCAACTTCTCTTCACTGTGTTTAAAGAGCATTTATTTTAAAATTTTTACTTTGACACCATTTCCGGGTATTGACTCAACACCATGTCACAGCTTAAAAAGTAAAATAAATGGTTTATATATTGTTCCATTGCATTATTGTTATCTATTCCATGTTTCACATTTTATAAATTTTTGCTTTTCATATTTCATATTCATATTTTTTGCCTCCCTTGTATCCTCCAAAAACATTCCTGCTGTGTTTATAATTGCATACAATAACAAAGACCACATAAAGAACAAAGTGCTGTATGCTGTAACAGCTCAAGCATTGTACAAATCTATTTTTGTGTACTTCACCCATAATAATATTTATGATACGTTTTACTTCGTGTGAGTTTCATGCATCGGTAGCTGATCGATGTGCACCGTTTTCAGCACTTGTACATGGCGTTAGATGTCAGATGAAAGGATATGCACATCTACAAGAAAGGTAATTTTCAAAACATTCTCGAAAGTTGCTATGACAACAGTGCCATTCCCAAGCGTGGGGACACAGTTTTTGGTAACGGAAGTGCTTTGGTATCTGCGTTGATTACGGTATAATTAGAAAATTAAATATTTCTGTTTGGCATTGTAGTAGTAGAGAGTGTTAATATCATCAACTCACATTATGTAAGCAACGAGGGGCCACATGTACACATCTGTTTTATGCATCTGTATGTCTGCTGTGGAATTCTAGACTAGTAATTCAGGCTCTGTAGTTTCATGCATTTTTGTCATGTTGCCTTTATTTGACTTATGGGTAATTCAATACCTATACAATCTAGTATTAGTTTGGAAAAGTTCATAATTACGTAACAACCGATTTACTTTCTAAGCAAAAGCATAAAGTGACAGTTTTTAAACAAATCTATTTATATAACTAGTTTTTAAACAAACAAAAAAAAGTTTTGAACCTTTTGAGTAAGTTTTCAGATAGTATACTGATTAATTTAGAATTAATCAAGGTTAATTTATCATTAATGTTAATATAAATGATGTTTAAAGTTGTACTGTTTTGTTTATTTAATTTTGCAGAGTCTTGGAGCCACTGGCAGATACGAAACCCATAAAAAGTAAGTGGTTTATTTTACATCCTTCACCTTCTAAAACTCCATGCAGTTGTCAGAAATGAAAATGGAAAAGATAAAGACAAGAAACAGATGTTGAACTTATGATGGCACTATCAAATATTGTTCACAAAATTGACACACTTGAGAAAACTCATGAATATGATGAAGTGTAACTACAGTTGGCTAATGAGCTCGGTATGAACTCTATATCTATATATTAATCTTTGCGAAGCAGTAAAATTCTGTATTTCTGGTTAGACAAGTTCCGACTTCAGAACAATGATATTAGAAGGTCTTGTTATCACAGAAGACGTTTATAACTGTTTTTTTTGTGCTTCTTATCATTGTTATCCGTTGTGATCCACTGAAATTTTAATCCAATCAAATGCACAGAGGAGCATGTTTCTAAGCTATTGGTTTTATCGATATGAATCCATGGGGGGCACCATTACTCAGAAGCAGCCAATATCCGAGAGTGTTATATGCACTATTATTGGCTGCTTTGGTCACCTACTCTGATGAAACTTCATGAAGGTTTGCTTTTTGATATCTCAACTTGACTAAGCTATCTGCAGCATTTACTATTTGATAATGTATTTATTCATTCATTTAACTGTTGCAATATGTTAATGAGCAAAAAATGCATAACCAGACAGTTTGTTTGGGTAATAGTGTGTTTGCATGCGCACATCTAGTAGCTGCAGAGGGAAACTGTTCAGAATGCTTCCCCTCGGTGAGAAACCGTACTGCCTGCAGTCTGAATCAGTGGAGCCCA
This sequence comes from Carassius carassius, assembly GCF_963082965.1. NCBI lineage: Eukaryota > Metazoa > Chordata > Actinopteri > Cypriniformes > Cyprinidae > Carassius > Carassius carassius. Next base: position 20,979,583 of record NC_081793.1, read on the forward strand.
TGGTATCCATTAAGAAATATGGCACTAGTAGCGTTGCTATGGAGATCAACTCAATGGAAGCCGCATTTAAGCCTCAGGAAGACATAATCAAGTCCTTTGGCTTTCATGATTCCAGAGATATGTGCTGCAACATTGTGGTGTTGATACACTGCATTGTTTTGCAGTTTTATAATTCAAATTATTTAGACTTTATTACAAAGATGTTCTGATGCTGCTGTATTCCATAACGCATGTACACTGCTTTTGTAGCAGTGCAATTATGTTATTAAGAGTGAAATTGATAGTTGACCCTAAATGAAAAATCTGTCTCTGTGAAAAATAAAAAATCTGTGAAAAAAAAGCTGTTGTCACCATTCACTTTCATTTTATGGAGAAGAACAGCTTGAACTCCTTTTGTGTTCCACAGAGAAAAGAAAGTCATACTGGGTTTGAAAGACATGAATGTACACATCAGCTTTTGTAGCAGTGCAATTATGTGATTAAGGGTGAAAGTGATAGTTGACCCTAAATGAAAAATCTGTCATCGTGTCTCATCCTTATGTCTCTCCAAACCCGTATGACTTTTTTTCTTCTTTGGATCATAAAAGTAATAGTTTATAAGAATGCTTGAGATACTCTTTTCCATTCAATGCAAGTAGATGGGAACTATGTCCTGCCAAGCTCCAAAAAGGGCAAAAATCACAATAAAAGCTAATTAAATTCCTATACTACCTGTGCAATATATTTCTAGTCATCTGAAGCCACAAACTGAAATTTAAAGGAATAGGTCAGCCAAAAATGAAAATTTGCTGAAAATGTACTCAACCGTCAGGCCATCCAAGATATAGATGAGTAGATAAAATCACCAATCGATCATCTGCAGTTAATGGGTGCTGGTAGAATAAGGTCAAACAGCTGATAAAATTTAATCACAATAATTGAAACGTAATCCACACAAATCCAGTCCATCAGTTAACATTAGAGTAAAAACTGCATTAGCAGCGCAAAAGGTTGTGGGTTCAATTTCCAGGGAACACACATACTGGTAAAATAAGTATAGCCTGAATGCTCTGTAAGTCGCTTTGGATAAAAGCATCTGCTAAATGCATAAAGCTAAATGTAAACCCGTTGCTTCTGGCCAAAAATATAAAACCATAATACATAACGCATAAAAACTCTCCAGTAAAAAAAAAAGGCTATCAACTGTTGTCCTCTCACATCAACATATTTGTTTACGACTGTTTTAGACAGTTTTCACTTCATCTGTTCATATTTCTCTCCTGATTCAGATGAAACAATTTTTTCTTTTGAGAAAGCAATATTATGGATAGAGGACTCATATTTAAGCCAGAAGCAACATTTTGCAGTTATAATTGTCTTAATGAAAAATACAACTCTGAATACATCTTTGAAACAGCAGATGGCTTCACAGACAAAAATAAAAGTTTGAACATTACGATCGGCTATTTGCTTCCTATGAACAATGACAACATCAGGACAAATTGACAGCTGCTTGATTTATGCTCGGTCAGTCGAGGCAGTCTCTGGCTCATTTCTCACTGATGGATGTTCCCCGCTCATGACACAGGAGACTTTAAAGTGAAGCAACCAGTTGAAACATTGCATTTGATGTATGAATTTTATGCCAAAAAAAGAAGAGTCCAGGTTGATCTCAGGATGAGTTGTACTTTCGCTGACACAAATTGTTCTGAATTATAGTTTCGGCTGACTCAACCTAGCCTGGGACACAGAAATCCATGTTGCCCACACATAAAGGTAACACTTGAGTTTATTAAGGAGAGTTATGTAAAGATCTCTTTAATGTTTATGTAAGCTTTATACGACACTTGACTTTTATACGCTGAAGGATTGAATCACAGAGTCCTTAATCATGTGCCAATAGTTTAGCTTAACAAATTCAGTCATTTAAACACAGTCACAGTTTGCTAAACTAAAGTATTATCAAATTGTGTTGACTGCAGTGGGTGCCTTCAAATTGAATTTAGTTCACCCAAAAATGAATATCCTGTCATCATTAGTCTTCCTTGTATCGTTCCAAACCTGTATGACTTCTGTGGAATATAAAAGGAGATATTTTGCAAATTGTCTCAGAATCTCCTTGTCCAAACATTGGAAGTCAGTGGGTTCCAACTTGTTGTTTGGTTCCCAATGTTCTTCTAATATCAGGTTTGGAATTACATGAGGCCAAGTAAGTAATTTCATTTTTGTTCATGGTGTATATTTTATTGGAATCGCATTTATTGGAATCAAACTCATAATCTTAACATTGCTAGTGTGGTACTCTACCCATCGAGCTTGACAAAAATCTGCATTTTCATTTGTAAAATCTTGCAGACATTTGATAATTTACTCTACAAGTTCTTGGAGCTTGATTTTGGCTCTAGTATCCACTTCCCACTTTTTCTGTTCATTGGAGTAGCTGTTTTGAGACTAATCACCATCGTACATATGGTTTGCACTTCGCCTGAGGAATCGGCACATGATATCGTGGATTTGCCTGCCAGTAAACAATATTTTAAGGTTTTGAGCAAAATACTAATAGAAACCAAGCATCCAAGCCCATACCCCCGATGAGATGTGTGTCGCAGAGCTGTTGTCGTGGCTTTTGTTTTGCCTGCCATGCAAATGGAAGACTTGGCCTTGAGCTGCGGAGATGAGCTGCACACAAAAGCCTGCTGAGAAGAGAATGCTTGCTCTTTCACGCTGTCGTGACTTGGTATACTGCCTTCTGATTGGCTACGTGTTTGCTCCTCTCATAGCCCCCCTTCTGCAGGTTTCTTGTCTTTCCATGAGACAAGAAATATCTGGAAGCAGCTGCAATGTGAGACGACTGGATCAGGTTGGAGATGACATGAGTTTAGAAGTGGTTTTGTGATAGCTACAACTTTACATGAAGTTCCATGAGGACTAATAAAGCCGTTTCATGCTTCAAGCAATAGGAACCAAGGGTGTCTTTTTTATCTCCTTCCATTTGCTTCACTGGTTCTACCTGTTTTCAAACCTTCCTTTTGTGCTTTCAGTCATTCTACACCTGTGCTTATGTACTATTTCTAGCTGGCATGGTTTCTTCATTGTTTCCTTCTTGTATCACTTTTAACTTCCTCTTGACTGGTGTTATCAATAGTACAGATGTCAGTACTGAAATTTCGAAAATGTGACGATACCAGCATTTCCCACTAGCATTTTGAGCACTGTTGAGCAGATTCTTGAACAGCTCTGATTGGCCATTGTGTTCACGCACTCAACAGATTTTTCTGTTGAACACAATGGCCAATCAGAGCCGTTTAAGAATTCAAAATGCTGGTATCGTCACATTTTTAACATTTCAGTACCGACTGGCGCCAATATCGGTACTTTTGACAACACTACTCCTGACGTTAGAAAGAAACTAAGCCCTTTTTAACAGAGCCACTACATGTTGACAGAGTTATTTGTCTTGCTTTTGTAAATTAGTTTCTTTGTCCCAGTGCTGCCAAACATGAGGAATTGAGTTTATAAAGCGTAATGTTGCACGGAGGTATTCCTGTAGGCCACGGGATGCAATATCACTGTGCAAAAGTAGCAGTAAAAATTCAAGAAATAATAAATGTATTTATTTTCTCCTTATTAGAGATTGCCTTGGGCTGAGTGGTGCACAATGATGCTTTTCTTTATTTTTATTAATTTTTTTTCTAATACCCTTTCAAGGACTTCCACTGATAGGAACTGATGACACGGGTATCTCGCTGTACCATTAGTGTCAGTTTTCATTAAGCTTGTGTCTCCTGAATACTCACATGCAAGACAATGAGAGCTTTGCTTTTAAGCTGCAGCTATGGAAACAGCTTTGTTCTGCCCTCATGGAAAATGTTCTTCTAAATTTTTGCCATTATATTTGAACTGTTTTGACGCAGTTCCCTCTTAAAGAGGCTGACCCCTTATCCCTGGTGTATATATCTGGTGTCATTTAACAATATACACTTTGAGTATTGCATATGAGACAGTTTTAGCTCTTGAAAGCTTGTTTTGAGAGTTAGTATTAAAGTAAAGTATGTGAATTAATTTTATTAACATTAAGTTTAGCTGTGTCTGAAATTGCTGTTTTTTACACAGGTACAGTATTAAGTGGTGTATGTATATAAAACATTATTACTATATTATAATATAATAAACACCAAAACATTGTTGTAGGATTTATAATTTTACTCATAAACTCACTTTTATTAATTACTAATGAATTTCACAATTATTTCCTAAGAAATGGCAAGAAACACATAGAAATAAGTTACATTTTACATTATTTCAGTATTGTTTATATCTATAAAAAAGCCTGAAATATACTGCAATATATATATTTTAATCAACAATAATTTTTTACAGTGTATAATACTGTTTACTGATTTATGTAATCAAACCATTTACAAAACAAAAAAGCAAACAAGAAAATGTATAGTTTTAAATAAAGTTTTACGTAAAATAAGTACATAAATTTACATAAGTAAATTTGATTAAAATGTATTATTCATTTGCTCTTTCATATAGTACTTGTTATTTGACGTACAAAGAACAGTGAACAAGGGGTCGATTTTAGACACTGCATTTCATTATTATTTCAGTTTATTTCTTATCTAAAAGTTAGTATAACATAAACACTGTTTTTTAGGCACTTGACCATTGACTTTGTTTGCGAATTAGCATAACCTAAAAAATAAAATAAAAAAACTGTTGACAAATTGAAAAACCCAGTAAATTGCAGAGTCTCTGGCTGCACCTCATAAGTTTTATGTTAGATAAGGAACAATTGAAGCTGTCTTTTATGTTGGCATATATTCATTAATGCTTAAATAAAGAACACAGCCCTATATCATTTAGCTGAATTCCATTGTCAAATTGCAGCATGAATCTTTTTTGTATCACCTTCTTGTTTTCTTCTCTGTATCTCCTCATTACTTCTTTAATGTGTCTCTCTCTTCTTTTAGAAGTTTGAATTAACACAGGATGGAATTTATGTTGGTAAGAGTGTAGTAGTAAAATGTCTTGTCTGTCCAAGTTGTCGTGTGAATCATCCACTTTTCTTTCCTCAAACTTTGTCTTTATCTCCAACTGGAATGGTTGGGTATCTTCAAACCAACTACGGAGAAGGACTGCCGTTAGCTTTTCTTTGTTCAGTGTGTTACAGATCACTCGGGAGGCTGAGGAGTAACAGACAGAAGGGTTTATTAATAGACACAAGCAGAGGAGCAGGTAGTGTTGGGTAGAGTGATGAATGGATCCGTGAGAGCTGGGCGAACACGTCAGAGGAGGGAGGTGAACCACACACACGCACACTGGGGATCTTGATCTTTGGGAAATCGCTAGAGAGAGGTAAGTAGAGGAAGAGTTAGTCCTTTGAGTTAGCATTACTCCCTAGGTGTGACCACGGGCGATTGGGAATGGGCAGAGGATGGAGCTTGCCTGATGGAAAATGGTGAGGGCTCTTGGATATGGCGTAGCTTGTGCATCCGTTCACGTACCTCCTGACATCCAAGGCCATGTTGGGCCACCAGAAGCGTTCCTTAAGCAACGAGAGGGTTTCATTGACCCCCGGGTGACCAGTGCCAAGAGATGTGTGAGCGGAGTGAATGAGTGGAGTGCGCCGTGTCCTGGGAATATATTGATGTTCCGGTGGGCAACCCGGCGGGGTGTTCATAGTAGGATCGGTAGGAGGAAGGGTCTCTGCGGACCAGGTAATAGGAAAGACGATGACCTTTTCTGGAAGAATGGTTTCTGGTTCTTCAAGATTCTCTTCGGGGGCGTGACAACGGGACAGGGCGTCAGCCTTTACGTTTTTCACCCCTGGGCGATATGAGATGGTAAAATGGAAGCGGGTGAAGAATAATGCCCAGCGGGCTTGTCTTGGATTTAATCTTTTGGCCACTTGAAGATACTCCAGGTTTTTATGATCTTTGAGGACCAGAAAGGGGTGTTTGGGTGCATGGGTGGAGGCGACTGGGATTCCCCTGCTGCTGAGAAAGGACCGCTCCCACTCCGGTGGTTGAGGCGTCGACTTCCACGACGAAGGGTCGGTCGGGGTCGGGATGAACCAGGAGTGGGGCAGTCTTAAAAGGCCTCTTTGAGGGTGTGGAAGGCCTCTGTGGCAGGAGTCCAGGGGACTGGAGTCCAGGAGAGGAGTCCAGGGGAGATATTTGGGTTTGTTACGGAGGAGACTGGTGAGAGAGCTGGTGATGGTACTGAAGTTTTGGATAAACCGTCTATAGAAGTTGGCAAAGCCAAGGAACCGTTGTAACTCTTTGATGGTGATAGGAGTGGGCCAATCTCTGATGGCATTTACCTTCCCCTCGTCCATCCGGAAGCCACTGCTGCTGATGTTGTATCCAAGGAACTGCACTGAGGGCTGATGGAAAGTGCACTTTTCGGCCTTGAGATAGAGTTGAAAGGCCCTCAGGCGTTGCAGGACCTCCGCAACATTGCGTTAATGTTCTGCCAGGCTCCGGGAGTATATGAGGATATCATCTATGTAGACGAGGACGAACTTGTGGAGGAACTCCCGGAGCACCTCATGGATGAAGTCCTGGAAGACAGAGGGGGCGTTAACAAGTCCATACGGCATCACGCAGTATTCATAGTGGCCAGTAGGGGTTATGAAGGCTGTTTTCCACTCGTCCCCCTCTCGTATCCGGATGAGGTTATAGGCGCTGCGGAGGTCCAACTTGGTGAAAACAGTGGCACCACAGAGATGTTCCAAGGCAGCTGGGACGAGGGGAAGTGGGTACCTGAACTTGACAGTGATATTGTTGAGAGCCCGATAATCAATGCATGGTCTTAAACCTCCGTCCTTTTTCTCCACAAAGAAGAAACTCGAAGCAGCAGGGGAGGTAGATGGACGAATATGTATGTATTCCTCCATGGCCTTCTCCTCCGGAATGGATAGGGGGTATATCCTTCCTTTAGGCACTGGTTCACCCGGCAGCAGATCGATGGCACAGTCCCACGGCCGGTGTGGAGGCAGCTTGGAAGCCCGTTTGGGGCAGAAGACGTCACTGAAGGGGGCATAGCAGGTAGGGATGGCGATGGATTGGTTTCCCACTGGGCTCTCTATTAAAGTGGAACAAACTGGAAGAGGTTCAGGGGAAGATGTGGCCGGAACTGGACAACCTAAGATGCAACTCTTGAAACAGGCGTCGCCCCACTTCAGAAGTGGGAGGGATATAAACTGGAAGAGATATGTCAGCGGCAGTAAGTAAGTGACAACAGTGGTGAGTGGATTCATTTGGTATCTTGAAGGGAGAATGGCACTCACCATGGGACGAGGAGGACGGACGGAGCATACAGCGATGGCATGCCCCGGGGCTGCACAGTAGAGGCACAGATTCTGGGCCAGCCGTCTTTGTCTTTCAGCCATAGAGAGACGATATGAGTCCACTAGCATGGGTTCGCTGGCTGGTTCTGGGGAGCTGACGGCCACTAGTCGGCAGAGTGGCGTAGAGGAATACACCTGGCCCTGGTGCTCTTCTAAGCACGACTGCATACAGGTGGCGAAGCGGATGGACAGCTGGATGAATCGTTCAAGCCCGATGGTGTCCTCGTATGCAGCGAGATGACAGACATTTTTCCCTGTTTGAGATTATACAGCTTCTCACCAATGGAAAAGTCCCAAGCTGGTCTGCCAAAAACTTCTCGGAAATGGTCGATGAAGCTGGAATAAGACTGGATAACTGGATTATTTTGAGTCCATATTGAATCTGCCCACAGTAGTGCTTTACCTTGCAGTTGAGAAATTACAAAGGCTACCTTGGATCTCTCGGTGGGGTACAAGTGCGGTTGCATCTCCAGGACCAGCGAGCATTGTAGGAGGAAACCGCTGCACTCCTCCGCCGAACCAGAGTAGGGCGACGGCCGGGCCATGGGACTGGCGTGAACGGAAGGTCCGTGAGGCTCATGCTTGTGCCTAGCGGTGTTGGTCCGGTCTTCTGTTACAGATCACTCGGGAGGCTGAGGAGTAACAGACAGAAGGGTTTATTAATAGACACAAGCAGAGGAGCAGGTAGTGTTGGGTAGAGTGATGAATGGATCCGTGAGAGCTGGGTGAAGACGTCAGAGGACGGAGGTGAACCACACACACGCACACTGGGGATCTTGATCTTCGGAGAATCACTGAAGAGAGGTAAGTAGAGGAAGAGTTAGTCCTTTGAGTTAGCATACAGGTAAGACCTTGTCGCGAACGAGACCTGACCCTGATTGAGTGCGTGTGTGTGGTATTTATGGTGCCGAGGTGATTGGGTAATGATGAGGGTCAGGTGGAAGTGCTCAGTACTCAGGTAAGGGCGTGCGTTGTGAAAGAGTGGAGGTGGAACCTGGCGTGTTTGTAACACAGTGACCATTTTGCATGCGAAACAAATGGCTTGAGCTATTCTCTGAGAAATTAAAGCATTCACTAATATCCAAGTAGGTGGAGAGATAAGCCATATTAGTATAATATTCCTTTTCCCCGGGGACCCATTTCACACCATGTCACGACTATAGACACAGTAAAGTCTGAGCACATCCTCCCACAGTAAATCTTTTTTGTAGTCTAATTCAGATTTCATCTTGAAAAGCTAGTATTACTTCTAAAAAGTCTTCGAAATCTCCTAAATGGAACTGTAATTTTCCATTGGCCTTTGTAGACAATAAAAATCAGTGCATGCTTTTGTGCACTAGGGCACTAAACACACAGTCAAGCATTCCAGCTATTAAGTCAGTATTAATGGATTAAAAGCATTACATGCAGTGATTGAGCACTCATTCTCAATATTGCTTTAAAACCTAAGGGTCTTCACAAATACAAAGACACAAACAACCTTTTTCCCGTAATGTTCTGATCATTATTATAACAACATCATCAACGAGGGGAAATTAGGACATGTTTTAGTTTGAAGTATGCCTCAATTAAGTTGGAGCATTATGCATTTTGCCCTCTGGCCACATTTTAAATTGAAGAGTTCAACTAGCCACAATTGAGTTTTCATCAGCTTGCTTTTGTGATTCATGTGTACTGGTCTTGTTCCAAAACCTAGTGAACTGCCTCACTGCATGCTAATTTAATTGAAGCTGTCTATCTATCTTGTTTAGAATTGTTGTATTTGTATTCTTTCTATAATTATTTTAATATTTTTCTTTAAATAATATTTATAAATGTGTTGGTAGTCGTGTCACCAGTGTGTGTAGTCAGAGGCTATGACCTTTAGGTTCATCTCTTTTTCCAAGAATCTGATGAAAACTCAGTGGTGGCTGGTTGAGCGCCTTAGTATAAAATGCACCCAGAGGGGGCGAAACATAATCTTAATAATTATGCTAGCTACCTTTTGGAGCAGGCCTCCTGTGATGTCTTAAAATACTGTGTTGACAGATAGCTCACTAGGGTTTGAAACTGCAAATGTGTGTACATGAGAGCCAAGTCACCTGTGGATCCAACTCAGGTCCACTCATGAAAGTCAGAACACCAGATTGTTGTTATGTTGGGGATTAGATGCCTGTTTCTGCAGATAAGAGGGAGAGTGAGACAACTGGAACAACAGCCCCCCCCCCCATCACTCTGGGCATGCTCAGTGGAATCTCCCTTTAAACTCCTGTGTGCTTTTGTTGTCTCTGTGTCGCTCATCCTAGCGCCTGCAGAATGCCCCTCTCTCCCCTCCCTCTCTCTTTCTCTCTCTCTCCCTCTCCCTCCCCCCTCCATCTCCTCTCCTCTCACCGCACATTAGCCAGCCAACACCGTGGCGAGATGCTCGTGAAGAGGAGAGCTCCGGTGAACACCTGGTACTCCGGGCGACTCCAGAGCAGGGGTGTCTGTTTTGACCCTTTTCCTCTTCCAGTGTCCTGAATCAAACACTGTCCCACATCTTACCGGACTTTCTCTCATCAGATCTGAGAGTAGAATCTCCCGACTGGCTCAGAGACTCAACCAGAGGCAGAGCGATGCTGCACTGATTAAGGATTTCAGACCCCTCTTCCTCCTCTCTGGCGCTGCGGGAAGCTCTCAGAGCTTGGACAGGTGAGTTGAGCATCGCTTTCACTCTCGTCCGTCCGCAGTCTCTTACTTCAAGCGTACTTTTCCTCACAGTACGATTCCTCTCTTAAGTGTTACTAAAATTACCCATCACCCCCCTGCTGCTTCCAACAGGTGCTTCTCAGTCATCCAGGCAGCTGCATTTGCATTTTTTGATTGGCCTTATTGTATTCAAGGCATAACCGTAGAGCACCACTCTGATTTGACCTCTCATTTGCTCGCTCGAATACTCAGTGGTGTCAGAGGCTTCACTCTGGCACTGCAGAGTGCAATATTATTAGTGCACTGAGTAGGTGTTTGCACACTCAAAACTGCGCACAAGAAAAAAAAAAGGACACTGCCTTAATGTCATGTCTGATAGGATTATGGACCGCTGAGATGAGAAATACCACATTGATCCCCTATGGTTCCATAGCTTTTAAGGGGAATGTCAATTAAGGACAAATTCGATGTCATTGCAAGATTATTATTATTATTTTTTTTTTCAATAATGAGGACTTCAAGTTCTCTGTTTTTTTTTTTAACAGCATGTTTTTTATGCTCTATTCAGACAGTGTGTACTCGCACCAGATGTTTTGACAAATGTTTCAGATCTTGTCTTTTATTCAGGCATTTATATTAATTGTTTTTACATGTCATGGAGTGATTGATGGTGTTCAGAATATTCTTTCACAAATTTATACATTTTTGGGATGTAGCAAAACATATTACATATGTTCGGACATTTTTTATTTATTTTACAACAGCTACTATAAATTCACTGTCTATATATACTGTTATTCTTAGCTCAGAATTAATTGATTTCCTGGAGGATTTCATTATAGTATAAGAACATGGATATCCTTGATAACCAGATTATGTTGTCCTGCAGTGATGGCCAATGCTATCTCACGACCAATTCATACATATTTTCGCAAGGTAGCTAATTTATACAAATGTAATGTATGATTTCTGTAAGGATTAATTCTGTAGATTTAAGGACAGGGTTAGGGGTAGTCTTTCATACAAATTTGCCACCTCATAATTTTTCACAAATTCGTACGAGTGATGTTGTATTTAGCCACCTAGTAAAGTATCTACAAATTGCAGTTAGGTCAATTTGGCCTGGCTGCCACTGTTAATTAAATTGTCTGTTTTGGATCACTGAGTGATATCAGTTTTGATGTTGACTAATAATGCCATGAAATTAGTTTTTTTTTTAAAGGGTCATATGATGCGATTTAAATTTTTCCTTTCTCTTTGGAGCGTTACAAGCTCTTGGTGCATAAAGAAGATCTGTAAAGTTGCAAAGACTAAAGTCTCAAATTCAAAGAGATATTCTTTATAAAAGTGAATAGTCAACCATATCCTTCTAAAACGGCTTGTTCTAACAGACCCCCACATCTCTACGTCACAATGTGGAAAATTTGCATAACACCACCCAAATGTTCATTAAAAAAAGAAGCACAACTTTCTCGCTGTTGCCGCACCCGCCATATTGTGGAGATGCTGTGTTTTGTTGTGAAAGCAAAGCTACTTTGTTTGGCCTTCCAAAAGAGAAAACAACTAGAAATCAGTGGTTAAGTTGTATTCTGTTCTGGAACAGTTCAACCCAAATATTCAGATGTGTGCAGCACATTTTACAGAGGATGAGGACTGTTCCTCTGACAGTAGCCTACAATATGGAGTCTGTTTCTATAAATTGGGGAAATTCCAACTTTGCAAGGACAGTCTGGCGCTTCTGACTCACAGTCTGTAAGTATGTTTTCATATTTAAAGAATTTGCTACAAATGATTCAAACGAGAGTTTTATACAGTGTAAAGTAGTGCTTGTTGTTTGTCGTTTCTCCGATCACAAATGCAGACGTGGTTTTATATTTATGCAGCGCGATGCGAAATGTGTAAAAAGACAGTGTGAGTAATTATAATTCGTAATTATGTCCACACTGTATGCAACAAATTCCTTGTTTATACTGGGTTTTATTGTTTTTGTCCTGTCGCACCGGTGTTCTGATAAATAATGCTACATACCAGATTGGTAGGGGGCGTAACATTTCCATCACACACTTGAGGTATTTGTCCAATCACAATGCACTGGATAGCTGGCCAATCAGCTAGAACGATGAGCTTTGTAAAAATCGACAAGTTTCAGAAAGGCAGGGCATAGAGGAGCAGCAATAATGTACATTAAGTGGAAAATAATGTGTTTTTTGAACCTTCAACCGCATAAACACATAGCATTACACCAAATATATATCTTTTATGCTCAAAGCTTTTTTTTTTATTTGATACAGAAATAGTAACATTGTGAAATATTTAAAATAGCTGTTTTCAATTTTAATATATTTTCAAATGTAATTGATTAATGTGAAGGCAAAGCTGAATTTTCATCAGTTCTTACTCTTCAGTGTCACATGATAAAAAAGCAGATTCACTGCTCAAGAAACCTTTAGTTTAAAACAGTTTTTTTTTTTTGGAAACAGTGATACATTTTTTCAGGATTTTTTCAATAATCAAATTCAGAACAACAGCATTGATTTGAAATAGAAATCTTTTGTAACACTGTAAATGTCACTTTTGATAAATGTAATGCATTCTTGCTGAATAAAAGCGTTAATTTCTGTCAACTTTAAAAAATCAACTTTATGAAAATAGTGTAGATATCAGAAAAGTTTATTTAGATGTCACATATTTGCTCTTTCTTTTCAAAATAAAATACCTGTGGATATGCAGTTGTTTTGCAGGTAGCTTTTTGCTTGAGCTGAGGAATTAATGACTATCCAGTGGCCAGGCCATCTGTCACCAAGACACTGCTCACTCAGATATTAGTCATAAATTGCATACCGAAACACATGCTATTAATTTATTTTGAGAGCACCCCCTTAACAGCACTGATGTAACAGTCATCACACCTAAATGTGTTTTGTCTGTTCTCTTCCCTTCTCAACTCCACAGGAACTTCTCCATTAGTATGACCCAACAGATGCAGAACCTGCAGCTGACGCAGAGTAAGAAGGGGGCGGGTCCCGCCTCCCCCAGTGCTGCCAAGCGCCTCTACCGAAACCTCTCAGAAAAGCTCAAGGGAAGCCACTCCTCCTTTGAGGATGCCTACTTTTTTGGTCGATCTGATCGTATCCGCAAAGTATCTGTGAGTATCTTAATGTTTTTTTTTTTTAATTCATCAATAATTCATTTTTCTTATAGTAAAAAGCTGATATTAGCCAACATTTACATTAATAAACTGTAGAATCAATTGATATTAACATTCACTTGACCTTACACATGACATGCTTAAAACTGGAGTGACATTTCGGATGCTCATGAGACTGTCAGCGCTGTGTCATGTTCTCAGAGCTTACACAAATGTCACTGATTATATACAGCTAGGTCTAGCAATCATCTTGTTGACTCAAGTGCCCAAATACATCTTTCACCCTCGCTGCCTCCATATGTTTTCATACATGTATTTAACTCACAATTGAAGAGCAGAAACTCAACTGCTAAGAAACTCAGAAACTATGAATTCACATTTTAATTTTTAATTTATTATTGCATTAATTGATTGGGTTACTAGTAGTTTCTGGTGCATGCCTGGTTAAAGGTCTGTGCTACTAATTGTAAGGTTGTAGGTCAAACCCATGATAAATCATCTATTGGCAATCTGTGCTCTTTTTTTCATGTTGTCTGAGTGAGGTGTAAAGGTGCAACAGGGGGACTGTTCCTGTAACAAATTTTCTGCAAATTACAGTGTATAAAAAGTTCTGCTAAATGTCTACTTAGAGTATCATGAGTGCCGCTGCTTACCTTCAAACCGTTTTTTCTCCTCACAGAACTTTCAGAGCAGTGAGGCTCTGTTTGAGGCTGTTGAACAGCAGGACCTGGATGCCGTACAGATCCTGCTGTTTCAGTACACAGCTGATGAACTGGACCTCAACACTCCCAACAGTGAAGGTCTGACACCTCTGGACATCTCCATCATGACCAACAACGTCCCCATAGCCAAACTGCTACTCAAAGCTGGAGGGAAGGAGAGCCCTCACTGTGAGTATGCATATTTAACAGCGTTGAGCTTCAAACAGTCAAGTCCCTCAGTGTGTCTAATGTGTTTCATTATTAAAGAGCCACTAAACCATTCTTGAGGTTTACAATGTAATTTGACTGGAGTGAATCAATTAATTAATCTAGCCCTTTATGAACATTTGTCATGGTGGTGTCACAATATCACCTTGTTTGGACGTTGTTCTCTGTTTGCACTATAGCCCCGCCTGTCTGTCATCATAGTTACTGATTTGATTTCCTCATTACATTCAGCTGTGTTTTCATTCTCACCTCGTTTGTCTTTCTTTTTAAGTCCTGTGCCTAAAACAAAAATTTTGAAATACTAGCATTTTCTTAGTATTTTTTTTAAATAAATAAATAGATTTTATTTGATTTAATGTATTAAGTCTTGTGTCCCCTCATTAAATGTCAGCTGTTGCATATTGATATATAAAATATATATTCCAAATGAATACAGTACAGGAAGTCGTGGCCTAATGGTTAGAGAGTCGGACTTGCAATCGAAAGGTTGTGAGTTCGAGTCTTGGGTCGGCAGGAATTGTAGGTGGGGGGGAGTGCATGTACAGTTCTCTCTCCACCTTCAATAACATGACTTAGGTGCCCTTGAGAAAGGCATCGAACCCCCAACTGCTCCCCGGGCGCCGCAGCATAAATGGCTCTGGGTGTGTGTTCACAGTGTGTGTGTGTTCACTGCTCTGTGTGTGTGCACTTCAGATGGGTTAAATGCAGAGCACGAATTCTGAGTATGGGTCACCATACTTGGCTGGATGTCACATCACTTAGTTTGCATTTCCTCACATAAAATGATTGTATGACTTCAAGAAGTATAGGCACACACACAAAATATATATATATATATATATATATATATACACACACACACACATAGTATGTAGTATTCATTTTATTAACACTTAAACACACTGTGTGATTAAAATATTTAAACTGTATAAAATTAAATTGTTTAAGTGGTTTAAAAAGTCACTTTAGCAATAAAATATCTAAATTTATTAATTTAATATTAAACAGTTGTAGTTCTAAATAGTTTCTCTCTTTCTCTCTCTCTCTCTCTGTATATATATATATATATATATATATATATATATATAAATATACAGTTCAGTTTATTAACAGTCACATGTGATAAAATGTTTCATTTTTACAGTTAATATCACAGTAATACAATAAAATCTCTTTTACAGAAGCAGTAATTCTGTGTTTTTGGCTGAATTAAATTAAATTTCACATTTTATTTACTATTAACATTTAAATTTGTATTACTTTGATTTTATTACTTATTATCTTAGGTTACTTTTGTATGTTTTGCTTATCTTCACATTTTCATCCCTAAGGAACAGAAGTGCATTCTATGCAGTTTCTTCACCATCAAAAGGTTTTTCTTGTGTCACACGCTCCTGTTTGGCTTTGGTTACCAAAAGCAGATGCTCTGTAATTGGACAAGCTGTTTAGAATGAAGCTGACGATAAACAGACTGAGCCGAAGTGAGTGTTTGGCACTTTGCTTTAGGGGCTCGTGTAATAATCGCCTCCAAGTAGGAATACTAGAATAAACTTTTCCATGAAAGCTGCCATAAGCACTCATAATATTACTTTAAACATCTACTGACATCTGTCGTGGCCACTAATGAATAAGGTTCATTATGTAATATTTTGGTAATAACATTGTACAGTGTCACATACTGTACCCTTATAATAAAACAATCATTGTTGTCATTCGTGCATATTTTTTATCATGCATATAACAATTCTTGTGACAACCTGGGTGCGGATATCAGGTTTTAATGCATCAAGAACAGATCTGTTAAAAATATCTGCGCCCATTGCCCTTGGAATAATCAACAGCATATTCAGTCCCTGAGTCTATTGCAACAGTAGAACAGGTGTTTCTTACCTTGAAAGACGTGAATAAAAAAGTCCTCCAGTCCAGAGCGCTCAGTGCAATCATGAAAAAGCCGAATGTTGTCTGGGACCTAACAGGGAGTACTGTACTGCAGTCTGAGCAAGGCCAGGGCTGGGTAGACAGCACACAGCATCCCTCACAAAAATCTTAACAAGGTTTGTCGTTTAATGGTTTAACTTTTCCAATTATGCATGTAACGGGGGGCAATTATACTAAGTGATTTATTGTACCCGGGCTGCAGTTAAATTTCAAAACAGTTCATCGTGGCACAATCCAATCCTTGTAAACAAACAGAAAATAAACATTGCCGTATTTTCCCCTCCTGGGCTTTCAGCATTATATTTATGTCAGGCCAGAAGTGTCAAGTAAATCAATCAGCCAGACGCCTGACAGTTTAGGGTTCTGACCGAAGACTGATGTTAAAGCATGTTTATGGACAGGACTGGGGCCCATAATGCCTATATTTAGGGCTGTCCCAAAGTCCCGACAATGCCAACTGTGTGTGACAGTGCAATGTCTGCCGTCTTGCCCATTAATTTATAGTTTGCTCAATTAACCGCATGTAGTAGCCAGATGTCAATCTTCAAAGCGCAGGAAATTGCACCTCAAGGCAGCTAATATCAACCTTTTCCACTGTGCTGTAGACCCCCGTGTAAGACCGGCTAGGTTAGACCCTCTTTTTTTGAGTTGACAACACGCACTTTATCATCTCCCCTGGAGAGCTCCCGTCTCCAGGGGTTCGGGCTGGGCCAGTGAAAGAGGGTTTCTTCAGCCATGTATTTATTTGTTTATTTTGCTGTCATGGTCTATGACTAAGACTCTGAAAGAAAATGCAGTAGTATTCACAGCCTATGAGGAGGTTTGGTCAGGCAGTATTCATTTTACCATGACAAATCTATATGGCCAAAAACAGTCCTGTGTGTTCCAGACGACCGTAGAGTACATTCATCCACACTGCTATGCTGACACATGTAGTGTGAGCTGGGAGAATTAATGGTAGTGTAATGGGCTTCCTGTCATTTCAATCAGGACTTTTTTTTTTGGTTCATGTAAGTTGGAGATACATGTCTTTTTCACATTACAGTTTTGATTATAAACAAGTTGACAAATTTGCAAGGGAAAACTATTATGCCCTGCCTAAACTGGTTTTTTTTTTTGTGACAAAAATTTTTACTTGTTTTTTAATACTTTTTTTGTTTTGTTTTGTTTTTTTGGATATGGAGCGTAATGCTACAGAAGGTTTCCAGAAGTAAATGTCCTAGTCATTGTCTCCGTAGAGAAATTGATTTTCAGCAGTAACGCATAAACCCTTCAAGACAGAGCTAGCACGAGGCTGTTAAATTATGACTCGTTCTTCTGTAGAAGCCACAAGTGTGAATTATATATTATTTCAGAAACTTACTACTTCTAATAATTGTATCTGTCTTTTATTTTGAAGTTTATCTAGCTTTTTTGTATATTTGTTCCTGTTTTGTTATTCTGGTTGTATTTCTTATGGTTTATTGATTTGTCATGTGTTGGTTTTGCTTACTGGTTTATGTTTATCTTTGTAGTTGTTTATTATTGAATGTTTGATATGTTCTTGTTAGCATTCTTGCTGAGTTTTGATGAGTTCATTTTCTGTGTAAACCATGCTCTGTTTATTTGGTTCTGCTTTGTTTGATTTTTGATGCATTTCATATATTTTTATTTTATTATTATAGCTCAAAAACCTACACTACTCATAATCCTCAAAAGAGAAAGCCCAAACAGAAACCACTGTCACTGTGGATAAAAATTTCTACTCCCTACACTCAAAGTGCATATATATTTTGCAATAAACTCAAAATATGTTGTTTTTATAACTAAAACTATGAAGTCATTATATATTGTACTATAGTTTTTGTATTACGTCAATCTCAATGTGTCATGGAATGATAGCTTCATTTCCTTATAAATTATTTTAAGTATGCAGTCTAGTGTCTGTTTTCAGGTAATTTAGCTTCCAGTCAAATTGTAATGTTGTGTTCATCTCAGAGCTGATTGGTTTGGTTCAAGGCTTAAAAAACTCTTTGATGGAAAAACCTTTTTACTGCCCACAGAGGAAATTCTAGTACCTAGGCCACTGAAAAAAATGGGTGACCAGTGTTGTGCTCTGTTGTACAAGAGCTTGAATGTGTAATTCATTTTCATTTCATAGCAGAGAACCTGTATTTTTTACACTATACAGGTTTGAAGTAAGACATTTTGACTTTACACCTCACTTTTAAACTGAGATACAAGGTTGCCCAGAAGCTTAAAAAAAAAATCATACATTTTGTAATCATACAAAAGTATCATTACCAGACCTCTGTGTTGTGTTTCAGTTGTCAGTTTGGAGAGCAGAGATGCCCATCTCTCAGCGCTGGTGCAGGAAGCCCAAAGGAGAGCCAGCGAGCTGTCCACCCAGGTGATGAGAGAAAGTCTCAGCCTGGAAACATCTGACAAGGAAAAACAGCTCAAAGCTTGGGAGTGGAGATGCAAACTCTACAAGCGCATGCGCACGGGATTCGAGCATGCACGTAAGTTAAACCTGAGTCTGCTACTGTTGTCTAACCTTTCAGGGAGAAGAAAGGTCATTCATATGTTAAGATACAATACAATTGCACAGCAAACTAGCCTTTCTTAATATCAGTCCTGTCTAATCTATCACTATCTGCTGAAAGGTCATCTATTCCCATATCAGCCCAACCTGTTAACTTTATTAGAATGTGAATACTCTGCAAACAAGCCACCATGATCATTTGGCCCACTGATATTAATATCAGGTTGATTGGCCTGAAATGACTCTTGAGCTGGGAACACACAAAATAAAGTTCCTCTCACCCTCCTGTCATATTGATTACTTGTTAAATCAGGTGAGTTTCGTTGGCTTCTCTTTGTAAACAACCTCAAGTGAAAGCAGCAGCAATAAATCAGCATCGCTTTGTCACAGACACTCTCGGATTGCCAAGAAATACTCAGCGGTATCTCTGAAAAGGATTTTAGGTAACACAAGAGCACCATTAGCTGTACAATATGAAGGTGCTAACAAGAAGATGGAGCCACATACAGCGTGCATGTACAAATAAAGTGGGTATAGAAAAGAATCATCCCCCTTTACAATAATCAAGTTTTGTTGCTTTGCAGTCTGAAATGAAGATGGACATGGTTTTTGTTTTATCGAGCTGTATTTACTCTGTGCAAATTATAACATCTTAGTGTAAGATATAACACCAACCTGTCATAAAAAAAAAATTAAAAAATAAACAGAATCACTGAGTTGGAAAAAGGATCACCCACTTGTGTCAGTATTTTGTTGAACCACCTTTGTTTTAATTACAATAAAAAATTTGAAAAAAATAAAAAATAAAATAAATAATTTTAAAGAATTCGCATGAGCAACTTGAATCCAACATGATATCTGTGTTGAAAAATTGTCTACCCTCAGACATAATGGATTCCTGTTGAAATGAGTGGATTTCACCCCTTTTTGCAGTTTTCCACTGCTGTTGGATTCCCCTTGGGCAGACAGTGGCTCCATTTACACTGACAGCAGGTCAACAGAAAAGCAATAAACCGATATTACATTCCACCTCTGAAGGACAATAAGATGTCTATTTGAAGGTGTAAGCAATTTCAAACTTTATTTTCATTAATTGTGAAAATAAATGGTTAGTCGAGTCACTTTTGTGTGCAGACTCTCAAACACTTCAATTGATCTTTCTAACAGAAATCGCCCCAAAAACATAGCTATTGTTGCTGAGCTGGGCTGGCTGAGATGCTCAAACAGAGCAGAACATGTTTTGATGTCGGAACAATGTTTATACTTGCGGGGAATCAACCTGACAATGGATTACTTTGCATAAAAAGTCACACATCATAATAATTAAACATCACCTGTATTTATTGTTATTTAACAGTAATTGTTCTCCCCACCCTAAAAACACAATGCAAGCTATGTGCAAGTTCTGCTATGTGACCTTTGAACTGGCTCTTTCAGGACCACCGGAGGCTCCGTTGATGGTGCATCTGAGTGTGACCGGCAGCACGTCTCTCACTGTTAGCTTTCAGGAACCTGCCAGCATGAACTCGGCCGTAGTGACCAAATATAAAGGTCAGTGCAGCCATTTGTCTGTATTACACACACATATACCTGATTGCATTGAGAAAGGGTGTTTTTTTATTAAATTGTTATTACAGTGGGTATAACAACTATATGAAAGGGGTGGAGAACAGGTGTTTTATTACTTTTATTGGCAGTTTACAGTTACAGTTTCTCTTATTTTCAAAAGATGATTAACAGGTGAACAAACCCATGGACTTAAATTAAAGGAAGCTCACAAGTCTTATCTAGGTATCTGAATATTATTTAGAGAGTTGGAGATATGTATCAGTGAACAGCCACTGTAATCCCCCTTAGGAACCATCTAGAGCATCTTAGCGACGACCCACAACAGCCTAGCAATATGGTGCAGATTTCTGCATGGACGAAAACAACTCACATTTTCTAATATAAATATCTAGTTATTCAAATTATAATGTTGTTTTAGCTGGAATTTCTGTAGTTTATGATATCATGGTCCTGTTTCATTCTGTCCTATTTTGGTTCTTTAGATTCACCCATTTATTGATGTTCTCAGCTTTTAACTCTGTATAAAGTATGATGCCGTTTATTGCAGTGGAATGGAGCTGTCTGAAGGACTTCTCTTTATTAGCCGGAGAGCTGATCCTCGAAAATCTGCAGTCCCTGAAATACACAATAACAGGTCTTACCACGGTGAGCTAAAATTACTTTGTAGTCTTTACTGTGATCCAGAGATAGATGCTTCGAGTGTTTTCACAGAATATCACATCATCGTCTCTTGTGCACTTGTTGCCACAAACACAAAGATTATTGTCTGGTCTATATGTCTGCTGTCAGTTATGTGTTATTTTATGTCCATAGAACTCCACTGGTAGTACAGCTTGTTATAAGTAAATTATGTCTTCGATATTTTTTTCATGGTTGTTACAGGGTAGACAATACTACGTTCAAGTGTCTGCCTACAATATGAAAGGCTGGGGTCCGGCACAACTCTCTCAACCTCCCTCTGCTGTTCCCTCCAGTAAGTTCTGTAGAGCAGCCACAGTTGTTAAGTACCGCAATAAAGGATAATTTATAAAAAAGCATACTACAGCTTCAAACACCACTGACTGGAAAGTTCTCAAACCTTTGAGCTTTGCGTCAGCATAGTTTTGTGCTTCTAATTCAACTATTATGTCAGATAAAAGGAAAGAAAAATTTATTGATTTTAGCCAACATCCTTGGATATAGGACTGCGCTATTATTTAACAATCTGGCCTTGAGTATATGCTTTCAAATAAGCACTGCAAAGAAAAACAAACTGACAAGTGTTGCGTCAGTAACAAATCCAGCATTATAAAACTGCATGTACGTAATACAGACACAGAGAATCGTCTAAGTGAAATGAAGATTTCATAAAATAAATTTGAAAGAGAATTTACCGTCAGGCTGTCCTTCCTTTTTGGAACAGCTACAGTTTTTTTTAATACTCATTATAATACATTGCATTCAACTGACCCTCTCTTGATAACGTGTTGCTGTTCAGTAAGTGCCCCAACACTGTTTCACCATACTTTTGGATTGTTTTGGGGTATTTTAAGACTATAAGACATTTGAGCGTTTGCTCTTTTTTTTGTGCAAGTCTGACTGAATCAAATTAAATGTTTTTTTTTTTACATCTAGAACATGTCACAAATCTAAAGCTCAGTCTTGTGTGATATTGCTCTCTGTTAGACTGGAAGGACTGCGATGGGAGAGAAAGCAAGAGGAGAGGACACATTGAGGCTATGGAGAGGCTGTTACAGCAGGTTCGAGCCACACACCAGCACTACTGCTGTGGAGGTACACACATACACACACATACAGATCACTCGTATTGATTCACATAGATACACAAAGTGTAAGAACACTATCTCTCATTCACACAAATATTCACAAATGCTCCTTTTTTAGCTTCCTGGCAATTTCATTTATATAATTTTTTATAAAAAGGAGATTGAGAAATGAGCAGTTATGTGATGTAGCAAGGCTCTGGAGCACATGGGATGTCTCTTGTGAGAAACTTTAGTGGATTTACATCAACGTATATGATGTCTGTGTAAGATACATGTAAGAGATCAAAATTTTATGTTCAAAAATGTGTTTTTTTTAAATAGTTTTTTTTTATAAGAGATGCCTTCAATAGACAAGATGTTTAATTTGATTTTAATATATTTGTTTAAAATAAATGATGTTCTTTCAAACTTTCTATTCATTAAATAATCCTAATTACAAAATGTCATGGTTTCTACAAAATATTAAGCATCACTTTTATTAAGCAGAACTGTTTTGTTCACACATACACACACACACACACACAGAGAGAGAGACACACAAAAGTTTCTTTAGTACCAGTTCAGCATATCAGAATGATTTCTGAAGGATCATGTGACATTGAAGACTGGAGTAATGACTACTGAAAATTCAGCTTTGCCATTACAGGGATGAATTACAAATTAAAATATATTAAAACAGAAAACTGTTATTTAAATTGCAATAATATTTCACAAAATGAAAATAAGAGATTTCAAAAACATAAAAAACTGTACATACTTTTGAGCATTAGTGTTTTAAACATTTCAGGTTTATGAGCTTGGGTTGATTAAACAATTATACTCCCAATGGTCAACATCCCCATTTGTCTTAGAGCAACATATTTATGGTCCCTGATATCAAACTGGTTCTGCCTTCAGAGCATCATAAATCGCCACAGTAGCGTAGGTGTATTCAATTAGGTTTGAAAGTTTTGGTAATATCTCTGCTCTCCCATGTGAGCCTGAAAACCTATTACACTGTAAATGGTTCAAAACATTGGGAATCTCATACCTGCTTCATTGTGATCAGTGGTGCGGGGAAATATTTTAAACCAGATTAATTAGTGATTAAGTGATTCTATACAGTCCAGTCACGAACCAGTATTCATTAATAGTCAATACAGAGGTCAAGTCTGTAGTAGACTTCATCTCCAAAATGTCAAAATTCAAATGTTGATTAGAGTTCTGTGATGCTTCTTTTTTGAAGCGTTGTGTGATGTTTCTTGTTTGGTCTTATTGCTTGTTTTTTTTCTTCTTCATTTTTTCATTTATACTTGTATATTTAAATATATTTTATATATCTGGTGAATTTCACAATGGAATGAATATTTTATATTCATTAAATTTTTTTTATACGTGTATACATTCTTTATAATTTTCTAATAAATTTGAATATTTCGTTTAAAAATTTTAATTTATAAAAATGTGTTGCTGCATTCATTTCATTTCAATTTAGACAGTTTGTTACATGGTTTTATTCCAGTTAAAATATTCCATTAAAAAATACAAATTATATAAGAGCAATGCTTTCATTAGCGTGATTTTAGACAATTTGCACTGACTGCTTTGTGAAACTCACCAGATGACATCATCCTCATAATCTCTGTTTTTTGCTCAGCTGGTGCTCTATTATTTGCTTTCTTTATTGTGTTCGGCCTTTGCCTCGTCTGCCTCTCATAATGCTCTCACTCTTTCTCATCGTCTCTCTCTCTGCCTATTTCTCCCTAACATCCACCCATCTGCCCACTCACCAGAAATCTCTCCCTACCATCATCCTTTCGTCTTTTTAAGTCCACACTTCTTCCAGTAGATTAACTCCGTATTAAAGTGACTAAATGAAGCATGGTCAAAGTGTTTTGACTCAAGTATGGCCATCCAGAGCAGCATGAATACGCTCTCTCAGCATTCCTGCTGCCTGCCCTCCAACACTCTGCACGCAAGAGGCGAGGCCGGGGAGGAGGACATGTAAATAAATAATGTTTTAATACATTTATCCATTTTAGATTTTAACATCTATGTGTCAAACATGTCATCCGTATAGTGCAGCACTGTAAATCATAGGACTCGAGCACAAACACCTTTAAAACGAGGCTTGCTGGATGTATCGTGAAGCGTAGACAGTCTGCTTTGGCTTCAGGCCCACCCTCTAAGCCAGAGGCCGGCCGCTGAGGTATAGACGAACGCTGTTCCTGGTGCTGACAGTGCTGCACTGCTCACAAACAGTAACTTCATTAGGCAGCTATGTAGCCGGCCACAAGCAGGAGGGGGGTGAGCAAAAAAACGGCATCACTCATCTGTTTAGAAGTCAACACTAATGATGTCAGAGAGATGGCTGCCAGCGTCGCAAATGAATTTATTTAATTGATTCTACAAGAAAAACACTGAATGATGTGAAAAGCAGAAAAGCAGTAGAAACTATGCAAAAATAACACATCTGTCTTTGTCCATTTTAATTGAGAGAGAATGTGGGTATGTACATTGCAAAACGCATTTTCTTCATCAGTCTGTCTTGTTTTTCAGTAAAAATGTTGAAATATCTTTAAAAACCACATAAATTAAAAACAAAACAAAAATTGTTTGATTACAAGAACATATAAATATCCTTAAGTACAAAATATCCACATGAATTTATTTAAAATTTTTGATGATGTAATATATTCAAGATGGTAAAAACTGATTAAAAAAAATAATATATATATATATATATATATATATATATATATATATATATATATATATATATATATATATATATATTTTTTTTTTTTTTTTTTTTTTTTTTTATGAACCTCAAAACATATATATATATTGTTTAATTTTTCTTATCACACTGTCAAAGACAAGTTTTCACATTCTGGGACAAAGTGAAGTGAAAACAATTACAGAATGAGCAAGCAAGGATACATTTCTTAATATATTCATCTAGTTCTAAGAACATTTAGAGATATTTCCTAGAAAACAAAAAAAATTACATTTATTTGCAATATGTGTGCATTATGTGTCCCCCATAGTTATTTTTGGAGCAATGGTGTTCGAAAATTAATCTGCAAAATTAATCAGCATCAGTACAATGACACCACTATAAAAACCACTCTGAAAAAAATGCAGCTTGTTTAAGCAGAGGTTATCTTAATTTATGATGTGTATATGTGGAGCTGAGAGGTTGCTCTCAAGCCAAGGTGTGTGTGTGTGTGTCATGCACACAGCTCTCAGTGTTCCTGCATGAGACACAGCAACACCCACACGCACAGCGCAATGGCTCACATGCACACCTCTGCGCTCCGCCACTGCTATGTAAGCGCTTTCTGTCAACGAGGGCCTGGAAAGTCTGGCCACGATCGTTATGGATGATCTCGCTCGCTCTCGTATGTTGAAAAGGGTCCGTTGACCCCCGCTAAATTAGTTAGAAAATGAAGAATGCTACCAGTGCTCGCCATCTCTCCGGCTCTCGCTAACCTCATTTCATGGTTGCACTCACTGTGCGGTAGACAGGTGGATTGCCAAGTCATTAATCAAAGGCGATCCATTTTTTTCTTTTTGCTTTCATAAATGAAAAGGCATTTCTTTATTTATTTATTGTGACAGTTTGGCGGCACAGGAGGCCAATGCACTCATGTCTTATAATCTGCTTGTCAAAGCCAGTTAACCTTTTGAGGGAGAAATAAATACAAATTCTGCTCTCAACTTATCAACACGTGCAGTGGCTCTGTTTGCGGAGACTGGAAACTACCACTGATCTTAACATTTAAAACAAAATGATAAAACGGATTTCATGTGTTCCCAAAGTGGATAATTATGTTCTTACTCCTACTTATTGTGATGCAAAAATTGCGGTTGACATCCAAACCTTAAAGACTGGTTGTGATATTCCAGCATACGCAATCAAAGTTGACTTTTTTTCAATAGGGACGTAATTGCCATGAGATTCCAGTAAGATTCCGTGTTGCAGTTATGAGGTTACGTTATGTCAATATCTCACCAAGCAGGAAACAATCAGTGTAAGCATTTAATCACGTACTGTTAACAGTCGCCACGGTAGGGTCAAAGGGGCCAAGGGTTAATCTTCTTAAGGGACTTTTAAGACACATTATTCCTTGAGGAGTTTGATAGTGATTTTCAAACGGAAAATCTGCCTTCCTACCTCCCTTTCTAGCCCCTCCGGTGGAGACATTGAGACTAGAGTTAGCGTGATTGCTCTCACAGTGACTCACTCACTCGATCTGATGGCCACTTTCACGTTGTAAACAGCTTCTCAGCCAAATGGATTGTTCCGTCTGCCCTGCTGTTTACACGGGGGGCAATTACGTGACGCTTAATTTCACGAAAACAGGGACGTCTGCAGATTGGCATCGCTGAAATGTGGGCTGATATGGCTGCACTTGAAGCTGGAGATACGCAGCTGAAATGTTCCAGATAACCAGTTTGTCGGTGGCCTGACTCCCCTGGACCCTCACTTACACCCGAGACTCTTTCACCCTGTCTGTCTTCAAAGTGCTCTACGTTTTTCCTTCATTCAGTATGTTGTTTGGTCTGTTTTGCTCTTTACAATGATTTTTTTGTCTTGATGACAACAGTGTTTTCAAGTGACTCGGAAATGTTAATCTCCAGAGGATGACCAAAACTACATGGCTTATACTCAATAAATCACTGGGTTTTCTAAACAACTAGTCAATCTTAAGGAAGTCAGAATGAATCAGTTTTTCAGTAGAGTATCTTGCAGATAAATAAGATGATTTTTCACACAGTTTTTCCATTGCAGGTCTCTCACGCTATTTTCACTCTCCCATAGGAATCTACCAAGTCTATATATTTTGTTGTTTTTACCTGTTTGTTTATTTTGACACGTCTTTTCCCCTAGACACATCAAAGTTGCCGAATCCAAGTCGTAAACAGTCAGTGTCCCGGAGCCTGAAACACCTCTTTCACTCCTCTACTAAATTTGTCAAGACTCTCAAAAGGTGGTATGAGCATATGACAGAAAATAGGTGGCACTTTCCCACAAAAAGATTACATATTTGTGTCACATTAGTTTTATTTCAGAATTAAAGCAAAAATAGTTATTGCTAGATTGTTGTGCTATTAGATATGTTCATGACAGTACATTTAAGCACGTCTTTATTCGCAGCCTTTTCCACCTCAGGTGGTCTTGACCTTTTCCGCTGAATCCAGCAATCAAAATCAAACGTCATAATTTTTAAAGAATCTTTTGAAAAATTGATTAACTATATTTATAATGCATATATTTATAATTATAATTTATAATTTATTGTGATATTAAAATATATATATATATTTTTCACATTTTAATGACAAAATCTATTTTGCCAATTTAATTTTAATGTTTATGCAATATTTATTGCTAGAAAATGACAAAATGGCTGTCTAGGGTTTTTTAGGGATTTAACAACATTTAGACATGCAAAAACGTCAATTGTTTTTACAGTGAATAGAAAATAAAACTTATAATTGTATAAGGTGTTTGGGTGTTTCTGCTAATGAATATATTTAAAATATAAATGTAATATTTTATTTGCTTCCTGTAAAGTTAACAATCAACATTATCTTAACTTTAAGAAATTCATATCACTAAATATTTGCTGAAGTAAAAGCCCCCCTCTTTACGAGTTTCAGGCCCTATATTGTATTCTATTCTTGGAAAGTGCCAAGCATTATAGGATTAACATTCTAGCTGAATATGCTGAATTCGTCTTGTTCTGAATATGTTCTCTTGGCTGTTTTTTTCTTTCTTTCAGGGGAGTTTATATAGCATCAGTATTTTACCATAAAGACAGTCTGCTAGTGACTAATGAGGATCAGATCCCCATAGTGGAGGTGGAAGACTCATACAGCAGCTCCCTCATGCAGGACTTTCTGTGGTTTACCAAGGTATGTAAAAACATACAGTCAACCGCGACATTAAGCAGCGGAGAGGTCAGGAGAGAAACTGCGCTAAAGTAACGTGCGTTTTGTTAACACTGAACTGAAACATACATTTTCGGTGTTTTCATTACACATCTCTTTGACAAGTATCAATATTTTTGTTGGTTTCTTCCAAATGCAGCCCGTGGTCAGCTTAGCGTCCTAAATATATTCTGTCAAAGTGAACAGTCACCACACTTTTGACGTTAGGCCGCGCATTTGTAATTAGCCCATCATTACAAGGCTAAAGTGGTGTGATGCAAAAAGCAGAGAGAGTCTTAGCAGAATATAGCTCTTTGTTTGATGGCCAAATACTTCTAGATATTATGGTGAGATTGGAGGTAATGTTATACTCATGGAACGAACCTTGCAGCATTTCAAGTGCTCAAGTCCACATCCAAATGTTTATTTTACAACTAGTCTCCTAATATACAATTAAAAATGAAAGTTCGTCATGGCAAATTTTGATGTTGGCTTGATAAAATAGTTTGAAAGTTAAACGGGCAGGCACACAGATGGTTTCTTCTTTACGAATGATGTACTTTTCCGTCTAAAGTACTTTATAGCAGAGATATCGCCTCACTGAAGATAAAGCACTCTGGCATTCATGACTTTGAATGATGTCGAGGAATTAGGTAAATAGCTTCCTCTAACTTTAAAAGTGTACGTGTGTGTTTATTTTGCAGCTGTCCTGTATGTGGGAAGACGTCCGGTGGCTGAGACAGAGCCTGGCAGTCTCCACCTCTTCCTCTTCCACTCTGCAGTCCAGACAGAAGATGCTGGCGGCCGCGGGCCAACTGCAGGTTTGCCAGCCCGTGATGAGCCTTGCTAACAATTTATCACTATAATGGGATTTGATCTCAGTACAAATTGAAATTGGGTTGGATAATCTCTTATGTGGGACTCTTTAGCAGAGTGTGCGTCTGTGTTTGAGCATATTTTAAATTGCATAACAATTATTTTGGCCTCATGTTCTACTTAACAGTTTTTTAGTACAATAATGTGTATATTTTTCTCCCTGGAAGTTAAACTAAAATATTTTAAATATTTCTTTTTCAATGCAATGCATTTACATTATAACCATTATTTAATGAATTTATATATTTTATTATTAAATTGTAAATTTTTCAAAATTGAGAGAATTACACATTGGTCCAGTCCTGCATTCCAGAAATACTTGGTGCTATGTCCTTTTTGTCAGGTATTTTGTATTTCTGTTGTGCTAAATCAAAAGCATAATGATATGATAAAGAGGACAGTCTTTATTATATTGTGTATTATTATTATCGGTTCCGTGGTGGTTTCAATGTCACAACCCAAAAAAAACTATTGTTTTGTAGTGGACACCGTGCACAGCATCATAGGGTTATATTCTTCTCTATTTCTTTCTCTCTTTCTCCAAACAGAATCTTTTGGGCACTCACAATTTGGGCCGAGTCCATTATGAGCCTATTAAAGACCGTCATGGGAATGTCCTGCTTTTGACAGTGAGGGAGATGGATAGCCTTTATTCCTTTTTCAATGGGAAGTGGATGCAGGTTTCCAAACTGCAGAGTCAGAGGAAGTCTCTTTCCACTCCTGAGGAACCATATGCCCTGGACATCCTCCTCATAACCATTCAGGTAAATACAGCTCTGTCTTGACTCAAATGTCAACTCTTGCACTGTTTAGTCTACAGATATTAATGATACCTCAAATAATCAGTCAAATATATATATATATATACTGTATATGAACCTAAATACAAAAATATTTATTTACATTTGTGGTTAATAGATGGAATAGAATATAATTTACAAGCAATGGAATAAGTTGTAGGGTGGTATTAAATAATACACCATTCAAAGAAAATTTTTGTAATATAAACTCTCTTATTTTGATTGTAGGACATTCTGGCCTATCAGAGACGAAGTCAGCATCGGCTGTCCTCTGGACTTTATCTGGGTTACCTGAAGCTTAGCAGCTCTGTGGATCAGATCAAAGTTCTGGTTCCTCAGCGAATGCCCAACATGCTCTGCCACACCAAGATACGAGACAACTGGAATGTTTCAAGGTCAGCTTAGAGTGTTCTTCAACATGTTATTGACTTTTACAGTTTTACACATATTTCTTATTGTAACGTGGGAGCCGATGAGACGTGCAGATCCATATGCAAGCTTTTATTACACAGAGACGTGGTCATAACAGACATGGGTCAAACACTAGCAAACAGGTTTATAGAGCAAGACACAAGAATAATCTTAGAGCGAGCGTGGGTCTTCGATGAGTGAACAATATACAGAGGGCTAAGCAAGAGGGGTAATCCAGTATCCAGAGCAAAAGGGTCAAAACACAAGTAACAGGGCAAAGCAAGAAAAAGACTACACTATGAAAACTAGAAACTGAAACAAGGCTATGAGAACTAGAAAAAGAGACAAGACTAAACGAACTAACACGAAAAGGCTTTGTATTGCTAGAAGAGTGACAAACACATAACAATACTTGGTAGTGTGTGAGAGAAAGTCCAATGCTTATAAAGTGTGTCTGATGATTGTGCTGTGTGTGTAATGGGTCTCAGGTGCATGGTGTGATTCTTATCAGGTAAAATTGTGATTGGTGCAATGGAGCATGGGAAATGTAGTCCAGGGTGTACTGTGTAGTGTGAGAGTCTGTGTGGTGGAGGACGACCTCTAATAATAAGGACACTTATTATTAGTGTTTTCTCTTTATATCAGAGGTGTCAACTCATTTTAGGACATGGGCCATTTTGAACTAAATGTTACTGTCACACACCTTTGGACCTTTCTGTTTTTAGTACTCGTGTGTTCTGTGATCCATTTTTCCCTCATGTGTGATTGTGTCTTTTAGTTCAGGTGTGTCTGGTTAATTATCCTTGTTTGCTCCACTATATTAGTTGTGTTCTGTTCGCTGTTTGTCGTCTGGTCTGCTACATCCTTAAGTGTGTCTCCTGATTTGTTCTGTCATGGATTTATCCTTGTATCCTCATCCTTATTGTCTTCGTGTGCTTATCTCACCGTAGTGTGAGAGTTAAGTAGTTAGTAAGTTTTTTTATTATTTTTTTTATTTTTATTTTTTTACTTTAGTGTAGAGCACATGCGCAATGCTGATTTTGTTGTTATTGTCGTGAGTTACTTATGGAAGCCTGTTTCAAAAATAAAAAAGCAACTGCCACTTTATCATACTTTTTTTTTTTTTTTTCCTCTGAGATCATGCCATGTTGGAATTTGTTTGTGTGCAATTTTGAGAAATATAATATACAGACTCCCGAAAAGATAACTCATAATTGTGAGAAAAAAAGTCTGAATTGTGAGAGAAAAGTAAATTACCTTTTTGTATTTTTTTTATTTTGTGGCAGAAACAAACAAAAAACTGCATTGCTAGATATAAACTCAGAGTTCTGAGTTTACATCTCACAATTCTTAACATTTTAGATTTTCAAGAAAAAAAGTCTGTTAGCTAAAAAGACTAATTACTTTTTTTTTTTTTTTTTTTTTTAAATCCCATAATGGCAATAAGCTTCAATAGCTTGGCTAAAAAAAACTGTGGGAAATGACCTGGGATGTTTAAATGAAAAATGCTAATTTCTGCAAATAAAAAGTAAGATTCTACATAATATGCAACACAACAAATGGGGTAATTGTTTGGTCCTGCTTTAGGGGAAATATAATATTCTGCATATACTAATATAGTAAATGAGTGTGGATGTGTTTTAGCTCATTTTTTCCTCAAATCAAGTCTTTTTTTCATCTAAAAAATATGAAAGAAAACAACCCTAGGTTTAAAATCACTGGATAAATATTGCAAACAATTAAAGCATGTATTCAAAGGCTGTAATTGAATCATATAATTATTTTCTCCTTTTTTGTTAATTTATTGCTTTTACCAAAAGACCAGCAAATGTACATCTTGACTCATCATAAAAACTTCTCATGCAATTTAATTAATGTCATTGATATGGATGTTCAGTTTTAAACATTTTATAGCACCGAAACAAGTTAATATATCTTATTATTGAAGCCAATACGAGCTCTCCAGAGTGAGTGTACCCTGAGAAGATTGAAATATGCCTGAACTCTGCGTCGGGCTCCCCCTCACCACAGGCTTACATAGTTTCTTGACACCACCATTTTTTACAGTCAAAACAAAACTGCTATTTGTTTTTGTTCAGTAAAGGAGCTATTTATTTATTTTCATCTCGGGTCATGGTGTGGACCTTGGTAGGTAGCTAGAGACAGTGAGAGTATTATCCTGCAGCTCTGTGTGGCAGTAAAACTAAATTTACTATGGGGCCGGACTGTGGAAGTCAGTGGGAGGTTCACACTGGACGATGCCCACTCACGGCTTGAGGAAAACCTCTGGAGCAAAGAAATTCACCTTTTTTTTCCACCAACCTACCCCCTAGAATCTAGCCTTGAGGGTGTCCTTGAGACTAAGACCAAATTACTCAATTTTGCCCCATCATCATCTTACCCACATACTATGAGCTGATGCTTTTCATCCTTCAGTTTTTATGAAATTTATAGAAAGTTAAATTAATTTAAAATCAGTTTACCTAAAATTAAAAAAAAATTCTATACTTTAGATTTATGGATATTTCGTCACAGATAATAGTGTAGGAATTATTTTTTAATTCTCTTTGCAATACATTTTTTTTAGGGCTGTTCCGATCGTGATCGGAGCAGCCCTAATTGTTTTAATTCTCTCTGCAACAAATACCCAAGCATTGTCGCTTTCCTAGGCATCTGTTTTAGCATTATTGGACAATTAAGCACTTTTCTTGGTGTAAAATGTTCAGATTAAAAGGAAGAGTTTTTAGTGGTTGGCCACAAGCATCTCACTAATCTTTACCCTAAAAATCAGACATGCCATCCCACTAGCCTTTGGAAACCACTCTGTCGAGGACACTACTGGAAACCTTGATATAGAGCTGTGTGTATGTTGACTAAACAGTGTCTCTTCCCACCCAGGAATGAGTGGGAATGGCTGCAGTCACTGTCTGGCCCTGTGGAGGTGGAAAGAGAAGATCAGGATACAGACTGCCTCCTCTTCTCTGAGCTCCAGACAGCCATTAAGAGTCTGCTGCACCAGATCAATCTACCTCTCCACCAGGTACTGCAGTCTACAGGACAAGTCACAAGTGGTATCTTGGTGTAAAGCACCACAATCATCCCAAAAAAATTCTATATATAAAAGTTTGTCAATATATTTTACTTAATACTTTGAGATCTGGATGGATGGATGGTTAGAGGGGACAGATGTGATTGATGCTAAGTTATGGCATAACATTGTTACCCTTCGACCCTCATGAGTTAAAGTCTGTGTGTGTGTGTGTGTGTGTGTGTGTGTGTGTGTGTGTGTGTTTGTGTGTGTGTGTGTGTGTGTGTGTGTGTGTGTGTGTGTGTGTGTGTGTGTGTGCGTGTGTCTGGGTGTGTGTGTGTGTCTGTGTGTCCCACACAGGCCAAGCACTTCCGTCTTTACACACACGAGGTGCTGGAGCTGGGTCACAATGTGTCCTTTCTTCTGCTGCTGCCTGCCTCAGACGACGTCTGCTCTGCCCCGGGACAGACCAACCCCTACACACCACACTCGGGGTTCCTCAACCTCCCTCTTCAAATGTTTGAGCTCGGTACACTGGCTTCTGTTTCAACCCCTACAATATTAGCTCAGTTGGCCTTATAAAAATCCACAGATTCCTCCCCCCTCTGCCTCCAGTCGCACTCCCTCAGGACCTCTAGTAAATCAAGCAGACACACACACACACACACACACATACAGACACCAGCGGGGTGGCGGTGTGCACCACGGCCAGCCAAACAGCCACCCACCCCCCTTGCTGAGCCCAGACTGTGTAAAATAAGGAAAGGTTAAACAAGTAATCAATATTATAATTCAATAAAGTGTGTTTTAAAGAATGGCAGATCACTTTCATTCAAATAGCAAGGTTTGTTTTCAGACGCGAAGGCAAACCGTGTGCTTGTATGCTTAGCAGTGGTGCCAGTTAGAACACTTAGTAGCTTATTCAGCTGCTGTTGTGGGGAGAGTTTCAAACAACTTTTTAAATATTATACTGTGAGGTAGTTTCAACCCAAACACCATACACTTGTAAACCACCCACAGATTTCCATTACAAAAACATCTTTTAAAAAGATTTGTCAGTGTTTTTGGGGACATTAATGATAACCTTCGTAGGGTCTCAATTTCATGTGGCACACCACCCATTGAAGTCAGTTTGAGAAATGCAATATTATCTCACTACCCTTATATTATATTGTCCATTACTAACTGTGGTGTTATATATTTTTGTCTCCCATGTGCAGTTCACTTCTGCTCATATAAGGAGAAATTTATCAGTCTGTACTGCCGGCTGTCCTCAGTGCTGGATCTGGATGCTCTAATTACCCAGCAGGCTTTTAGAGAGGCCATCACTGACTCTGAGGTGTCCACAGCCAAACAGAGACAACAGCACATATTGGACTACATTCAGGTATGGTCTTTGAAGGATAATATGATTTGTGATTTTTTTTTCCCTTTCCCGCTTTAGAAATTATATTTTTACATAATATAATTCAGTATCATATTGAATATTGATGGTGCAACACATTTTTATAACCTTTTTATTTTTATTTATTTACAAAAAAAATAAAGTGCTGTAAAAAAGGCCTGGACTAAATATTATTAAAAAATGTAAATAATTAGTCACCTTGTGCTAATACTTTTAATATAGCAATATCTTTTGGATGACATTGAAATATATATACTTGTTCTTTTGGTTTATTTTTCTCTCTTGTCCTAAAGTGTATGACAAATAATTTTTTTTTTTAAATAATCTAACTCAGCTCTATATTGTATATTAATGGAGAAACACCATTTTTAACAAGCTTCTTTTAACGTTTCTTTTTACAAAAGTTATTAAATACTTTTACAAGGGCCTGGACTCATAAATATAATACAAAATAGAAACAATTTAGCACCTTATGCTTTTTCTACAGCAATATGTTTTCGGATGACGTGTAAGAATATATATTTTCAAGTTTTCGTGTGCATTTTCTTTTTCAATACTTCTCAAATAGCTGTTTTATAAGATCTGTATTATTTTGTGTTTTGTACAGCTTGTTGTACGTCTTGGAACTATATTAGTTAATATGCAAATGAATCTTGCAAATGAATCTTCATTGTAATAATTTATAATTTGCAAATGAATAATTTGCAAAATGAATCTTCATTGTAATTGGAGCAGTCAGTGTGAGCCTACTTTGCACATCCATCACAACAAATCCATTCCTTCCCAATTTAAATAATTTGTTGCACTGCAAGCATTTTGCATCTTTATAGCCAAGCTTAACAGTGTTTTTGGTCTTCAACAGGGAATTTTCTCTAAATAATTAGTTATCACAAATTCAGCAGTCTCTGAAAAACTATTGATAAATCACCTTAAATAAATGAGAAGTAAACTTCTGTACAAAAGTTTGGTGTCGGTAAGATTTATTAATGTATTTGAAATAAGTCTCTTATGCTCACCAAAGCTGTTAATTTATCCAATTCGAAAACAATTGAGCTACAATTATTTTTTTTTTGTCTGTGTAAACAACATTTTTTCAGGATTTTACTGACCCCAAACATTTGAATGGAATTGCATGTGGTAATTTCAGTAATTCAGACTCTGTCTTATGCCAATGCATGCAGTGACTTTGTAAGAATGTATGCATAACATGATGTATAGCAATAAACAGGTGTGTAGAATAGTGCTATAGTTGTGTTTTTTTTTTTTTTTTCTTTGCTATTTAGTATTTTTAATTGTTTGTACACTATCTGAAATTATGCTTTACTGCTTCTTTCCCTTTTATAAGCCCCATTCGTGTTGTTTTCAATTACAACTTTTAGCAATACGTCATTCATGTTTTACTCCTGAGGATCACATGTTTATTCCCAGCCGCTTGGGAGTGTTGGAAACATCAAACTACAAAAACAATTTAAACTAATAATCCAATTAAGATAGTTTATTGATGTCATAAAGCATAACTACTAGACGTATAAACTGTAAAACAAGTTGTTTTTCTTGTGTCGAAATTTCAATAACAGCTCAGCAGACTTGAAAGAGAGGCATGTGTTAAGTGTGCCGGTCTGAAATAATCCCTCTCCGCCACCCTGGTCTGGACGATTAATTGAGATTGACCACAAAACCACAAGAGTGTTTGTGTGATGTCAGGTCCAAGAGGCGCTGGAAAAAAGCAGCACACTAACCACAGATTACACAGCGCCTAAGAGTGACGAGGGGAAAAAATAATACCGATCAATGAGTGTTACTGCATGAATGTGTGCGTGGGGCTGAGCAATGTGGCATCAATTAACTTGAAAACCTTAATGTTCTAGGAGGCGGCGAATGAGAAAAGAGACACGTCTGTCAGAGTGGCATGGTGGTGGAAAGTGCTTTGCGCTCTGCTCTCGTGCGAGAGGGCAGGTTTGTATCGCTGTGAGGTCCTGTCAAAGAGCTAACGGCAGACCGCAAAATGCACATTTCAGATGCATGTGGCGAGATGTATAGTTGAGATGGAGCTTCCATGACACTCAAATTTACTTAGTAGTAACATTATGGCTTTAAGTTGGCAGATTTACAAGTTTGCTGCTATAATGCGAGTGAAATTAGAGTTATTAGTTCAGGGCCCAGATTTTACAATGGACATAGTTTAACACTAAAATAGTTAACATGACAGGCTGAGAGGGAAAATTGACTGTTAGTTTCGAAATATCTCTTGAATTTTTATGTTCAGTAACTGGTTTTCCTATAGCTTGAGTATAAATGTAGATTATAGCCGTGTTGCATCTGTCTAATATTTAAATATTGTTTTGCCAATATTTTGCATCGTAATACTGTTGAGTTTGATTTCACAGCCTTTAATGCATATAAAAATGGGAAGCATTTTCTCATCGCTGTTAACGGTCAGGCCTAATCATTTCCTAAATATGCATGATTACATGGTCGGATGCATTTTATTATTTCCATTTAACATTATTTCTCCATGCAGTCCTGGCCCATTTGAAATGGACCTTGGCTGACAAGCAGCCTCTCAATATTGGATCTATCTAATATTTGAATATTTTTCGCCAAATGTTTTGCATCAAAATCCCGCTGACTTTGATTGCACAGCCTTTGACGCACATAAAGAGGAAAACATTTTCTAATTCCTTTAATAATAGTAAGAAATATTAATTTTGCTGTCCTAAATAGCAGTTCAGTTACATTTTCTTTATTTCCATTTTAAAATTATTCTTTCCCACTGTCCACGGCTCTATCAGAACAGACCTGTGATTAATTTTTGGGTTGAGAGTTGCTACTGTATATTAGAGCACTGTGTATGATATACAAGCCACGCTGCCTATTTATTCTTATTTTCCCCTAATTTGTTGCAATATTTCCCATCCTGCAGGATCAGCCAAACATTTATTAGTTCAAGTAGTCTATTTCGCAACTTAAAGAAACTCATATTATTGCCCTTGTCATACTGGAGTCCCCTGTTCGTCATTAGAAGCCCGGCATATTTTCCAAAGGAGTCATCCTGTGGTGTCAAGGCTCATTCCCATAAGATGGATCTCACATGGCATTTGCTAGAAAGAGCTCAGATTGCCGAGTTTTTTTTTTTTTCGTCTACCCTGCTTCATTTTTGTACAGCCTTTTTCCTTCCAATTTGAAATAAGCTCCTTGTAAATACAATTGCTATAGTACATCCAAAAGATGGAAAATATGAAAGTGGTAGTTGTGAAGATTCACTTCATGGAGGTTAACAGCTTTGATTGAAAACACATTTTACTTCTCATTTAGCTTCTGCACACTAAACAGGAGCAATATGTACAATTCATCTCTGACCTGCTGTGATTGGTGAACAGGGGAAGATGACAAAAAAAAAAATTGTGATATTAGTCATGGTCATGCACCTTCAGACTTCACAGCAAGTTTTCTGTGGCCTCCTTTGAAGCTTTTGTGCGATGCGCGTTAATGGTTTGAAAAGCTTTGTGATGTTTGTGTGGGGGAAATACCGCATTTCTCACACTGAAAGCTGCAATTTGCATTTATGTTGAATCAGCATTTAAATCGCACGCTTTGGTTTTCAAGCTAACTTTATTTTCAGCATTTCCAATGAAATAAGAGTGCACTCAGCCTCACTGTTTTTTCCCTTTGTGTGTTTGAAGCAATCGGACGAGATGTGGCGAGACGTCCGCTGGATCACCAATGCCCTGCAGCATGCCCGCTATAAACAGCCTCTCGGTTGGGTGCCTATCACCTGGTTAGTAGATGTCAGCGTGGAGCCTCCTGTCCAGAAGAATGACTCCATGTCCTCTAACACAGACTACGTGCCCACTCCCTCGCCCTCGCCCTCTCCAGAAATGAGGAGACGAAAGCCTACAGATGGTAAATGCTGTTTTTCAATAGCTGCATTTCTTCCAGGCATAAAAATATGTGTGGTGCTTGACTGCGTGTCTGTGTTGCATTCAAATTTGTATTATATTTGCAGTAGTGAGAACGTGGTATTTGTTGACAGCACAAAAGAACGTTTCTGTAAGAAATGCATAAGTGCATCAGCTTCATTATAATGCAACACTTATTGATTTGATAAAACATTCAGTATTAAAGCTTTAAGATGCCATGTGTTTTGTAGAGCATTACAGGGTGTTCAAAGGGAATAGAGTTTATAAAATTGTGGCAAATAAATATATAACAAAAGACACTAGTTTTCAAGAAAAAGATGAAATGACAGATTACGCTCACCTCAGTAATGTTCTGGCACCCTGTGATGCTTGGAAATTTGGGTTTCAAACTATACTGTATCACTAAGCATTGGCAAATTATGATAATTCACAGATCATCATTACTGTTCTAATAAGACCCAATTGCGCCATGTCTTGATTTGATAGATTTGCATTTGTCTAAGGCATTGCACAAATCTTGTCACAAAGTCACAAACTGCTTATTTTATCTTTTAAAACACAGAGTGGCAATAAATGTAAGGCCAAATATTGATGATTTAATGATTCCAAATCTTACCAGTGTCTCAGTGCATTTAAAAAAAAAACATGCAGTGCTGATAAAGTATGCTTTTACATTTATTTTGAATGTATTAAGAAAATGAAAAACATTAATTAAAAACAGATGATAAGACAATTTTCCCAGGGATTATACTTATTGCATTATGTGTGAGGATGTGTATTCAGCCAACCTGCGGCATTAAAATTTTAATACTGAAAATTAAAACTGTTTTCATTGATCTTTCAGAAAGAACCTATGCATGATTCTTCACTATACACCATAGATACTTAATAGTATCTTTTAAATGCGTTTAACAAAACAATATTGCATTATATAATGGTTGACAGTACAGTATGTGATATCACAGCAGTTTTATTTTCTACATTATAAATAAACACCACTGTGCAAAAGTTCAGGTGAGTTAAATAATTTATCATCTACAATATCTATCTGTCTGTCTGTCTGTCTCTCATTATATCATTGTGTTATATATTTTGTATCATAGTTTCTACAAAAATATTAATAACAAAACTATTTTCAGCACTGATAATAAGAAATGTTCCTTTAGCATGCGACACTGAAGACTTGAGTAATAACTTCTGAAAATTCAGCAAAAAAGTTATTTTAATAAAAATAAAATGTCACAATAATACTGTGTTTTTGATCAAATAAAGGCATCTTTGATGATCACAAACTTTTGAACAGGGGTGTATATTGGCTATTTCACAATGGACTCTGAACATGGTTCATCCAGTCAGATTTTAAAGGCAAAGGATTGTTAATGTTAGTTCTATGAACACTTTGCTTATTTCTAATGGATTTATTATTTCAATCCCCATCTGATGCAGAATCCCAGCCGGGTTCAGATGAAGAGGGCTGTTCGGAGGTCTTTCTCCCCACAGACAGTGACTACGACTCCAGTGATGCTTTGAGTCCTCGTGACCTGGACTTAGTTTACTCCTCAGCCCAGGATCTCTCCCATCAGGCTGTGCATGTCCTCAGCGGCAGTGCTCCTGATGTTCTCCAGATGCATGATCTCAAAAACAGCACTTGCTCCAAGTCCATCCTGGAAACCGAATCATGCACCAAGGACATGGAGGACCTATCGCTGTCTTCTTATTCTATGAAAACCACAGACAAGCCATCCCGCAGCAAGTTCCTGGCCGATCCACCCACGAAACGTAAGCTGCTGTCCAAAAGCCATCCCCAGAGGAGTTATTTTGGCGGGCCGCACCGCTGGCTGCGTGTACAGAGCGAGAGTCACACTCCTTCACTATCCGAAGGCATCTACACCAGACAGAGCGATATCGACCTGCCACTGGAGTCGCCACTCTCCCTAC
The DNA here is from genome assembly GCF_963082965.1 of Carassius carassius. Classification (NCBI taxonomy): domain Eukaryota; kingdom Metazoa; phylum Chordata; class Actinopteri; order Cypriniformes; family Cyprinidae; genus Carassius; species Carassius carassius. The sequence continues at coordinate 21,019,760 of NC_081793.1, forward strand.
CACACTCTCCCACTACCTCCTACAGTTTGGATGAATACAGGGCGCCCTTCAGGGAGTCTAAGCCCAATGTTCGCAGGATCTTTGTGGAGTCATGCAGCAAGACGTCACCCTGCAGAGATGCCCCACATTGGGAGGAGGCGGAGGCGGGATCGAGAGGAGCTGCAGCCAGAGAGGCCGGATCGGGATATGGCACTACAGCTCAGGACATGGATTCGGATGAGCAAACGAATGAACAAGTGTCGGAAATCCTCAGCAGCACTCTCTAGGATGATATAAGCATTCCATCATGTAGACATGGGGATATATCAGTACTAAAATTGCCTCTAAGCTCCAAAACACCCCTTTTCTCTCCAACTGCACACTTTACAACAGCTCACAGTTGTAATGAGTGAACACTTAGCCTAATCAATTCTTGCATCCTCTCTGCAGAGGATGAAGTTGCTGGTCAACTCTGCGGGACTCATAAATCATGGCTCTGACTGTTACAATGTTGATTATCATTGCAACATGAAACAAAGCACTGCTTTTCCTCAGAACTTGAAATTGCCTCAGCCAATAGAGCCCAACAGTGAGCGCCCACTTTTTCAGCTGCCTTTGTTCGGAATGTATTTTTCCCATTTATTATCACCATAGGGGTTTTAAAGCTTGCTCAGACTAAAAGATTTTGAAGTCATGAACAAAACCCAAATTAGCTCTAAATATTACAGCTTTTTGATTAGAAGCTACAATAGTATTTAAACCAATTTCTGACATTCTAAACATAAACATTCTAATCCATTGATTAGAAGTAAAACTAAATGAATACATTTTTTATGTAAGGTATTAAGTGTGTGTGTATAATATATATATATATATATATATATATATATATATGTGTGTGTGTGTGTGTGTGTGTGTGTGTGTGTGTGTGTGTGTGTGTGTGTGTGTGTGTGTGTGTGTGTAAATTTTAAAAACTTAAGTTTATATATATACTGTATATATATATATATATATATATATATATTGATTATATATATATATATATATATATATATATATATATATATATATATATATATATATATTGATGATATATGATTTTATAAAAAAAAAAGAAAGAAGAAAAAATTACTGACCCCAAATTACTGACCAGTAGTGTATATTGTTATTACAAAATATTTATATTTTAAAAACATAGCTTTTTTTTTTTTTTATTCATCAAAGTATCCTAAAAAAGTATCACATGTTCTCAAAAAATATTAAGCAGCAGAACTGTTTCCAACTTTGATAATGAATCATCATATTAGAATAATTTCTAAAGGATTAATATGATAATGATCCTAAAAATTCAGCTTTGCATCACAGAAATAAATAATAATTTAAAGTATAATAATTTAAAAACAATTATTTTAAATTGTAATAATATATCACAATATTAAAAAAAATTTCTGTATGTTTGATCAAATAAATGCAGGCTTGATGAGCAGAAGAAACTTCTTTCAAAAACATTAAAAATAGTAATGTTTCCAATCTTTTGGTCTGTACTGTATATATATATATATATATATATATATATATATATATATATATAATTAAATTAATTGATTTAATAACTGCTGGTTGGTCTATTTTGAAAGGTTTAAAGGTTATTGATGAAAATCAAGGTCTCTGTGGAGAAAATGAATGGGATTTCTACTTCTGGAAACATACTGTTGTGCTCTGTTGTGTTGTTTTTAGGTGGAGAATGGACTTAAACTGAATTTTAACTGACCGTCAAATCACCTATGTATTTACTTGCAATGAAAGATTGATGTATCTGCTAATTTCACTGCCCATTAAGCATTGTTTGCTCTTACTATTGATGTATGAAGTGGCATCACCCACTTCACATTACATCTGTTTCTAATCGATTGCGTTTCAGTGTTCAGAAACCCTGGATGAATGTAAGATGATCCCATCACTACAAACTCTGTTAGCTAACACGAGCCCTTTTCAATTGAAAAAGCTGGTAAGTAGTTCTAAGGAAAGAGTGCGTGACATTTGTTCCACAGAATGTGTTTCATTGAAAAATACCTTGAGTTGTGTGATGTTTACCATATGATGGTGGTTTGTGGCGTGTGATTGTTCACATTTGAAGATTTGTTGTAATTTGTCTGTTTCTGTTCCTATTTATGCTGGGTAACCCACTGTTATGAAAGGAAAAGAAAACCACTTATGTTATACAGTCTGAAGGAATGATAAAAACTGCACTTTTAATACATAAAGTATATTTGCTTTCCACAACTTTTACTATAATAAGAGTTTGGTAGCTGGATTATTTTTAATCGGACCACTTTTGACCTTTTGCAGAGGAAGGAACCTTCTTTGCTTTTACCACAAATTTGTGTCACATATATAAACACACATTCATAAATATTTCAATGATTTGGAAGTGGATCATTCTTTAAACATAATGACCAATATCACAGCCCTCATTTTGTCAATAAAGCCATAGATATTTTAAATGAAATGCAAGTTATGGTCTAAGGACATAACCAAAAAGGTAGATTGTTTAGTAATGCATCAGTAATTCTGTAAAACTACACCACATTCATTTTGCAATGATCATTACCTTACAGATTCATTGTGAATATAGTATATATTTATTCTCATAATCCATTTGTACGCCCTATAGTTAAGTGAGATATATTTTTCCCCCGAATGAAGAGGGCAGCTTTTGCAAGCAACATTGTGAATGAGTCTGCTGCAATGTTTTAACAATTTATTACTGTTTGTAGTGTTTTTTACAAATGAAAGAAAAATGGTATTTGCACAAAATGTTAATTGAATTCCAAAAAAAAAAATTGTCACAACTGGAGTTTCTCCTGTGAAGGATTGTGTAAAAAAAAATGTACATCGATGTCAGCTGGTGCTCCAGATCCTGTGGGTAAAATGCAACACAAGCCCACACACGAGGCATTATTTATCATATTCCACCTTCCAGTTAAATCATTGAACTCTTTCCAGTGTATTATTGTTAAATGATTTAGTATGTTTGTCTTGATACCTTTATACTGTGCACAATGCAAGCCAAAACAATTAAAAAGCATCATATCTGTATATTTTTGCATTATGGATTTATTGATCCAAATAATATATTTCAGTATTGTATTTCTGATGGTTGGTCCCATGTCATAGAAGTTTCTGATGTAACTTGTTTGCTTTTTGTGATGCATCTCGAAAATGATGTTGTGACAGATGTATTTAAGTCATAAAAAATAAACATTCCAGAGTAAATATTTTATGATATGTTATTTGTGTTTCTTTCATTTGAGGCCAATCTGAGTTTTTTTTTCTGTTTTTCTTTCATGATTTGTCATTTTTTTCAACATACGGCTCACTGTAGATTGATTTAATAATTGGGAACTGTTAAATACAACTGTTGAATACGTGTTGAATACAGATTTTAAAATAGAAAGACATTTATGTGAATCTTAATTTTCAATGTTAATCAAAATGTATAATTATGAAATGTTAATCTTAAAGATTTTAAAATGCAGAAAACTACAAGTTATGCACTTTTTTTGTTATAATTTATAATAATTGTATTAATTATATTTGTATAATATATTGTTATTTTGTTTTGTTATCTGTTTAATATTTTTGTATAATTTGATATTTAACTTAATTTGCAATGTTAAGAATTTAAACAAACTGACCAGTCAAAATGTACAATTATGGAATGTTTTAAAAAGAAAATGAAGTGTTATATATGATAAAAGTGAGCTGTGTGCTGTTCTGTTTAAATCATTCTCAGTTGATTTCAGCTTACTCTGAAACACATTCTGAAATAAAATCAGTGTTCGTGGCTTTTTTGGTTGCATTCAGACATCCCATGATATTCCCGTGCTCCTCTTTAACGTTTAAATTTACCTTAGAGCAATTTTCTGGATTGCTCCTGTGTCTGTGAGTGTCCGGCGCCAGTAGAATGCGAGTTCTTATTTAAAAGAAAGGAAGTGGGCTGAAATTATGTTTTTGAGATAAGCTTGCCAACCGACTGTAGTGACGAAGGAATCTGTGGCCCTTGATAATGGCCTATCCTCCGGCTAGAATTACAGAACGCAGGACCGGCTCAGTCTACCGGTGAACAGAGACATTTCTGAGAGCTAAATAAAGAGCTATGCTGTTTTCCAGAGTCTTCCATAAGAACATAAACTGATTAATGCATTTGTGATGAACAGACGTCATACTGTCTTAGCACTAAATGTCACTCATAATAAGTGTCTTAACCTGTGAACTGCGGCTCAGTTGATGTAGCTATATTGTTATACTTTTGAGGATTCCTTCGTTCTGTTTTGTCATTTTTACGAATGACTGTTTAACTGTGTTACAATGGTAACCATGGAAGTGTGTGCTTGGACACACTGCAAGGTGGATTAGATAGCCTACCATATTCAAACAGGCTCCTGTCAGTTTTAGCTGTGAATTGATAACACTGCGTCATTCCGGACCTAATCATCAGATCGTCTCCTTGATAACAATATTGCCAGTTTAAGTTCGTTTCCAATGTACATATACGCTCTCATTTCTTTCCTTTAACCTTTAACCTTTCCTTTCAAATCATCTGGGGGTATATTTGTCCTTTGATTTTCGCGGAATATCTGGGCAAAGACCAGTCGCGCCTCCATGACCATCAACATCTGATCTGACTCTGAAGTTCACTTAATCTTAAAGACGGATCAGAAGGCCTCCCAGCTCGAGGTCGAAATATTCCTGATTCTTTCATGAACCTGATAGATAAAAATGTCATTTGTTTTTGTTTAGTTCCCTGTGAAGACCTTTGATGATCTAATAAGAGAGCAATTTGAACGCTCGATTTGAAAGTTACGGTTTCGCCGTAGCTAACACGCAGTCAGTAAGTTTGAAACACAAACACAGTCTCTGTTTGGCTCTGCTGTTGGCCCGTTTGTTGTTAACATTGTAAACCAAGCTTCTTATCAATTTACAAAAAATTATTAAACACATCTATGACAAAAACTGATAAAAATATAAATATGTTATAAAAAAATATTATTATTTTAAACATTCATAAAATATAAAGTTCTGTATTTGAAAATCTGTATAAAACCTCTACAAGGTTAACATTTCCTAATTATATATTGTCAGTTGGCCTGTTTAAATCGTTTACATTGTTCACCATGCTTCATATCAATTTATAAAGATATTAAACACATCTAACAAAACAATAAAAACGTGAATATAGCCTATTATTTAAAAAAAAGCCCGAGATATTCATAACATATATTTTTCTGTATTCTGTTTTACTGTAATTTTCTATATTTTTAAAAGGCTGAAAACTGTAAATGTTGATATCTGTTTAATATTTTATTAGTATTTATTTTAAAATAAGGAGTAAAGCAGTTTGTTTTAAATTATTTTAAATATTTTAACAATATTTATTAACATGACAAAAGCCTAAGACTTGAAAAGACACATTTCATTCAGGTCAAATGGAACCTTTGTCAATATTTATGACTCAGTAATATTTGTTTAATTGTTAAAAACTTTTGAATGAATATATATATATATATATATATATATATATATATATATATATGAAAACTTTCACTTGTTAACAATATTTATTTATTTATTTATTTATTTTTTGAAGTTGTATAGACTCATGTGTTCAGGTGCAAGGAAAAGTATTTGTATTGCATTTTACTTCATGGTTACCTGAAATGTTTAAAACAAACAAATATTAAATATGTTTCAAAAACATATAACATTTACTTCAAAGATTTCATTTCTAAGGAGTAGACGCGTGTTTTAAATAGGATTTTAAGAAATTCTCTCTTTTTTACTTTACTTGTCATTGACATAGTCTTGTTCTGATACGCTTTATATAAGAATAATAATATAATTATATAAGTGAAATAAATGATGATTAAAATGTCGCTTCACAATGAATAAATGAATGAATGAATTGGACCACTTTACGCTGCAGTCTAGTTCACCCAGATCCTAAAATTCTTCTGTCATTCATCTCGTGGTATGTCATTCATGTGCGCGCGCACCGGCAGAGGGCGACCAACGATAGTCAACCCTCCGGACCCCCTTATACCCCACCCACACACCCCCATACCCTAAATAGAAGGAGGTGTCGTGGAGCTCTGGCAACAGACCCACAATTGAGAATGGGTCTTTGGGTTCTATCACGACCCGCGAGGATAAATCAGACGAGCCAGGTGATTCTCAGTTCGGCACCCGTCACCAGAAACCATGCGGATCCTCAGACACCAGGACTCCGGATTCAGACGCGAGGAGCCCGCGAGCTCAAAAAGGAGACCGGGTCCAGCTCAAAACGCCTTATTCTGTCATGAGCCCTTCTGCTGATGGGAACCTGTGCGTAAAAGCGGAACAAGACGCGCGGAATGACCACAAAGTAGACACTGACACAGAATACTTGGATGTCCCATCACATTTACTCGCGAAGTGGCATCGAGGATAGTTCCGTTTGAATTGAATGAACATTTTCTAAGGAGACCGCTCGTGGAGAGAACACCGCGCGCGCTGGAGACTGCGCGCTCACGGCTCGCCAAAAACTCAAGCGAACTCTTAAGCGCGAGGATTAATCAGCCGAAAAGATGGATAACGTGCCGTATTTTCTGGCTACATACGTGCTCATTTTCTCTCTCGGATTCAGCATAGAACAAGGGATGTGCCAACATTTCTACCTCCTCCGTCCCATTCCCAGTGACACTCTGCCTTTAGTGGAACTCATAGAGGACCCGGATCCCATACTGGATCCTAAGGAGCGGGATCTGAACGAGACCGAACTCAGAGCCATACTAGGCAGTCACTTTGACCAGAATTTCATGTCCATCAGCCCACCGGATGACAAATACGCAGGACAGGATGACCTGAACGAGTCTGAACATTTAAAGCGTCCCACCGGCACCATGCCCAAAGAAATCAAAGCCATGGAGTTTGAGATCCAGCATGGGAAAAAACAAAAGCCCAGTAAGAAACTCAGAAGAAGGCTTCAGCTGTGGCTGTGGTCCTATGCCTTCTGCCCAGTGGTGCACACATGGCAGGACCTGGGGAACCGATTCTGGCCCCGCTATGTAAAGGTGGGCAGCTGCTACAATAAAAGGTCTTGTTCAGTTCCAGAAGGGATGGTTTGCAAACCTGCCAAATCCAGCCATTTTACGGTTTTGCGATGGAGGTGCCAGCAGAGAAAGGGTGGACTCAAATGTGCCTGGATACAAGTCCAGTACCCCATTATATCAGAGTGCAAATGCTCCTGCCAGAACTGAAATAAGCTCATTCTGTGCTCATTCTCACATGCACTGTCTAGTGTAGGAATGTATATTTGATGTATATGTGGTGCCATTCTAGGTTACACTTTACATTGGTGTTCATGTTACTGTGTAATTTCATAGAGAAATACTGAGTTATGCTGACAAAACCTTGTGTAACATGTGATTCTTTTGTGGAGCTGCTTGGTATTATAGTCATTTTAATAAATAAGTATAGTAATAAGTCTAACATGGACACTGTAATGTAAAGTGGTGCCTGTATCATTTATTAAAAAAAGGAAAGAAAAGGTCAGTATTTTCCTATAATATCCAGTGTCTACTGTAACTTTGGTTGTAATGTAACTTTATACATATTTATGTCAAAGAACATTTCGCATTCAAAGTGCGTTTATTGAAGGAATTCCAAGCTTTTTCCATTATTCGGAAAAAAAAAAACTTTATACACCTCAGATGGGAGAATATAGATTACAGTCTTGGTGTGCTGTATATATAAGGGGAATGGAAAATAACTGCTCATGTAAATTAAAAGAAACTATTTATTCTTTATGTCCATGTAGTCAAAATGCATTTAAAATAAAACCACTAAAAATGGCGTGAACTGTTTTTTGCTTATTTCACTTACTGTACATATAAAAAACCCGCCACTATTTATAAAGCCCTCCACGCTGATGTGACGCTAATAGAGGTGATATTATTTTAATTTGACTTAGCAAGTCAAATCTGGATTGTAATGGACAATGGGTCATTCGTATTCCTCGAAGGGAGTGGATCAGTTTCTTTGTTTTGTTTTGTTTTGTTTTTCCTCCGAGATGCCATTCCGTCCTCAGACAGTCTGAAGGGTCTTTGTAAAAGGATTAAAAGTTAAAGACCTTCACTTTCAGACTCTTTCATTTAATCTGCGTGGCGCCTGAAACACATGCTGGATGGATGATCACATGTAAAAACATTCTCTGCTCTGTCTGCTGCCTAAAGTCCGTTGGCATGAAAGAACAACTTGACCTCGCGAAGGAATGAAGATACTGAATTTCCACTCTGTATCGATTAAGTTTAAGCTCCTTTTTTTGACCAACGTCACACAGATGGTTTTACGTCTTACACACTTTAAACTGCAGCATTTTAAAGAGTCCAAAGAGTTAAATTTTGCTTAGAGTAAATCTCAGTCAGGGATCATTCATGCATAAACCTCAACGTAACATATAATACACAGCTTTAAAACAAAAATGAAACTTTTCCTCATGCCAAAAGAGTAAATCCTGCTTTTGTTACATAGATTTTGACTTAATCCAGCAGCACATTGTGCAGCATCGCTTGGTTTTGCACAGAAAGGAGGGTTTACATGAAGGAACATGACATCTTTATCCTTCTCAGCTCACCACAGAATAAAAACACTGCCTGTTCCTCCAGTTTACCAATAAACTAAGATTATGGACCTGTCACTCCACTGTACTTAACAGGAAATGCTGTGTGCCAGTCTCTTTCTTCTTGAGGCATATTTTCACACAGTGAACACTGGGCAGCACCATGCGTGGTTTTCAACACCGGCTTAATGTACATCGATCTGCAACGCTCAGACCTTTACACTCATAGATGCTCTGAATGATCCCATTTCATGGCTCTCAGGGCATCACATCCCAGGAGATATAACTGGAAACTTCATCTTGCCTAGTAACATGCCACCCAAGTTCTGGAGATCATCCAGTATCACTAACAATCAGGTGTGATGAAAGACAGTCTGGCCACCGAGGCGCTCCTCTAACCATGACAGAGCGGAAAACCACCAGTCATTAAATGTTCAGATTGTTTTTTTGCACAGACACTCCCTTAAAGAGAAAAGCCTATCATTGGTCTGACCAAATAGCTGGCGTGCAGAGGATGGAGGGAACCCAAACCAAAGGATCCTGGGGATGTGAGTGGGTCTGTGGGCAACACCAATGAGCTGGAAACTCCTTGCTAAAAAAAAAAAAAGAGCTCCAATATCACTCGCAAATATATTTACATAATGATTTAATGATTCCGAGTTTAATAGTTTAAACAGAGTTTAAAGAGTTTACTATCTTTCTAATCTTTTTGTATTCTATCTGTTTTCTTTTAATTTATTATACAATTAACAAACAAAAAAAAAAGACCTCAAACACTAGCTTGCTCTATTCTTTTTCCATCTGTTTTCCTTTTATGTATTATATTATTTAAAAGCCCTTGCTACATGTACTGCATTGTAGCTGACTGAGACTTGTTATAGCACTTGTATATCATTGCTCTTTTGTTGACTTCGATTGCTTCCATAGTCCTCATTTTTAAGTCGCTTTGGTTAAAAGCGTCTGCTAAATAACTAAAATGTAAATGTAAACGTTCAAACAATGTCCATCCTTAAAAGCTTATTGATATGCAGTATTTTCACTAAATCTAAGATGGTAGAACATGACCTAAGCCATGATAAAAAATATTTAAATACAGGGCCGCTGCTGGCCAAATGGGTGCCCTAAGCACGATTGTATTGTTGTGCCCCCCTTCCTCAAATATGATGATGGAAAAAAAAACGCCTTTATAGGGGTGAAAATAGAACTTTAATTAAATAAAAAAGTAAATGAATAAATTGAATTATTTACAAATTACAATTGTAGCTCTTGACATTTACCTATGGCCCACTTCCTCAAATCTTGCCCTGGAGGTCTAATGCACTGCAGAGTTTAGCTCCAACCCTGATCAAAGTCACCTGTCTGCGATTTTCGAATGATCCGAAAGACATTGATTGGCATTGATTAGCATGCTCAGGTGTGTTTGATTTGGGTTAGAGCTAAACTCTGCAGGAAAGTGGATCTCGAGGTCCAGATTTGAGGATCCCTGACCTATGGCTATAACTTTATTATGACTAATTTATTTTATAGTCATTACTGCCTCGTTGTTTATATATATATATATATATATATATACAGTACAGACCAAACGTTTGGACACACCTTCTCATTCAAAGAGTTTTCTTTATTTTCATGACTATGAAAATTGTAGATTCACACTGAAGGCATCAAAACTATGAATTAACACATGTGGAATTATATATGGAATTATATACATAACAAAAAAGTGTGAAACCCTTTTGGGGATTGACCACAAGTTCTCAATGGGATTACGATCTGGGGAGTTTCCAGGCCATGGACCCAAAATTTCAACATTCTGGTCCCCGAGCCACTTAGTTATCACTTTTGCCTTATGGCACCGTGCTCCATCGCGCTGGAAAATGCATTGTTCTTCACCAAACTGTTGTTGGATTGTTGCAAGAAGTTGCTGTTGGAGGGTGTTTTGGTACCATTCTTTATTCATGGCTGTGTTTTTGGGCAGAATTGTGAGTGAGCCCACTCCCTTGGATGAGAAGCAACCCCACACATGAATGGTGTCAGGATGCTTTACTTTTGTCATGACACAGGACTGATGGTAGCGCTCACCTTTTCTTCTCCGGACAAGCCTTTTTCCAGATGCCCCAAACAATCGGAAAGGGGCTTCATCGGAGAATATGACTTTGCCCCAGTCCTCAGCAGTCCATTCACTATACTTTCTGCAGAAGATCGATCTGTCCCTGATGTTTTTTTTGTAGAGAAGTGGCTTCTTTGCTGCCCTTCTTGACACCAGGCCATCTTCCAAAAGTCTTGGCCTCACTGTGCGTGCAGATGCGCTCACACCTGCCTGCTGCCATTCCTGAGCAAGCTCTGCACTGGTGGCACTCCGATCCCGCAGCTGAATCCTCTTTAGGAGACGATCCTGGCGCTTGCTGGACTTTCTTGGACGCCCTGAAGCCTTCTTTACAAGAATTGAACCTCTTTCCTTGAAGTTCTTGATGATCCTATAAATTGTTGATTTAGGTGCAATCTTAGTAGCCACAATATCCTTGCCTGTGAAGCCATTTTTATGCAACGCAACGATGGCTGCACGCGTTTCTTTGCAGGTTACCATGGTTAACAATGGAAGAACAATGATTTCAAGCATCACCCTCCTTTTAAAATGTCAAGTCTGCCATTCTAACCCAATCAGCCTGACATAATGATCTCCAGCCTTGTGCTCGTCAACATTATCACCTGAGTTAACAAGACGATTACTGAAATGATCTCAGCAGGTCATTTAAGTGAAAGTGACGTGACATCCAGCCAAGTATGGTGACCCATAATCAGAATTTGTGCTCTGCATTTAACCCATCCGAAGTGCACACACACAGAGCAGTGAACACACACACACTGTGAACACACACCCGGAGCAGTGGGCAGCCATTTATGCCGCGGCGCCCGGGGAGCAGTTGGGGGTTCGATGCCTTGCTCAAGGGCACCTAAGTCGTGGTATTGAGGGTGGAGAGAGCACTGTACATGCACTCCCCCCACCTACAATTCCTGCCGGCCCAAGACTCAAACTCACAACCCTTTGATTGCGAGTCTGACTCTCTAACCTATAAAATAAAATTCAAGTGATGGTTGACTTTTTTTTCCTAAACTTGATTGTGTTTATGGGGTGCAGTCTTATATGTGTTAATGCTTTGTTTTTGTTTAGTTTTTTTTAAACGCATTATTTTTCACATAATTTACCTTTAATCTACACTGCTCTGTCCCATCTCCTATAAACACGCAGATCCTTTCCTGCTTTTATGAATCACTTCCTCAGAAAAATGGGATAGGCTCTGATTGGTTAGCTAGTCCAGTGTGTTGTGATTGGCTAAACCTCCTGTAGTGCACGTCTAAACGTCCTGCCCCTCACCTCAGCGGCATGTGCTCCAGTTGTATTGCAAACAATGGCTATTTCAATATTGCTTATCAATTTGAGCCTGATTTAGACGGAGAGGATATTAGTGAAGAGTATCGTGCAGAACCTGTGCAAGCACATCTCTTAATGGTATGTTTTTTTTAATGTCTTTTACTTTTAGATACACTGCTATTCATAAATGCTACTGCTTTTGTTAGCTTGTAATATATGGGGTTATCCTGATTAAAGCTTTAATACAGTACGGCAACTGCATGCACGTCCATGTGTAAGTTTTCTCTTAGCTATGTGAAAATAAGTGTATAAATGGAACAGTTCATTGTTTGAGATGAGCTGGTGATCCGAATGATATTGAGAGAGAGAGAGAAAGATGCTGAGCATGTCCAGGGGAGGGGGACCCGAGGAACAGTATTAAGAACCGCTGCTTTAGAACACTGATTTTGAAACTTGTGAATCCATTAGAATCATTTTAAGACAGAATTGGGATTCATATATGAATAGTTTTTACGTTCACCCCTAGTTTTCTTCATCTTTTCTAAAGCAGTGCAAGATGGCCCTGCCCTCTTTGTTGCATGTTCCCGGGGGCAGGGTTTATCAGGGTTTGTGATATAATAAACCCGGGAAGTAACGTTGTAGTCCCTACAAGCAGTTTTTGTAGGCATTAAACTGCCAGAATTTTAAAAGACGATGTCTCCGTTTACATTGAACTTTCAGTGTGGTAACTTTACAGATATTGTTTAACTAACGTTAAAATGTTAATATTTAAATTAAATACATATATTTGGGGTAAATGTCAAGTCTCAAGCCATAGAGCGAGAGAGAGAGAGAGAGAGAGAGAGAGAGAGAGAGTATAATATATATTTTTGCACATCTAATGCTCTTTGGAACATTCTCAAATCATGCTGGACATCATATACATTAAATAATAAATATACAACATTTTAGTATTAGTATTAGTTGGATCCCACCATATAATATATACATATATATTTTAGTTTTTGTAGCCTGTGCTGTGGAGTTCCATTAGCTTTTTGTTTGTTTTCTATTATACACATTTTCATTTTTACTTTTAAAGCTGGACCAGATGAGCCTCCAAAAACAGCCTCCAACTGTGAAAACATATCTGTAAAATTGAGAAATTATGTAGTTTTTAACTTTGGCAGTGAAATGTGTCACTACAGCCTTGACAACATTTCTCATATTTTATGGGAGTGTGACATTCAAAAACAACATGTGGTAAAACTCTTTATTATAGCTTACATTTACAGTTATGCGAATGATGTCAGGAAGAGACATGTATCAACATAAGCCTCAGGCTGATGTCTGTCACTACTCCGCTACAAGGAAATTCACTTCATTTTACAATCTTTTTTTTCTCTCTCTCAAAATCTCAATAGCATTATATTTTTCTTGGACGACATTAAAACGCTATTGTTAGGCACCTTTGAAAATGGCCAGGTGTAATTGGGATATCTGAGTTTGCTCTTGAGGATAACATCACATAGAAAAAGGTCAGCGTGATCTCAAATTCATGCCAGAGATCATAGCAATGGGGTCAGGCGGATGATTGCATGTCATATGTTGGAAGATCAGAGCTATATTTGCAGACGTGCAGGCTCAAACTGACTTTGAAGTGTAAGAGAGTTAGTACCAGATATGATTAAAGTACATCTCCTTGTTAATGAAAGGGGAACATCAATGCATAATCATCGGGACTGCAAATTGATCCAAATTTAAAAATATTAAAATGCATGCAGTTTAATTTTTTTCTTTTTATTTATTTATAGTTTATAGTTTTTTTTGTTTCGTTTTTTTACTTCTTGTTCTTCTTTTTTTTATTTTAGTTTTTTCAGTGTCTGACAACCTTATATACCCTAATCTTATATAATAATAATTATAATCTAAAAGCGTATATTTTTCATTTTACCTCAAGGTTGACAGACAGAAATGCCTAAAGCCCCTTTTGCCTTCAGTTTGAGCTCAAGTTCTCATCCTTTCTCCCCCTCCAAAACACTACACAAACATGAGGGATGGCAAATACTTGACTCAACTGAGGTTTAATCAAACCGCAAGTTTCATCTCCCTTTTGTTCCTCCTTGTTTTTTTTCCCCCTTAAGAAATTGGCAGCGTAGGCCTATAATTTTCCCCCAATCGCCAGGCCAATGTGGGCTCTGTGCCATCGTTACACCCATCTCTGTCTATATTGTAAAGAATGGGCTCGTTCCCGTAGCAGAGGAAGGATCTCTTCTTCTGTATTCATAACGCTTTGAACAAACATTTTAATCCTTTACTGAAAGACAAATCTCTGTGTACGCAGTTACCACCCGTATGCTTCATTCTCAATATTTTCAAGTGTAGATCAGGTTCCTCCGTTTGAAATTTCACAGTGCTGTCGTCATGCTCGGCTGCTGCAATAGATATTTACAGGAGATTAGATGAATGTATAGAGGTTTAATTTGTAATGAGGTGGAACAGATCACCTTCAGTCCTCATGGAAACAGTATTTTGTTTGTGTTCAAGCTAATTAACATCATGGAAGCTCATCAAGAGCTCAACAACTGAGCCACCCGGGAAATCTGCGGCACAATTTTACAGCCAAGGCCTAAAATCTCAGCCTTTCGCTGTCCAGATCAATTACTCACATAATTTAGCAGTTGGATTGAGTGGTGTTTTTGATGGCGGCACTGACATGGGTCGACGTAGGAACTTTTTGTCCTGCATTGATTCTCTGCGCAAAAATGGGATCCATCATGTATCGGCCTGTGGCTGTTTGAAAGAGGCTGGACTGGTGTTGAAAGTATTGGCAAAGCTGATCCATAATAAATGCACCCAGCAGACTGTGGCGCCACTCTCGCGTGTGCCTCTGTACATAAGCATTGCTTTGTGTATGTGTGTGTGTTGGATGAGACAGCATGTGAGTGCATGTTTTTGTGTCTGTATATGTAATGGAATCAAAGTTTAGAATTCCTCTTGAATGATACCCCCACTATTTATTTCCAAATACAGGCTCAGGACTGAATTGTTATGGATCACAGCCTTTCTTAACATGAGAAGCGGTGTAACAGAATATGTGAACAGTCATAAAGAATATTGCCATTAAATGTCTAGGCTGCATTTTCCAAAGTAAACGAGTGGTGTTGTTGATGGATAGAGGTGGCAGGAGAATTGCTAATCCAATTTTCTAAATCTGTTATTCTTTTTCTTGCATTTCACTGCCAAAGAAAACAAAAACGTAAAAAATGTTTTATCTTATTGTTTTAGAGTCTGTCTTATCTGACTCAATCCTGACCCTTATTCAGTGAAAGTATACTGACATCATCCACTTATACATACATATATTTGTTATTATAATATTAGAATAACCATGAAGAGTTAGTATAATATATTAATGAAAGCAAAATTTAATCAAACCATCAAACCTCTTTTAGCAGCATTAATGTTCTTCTAGATGTATATCTCATCCAGAAGGACACTTCAGAATCACTTTAGATCAGTCGTGATCATTGCCATCGTAGCAGTTATGTAGACATTTCTAGCATCCTCTGTCTTGCTGCCAAGCACGAAGCGCCCCCCAGTGGTCCATATAAGAACTCGTATTAATTAAATAAATCCATAGACAGGTTTGACACCGAACAGCTGTGCCATTTTTTTTTTATCTAACTAGTATGAATCGCTAAAAACGTAAGACTTTCTAAAACTTAGAAACACAGGTATTTAACTGAGAGGCTATTCAGCACCCTTTACATCACACCCACAAAGATATGGGTTAATTAGCTTATATTTCATTTATACCGCTATGTTTTATGGTGAAGAAAAAACACACCACCATTTTAACAAGAAAGTATGTTGCCTACTTTGTTGACACCCCATTTCCATAAATAATGATTAATTCAGCCTGGAACACTGAATTGAGTCTATAGGGACATCATAGTATTCATCATCACCCCATATTGACAGAATTTATTTGACAATTATTTTCAAATTGTTGCTACGTATGTCTACCGTGTTTAAGCCGGAAGAGAAAAGACATTTGCCGCCAAAACGCCCCTTGCGTATTAAAAACAACTATTAGGCCTACTCCATACAAACGTTAAACAATTACTAAAGTATTACTGCAGTGTAGAAATATAAACAAATATATATATACAAACAAATATTATATATATACACACATTATATATAAAGTGTTACATATAATATATACAAAAATAACTAGAATGAATAAATAGAATGAATGTGGCCTAGTTATGTTTATTGGCAAGTCATAGAAACTGATTGCTTGGTGTACTATCAGCTCTCCTTCATGACCAGGTAAGTCAGTAAAGCAGCACTCTTCATAGTAAGTTTAATGTTCCAATTCCTTAAAAGTTTATCATTGTACACTAAATCATCTTATCTGGCTTGTTTTATGGTGGTCAGGTGAAGTGGTCATAGGCCTTTGGGCATATATGGCCAGTTGCCTGTTGGTTAATTTGTTTTTTATTCACACTCAGAGAGGTTTGGCTCCATTTAACATATGACTCATTGTACTCTTAAAGGGGTCATATGATGCTGCTAAAAAGAACATTATTTTGTGTATTTGGTGTAATTAAATGTGTTTATGCGGTTTAAGGATAAAAAAACACATTATTTCCCACATATTGTACATTATTGTTTCTCCTCTATGCCCCCACCTTCTGAAACGCGTCGATTTTTTTCAAGGCTCATAGGTCTGAAAAGTGAGGTGTAACAAAGTATTTTCGTTTTCTCAACAAAACAGCGTCACACACCATGGCCTTGAGGGTGGCCGGAGGCCTAGAGTGAGTGGAGGCTGGTTTGAGTGAGCATTCGTTGGGCCACATGTGACGACTCCGGGCTGGACTCCGCTTCGTCCACGGGGAAAGCCGATCCGGCGATCCATAGTGCAAAGTTGATGTATTTCCTCAGCGACCAGCACGGATCAGCTCCAGGCATGACGAAGCAGATATCATCCTCTTTTGGAAGGCCAAACAAAGAAGTTTATAGGGTAAACAAGAACAAAAGGTAGGCCTTTTCTTTGCATGAATATCTGGGCGGCATTATGCAAATCTTCCCACATAGTGACGTAGAGACGTGGGGGTGTGTTAGAACGAGCCGTTTTAGGGGGATGTGGTTGACTAAACTTTGATAAACAATATCTCTTTGGATTTGAGACTTTAGTCTTTGCAACTTTACATATCTTCTTTATGCACCAAGAGCTTGTAACACTCCAAAGAGAAAGGAGCAATTGAAATCGCATCATATGACCCCTTTAATATACGTGAGAATCCATAACCATATTTTGATTAAACCTTCTTCCATCTGTAATTATGTTACAAAGAAGGACATCATTTGTTTTTGCATTGCAAAAAGCATCTTAGGTATTAGAAGCATATCGTACACCTTACTGCTCTCACAAATACATAAAACCAAACCATATATGACACAGATAAATGTTAGCTTTTTTGTTCAGCCGCTTTGTGAAAATGATTCTGAAGCGTCTATCCATCAAAGGAGGAATGACAGATTTATGGCTTTGCTGTTGAGACCATTTCCTTCTTTACATAGATATTACCTCCTAAATCTTGCAGCTACATTTGAGTTATTCAACCTGGCAGGCATGAAAGCATGAGGCAAGCATTGGAGGACTGACCTGCACCCATTCTGGCATGAGGAGAAGTTATCATGGATCCATGCCTTGTTTCAGCTCAAAGGAATGCCTCATCAGAACTGCTTGGGGAGCGAGCGAGTGCGTGAGTGAGGATATGGAGGTGTTGAGTCAGTGTTTCCATAGCGGCTTTGGAGAAGAAAGCACGGCGCACTTTCTGTGCAGTGACACCTCATTGACAGGTATGTTACAGAGGTGTGCTGGTGTCCGGAGCCAGGCGGCCGTACCGCAGAGCTTGTCAGAGTAAATCTGTCGTCGCAAGACCCTACGAGGTCTCACCAGAGTGCGAGGCGACATGATTCTTGTCTGCCCCCGCGAGACAAGGCCGCTGGAAGACATGGCGCTTGACCAAGAACACCAGTGCATCTTGGCCGGTCCTTGTGAAATAGTTTAGATGGTTTCAAACTTCATCCACTAAGGGTTTTATTGGATAGACCACAATAAAAAGGCTCTATATTTGAATTTCAATTTATATGACTGTTCAAATTAATAGAAGACAACTAGTTTGGTATATTCTGCCCGTTGAGAGGAATAAAGGCGGTGCTCAAAAAAGCAATACACTATGAACTTGAAATAGCCCTGGAAAAATAGTCCACATGATCCTTTTGATACTTAGTTCTGCATTCCCTTCAGCTCAGCACAGTATGTTTGTTAAGCCTCAGATGTAAACATGCTTGTTTCCCGGCTCAAGCGTGCTTCTGTGGGCTGAATGTCACAGACATGCGTGTAGTCGGAGGGAAGGAGAAAATCCACTCAGAAGAATGTGGCTGTTTGACATATGCTCTCACAGCTCATAATGGATGAGAGCAGAGAATATTAGAGTGGCCTGGTTAGGAGCTGACATGCTGTGATAGAATAAAAGTGCTATGTAGGTCTTCAGAGGGAAATTCCCAAGTGTTTGACCAGCCAAAACGACAGTCATAACAAGGTCTCAAGAGGAAGCAAAGCAGTTAACACTTGTCTCCTATCTGTCATTACTGACAGATCCAAAACTGGGTGAAGTTTAAAAGGATGCATGTGTGTATTGACAAAAGGGAATATTACATGTTTGGTATAAGCTCCACAGAAAGCATTTGTGGCATAATATTAATTACCAGAAAATTTCAATTAATTTCTTTAAAAATGCAATTAATGATATAGCCTAATGGTGTAATGCTTATAATGCAAGCCATTGGGGCAAGTTTTGAAAGGTTTAGAAAGCAGAAATGAGCAGCTTATAATTTTATAAAATATCTTACATTAATTATATTAAAACTAAAATTGGTACTAGTCAATTTTGTGGTTTCATTTTCATGTCGATTAAGCTGTATAATTGCATAAAACATTCGATATACAGTAACTGCATATAGAAAAGGTTAGTAAGTGATTTAAATGATTTTCTTAATTAAAAACAACTTTACTAAAACTAAAACCATAACAATTATTTTAATGTAGTTTAACTTTATCTACTAAAATAACGAAAACCTAAATAGAAATGAATGCAAATTCTAGACATTAAAAATACAAAAATGAATAAAACAAAAAACAATTCAATATATTAGCATCACAAGGATACTAAAATGCACTACGTTTACACTTTCAAATTTGGCCCCATTCACTTCCATTGTTAGCACCCTACTGTAACCCAGATGTTTACTTTTTTGAAAGGAAACGAAGGACGTCAAAATGTATTTTTGTGGATTTCAACATCATGCCACAAGTGTTGAGTTTAACTTTTAAAATGCTTAGCTTTAATATGTTCTCTGAAAGACATCTCATTGACTGTAAGTGTAGTGTGATAAATTTCTGCATTCAAGACTGTTGCTTTAAAAGCATAAAGGATGATTTCTACACACAGGAGAAGACTGTGTGTCCTGCAGCCGTAGTAAAGCAATAGACACAGACGGAGAGACAGAAAAATGTTATTGCACTGGAAGATGGATGGGAGTCTGGCACACGTGCCAGGGGGAGACTCCACATTTCCAGACTGGCTCTGCTCTGGCGGGTGACTGAGTGTGTGTACGTGTGTGTGTATGTGAGAGTGTGTTAGGAGGGGTCTACACTGCAGCACACTGTTCAAACTGTTTATGCATACCAGCCTGCTCTGAGTGCCTCTTTGTCATGAGCTGTTTACTTAAACTTATTTTGGGAAAATTCCACATGACTGGATGGGATTTCATCATAAATCATTGAATCTGCAGCTTTGTGTAATGATAACTTCTGTCAGTCATTTAGTCCTCCTAAGCTCCTTTTCTGCTTTGTGTTTTCCATAGAACCGACTGGTATTGTCCAGCCCATTGTGTGTATTCTAAGGTGAGTTTGCATGCGAGGGTAATTGGAAGACAAGAAAGTCTGAAGACTTGAGTAAAATAATGTGTCATCATTAACAGTTAGTATTTAGCTGGATGCAGTTGGTTTACATAGTGTCACAATTGTTTTGAGTTTGAAAATACTCACTATTTCCACTAGATGGCATCAGTATATACTGTATAAAATATGCTGCATATTAATCAACATGAGGCAGTAAAGCAATTTTTTATTACAAATCAAAGCATTTCTACTTTAAAACAACTATTTAAAATCACAAATTATATTTTCAGCATTTCTAATTTAATGGAACATTTTAAATACATTTAATCAGCATAAAAATATGAATGAAGGGTAAATTGTAGGGTTGGGTACCAAAATCCGGTACCAATATGGCACCAGTACCTATGGAACCGGTATGCACCGAACCGAATAAGAACGCAGATTTCGGTGCCTCATTTCAGTACCTCTTAAATGCCTGAGCGATCGATATTAAGGAAAAAACTAAATATTTGTCCTGGTTCTCTGAAATGTACAAGAAGCAGGGGCGTCGCTAAGCTTTTTTTTTAGCAGGGCTATAGCTTTTAGCTCCATAAACTGTACTCAAATTCGTGTTCGCCTCAGAGACATTCTGCTTAAATTTCATATGAAACCTGGGTCAGACCGGTCTTCTCTCCATCTTTCAGTTCGCTCTTCAATCCGCAGACCACTGCGGAGCAGCACGAGTGGACTTAAACACAAACGATAGATAGTTAGAATATATGTATCTGTGCAGTTCTTTGTCATAAATACAGTTTACAAAAGGTCACGAGGGGCAGTCGGTTTCTCATCTACTGTAAAGTTTTCACTGCGTTCACCGCTCATCACACCACAGCTGTTTCCTCCAGTGACAATCGAGCCCTTAACACATATGAACACATACTTTAATTACACATATTTAAACACACTTAATTTAATTATACATACTTTATATATACACTACTGTGCAATAGTCTTAGGCAGTGTGTTGTCAGACTGCTTGTGCATTCAACAATCTCACTTATTATTAAAATTAATGGCAAAATTAATGTTTGGAAATGTAAACTGATATTTCCTACTGACATACTACAGCAAAAGATATAAATAACTTGCTTAAAACCCTTTTTTGTGGTGAAAATACTAATGTGCCTAAGACTGTACTTTACAAACAACATCGTTGCTACTTTGTAAATAATGAGCATACAGTCATTCACAGAACTGATTAAAGACAGTGACAGACAGCACTTATTTTAACTAAATATCAGAGAGATTGACAGAGATACAGTAAAAACATTGTGTTTGGTGTTGTATTAAACAATGTCCCAGATCGTGAAATAAATTTATTAGCCTTAGATTAAGGGAAGCTTGGGAAATTAGAGCATCCAATGTGAATGCTATGGATTTATTGTAAATAGTTTTAATGTTCTTTAATGTTATCCTTTTTAGACTTTTTTTATTTTATTTATTTATTTTTATAGAAGTATCGATTCAGGCACCGTTTAGGCACCGGTACCATTTTAAAAGTATCGAAATGGCACCGGTATGGAATAAAACCCAATCGATAGCCAACCCTAGTTAATTGCAAATTGTACATGGACTTATTAACTAAATAGCGTAGTACTGTACAATCTGTTCCTCTTTTCTTTTAATGACACTTGTAGTCAAGATGCCTTGACGTGAATACTTAAATATGAAAATATGAAAAAAAATCTCTTTAACTAACTTAATTTATTTATCTATTTTACATCCAGGATTTAAGTGGGGAAAAAAGCCCTCAATGTTTCACGTCTCAGTGTGGTCTCAGATTCTTGGATCCCATTGTAGCATTAAATGACAAGCAATTCAAGAATAAGTAAATGTCCGTCTTAGAATGATGTTTGCTTGGAGTCAGCTTTTATCTGGTCCTCATCATCCATGACTTTTGCTCTGTTGGAGAGTGAAGGTAAAGTTATACATCAGACTTTTAATTGGTAATGTGCTAGGGAAAAAAAAAATACTTATTTCAACTATCGTACCTTGTATTCACTTTCCATCTTTTATACATGTTGAAGGATGTAACAACAACACACACAAGAAATAAAAATCCAGCCACAGCAGCAAGACCAACGAACACGTTATGAAGAATTGACTTGGGGACCTCTACAAGAGAAATGAAAAAAGATGAAAAAAAAAACATTGATTATCTGTAACTTATGCAATTTGTGATAAGATGATTATAGTGTTGGTTCATGTGTTATTGGTTCATGGGTGAAGGACAGGGTAAAAGAGTTATACTTGTAATAACTTATCAAAATACCACATCTAATGACTATCATGATAAGTTGTCTTTAACTGTCAAGGTAGTTAAGGGCAAAGCAGAGATTGTGTCTGACATAATATAGCAGTTTATTGGTATTAATTTGATTTAATGTTGTTAATGATTTAATCTTTTCTAAAGTATTTTTTACCTCTCAAAATAATCAAAGTAATTCTTATCTAGGATTTTATTTGAATTATTTGGTCAGATATGTAGGATCTGTACTTTTATTTAGATACCTCCAGATTCGCCTCCAGAATCGCATGACTCTCCGTTGGATATCAGCATGTGTTGGGTGTCACCCAGTGACCCGTCATTGATTTCTGGCTTTATCCCCAGTAAGTGGCACATTAGCGGGTAAACGCTAACAGTCTCAAATGGTCCAACCAACAAGTTTCTGTGGAAATCTGGTCCTACTGCCCTGAAGAAAGGCTTCATGTCCATGACCTCATTGTCATAGCCATGTTCCCCTTTATTGGTCTGGAATGTGTAGAACTGGAAGAATATGAAATGATCACATATAACATAATGTTTTTCATGTATATTTATGGTGTCTATTATAGGTGTTTATGGAATTCTTACCCCATTGATGACATATCCTGGGTCTGCATAGAGAACGATGGGTAGGATGCGTGGATGTTTGGAGTAATGTAGTCGAGCAGGCATGTCCTCTTTCTTGTAAACGTGAAGGTTTGGATGACCTCCTTTCAAGGCCTGATAAACCTTTTCAAGCATCCCTTCTTTGGGCAACAGCAGCCCAAAAGGTCCATAGTCCACCATGTGGAATTTCAGATCTTTCAAGGAGAATCCTGGGATGTCGGCGAGTATTATCTCTTTTACTTGCTCTCCTTTAAAGACAGTGCTCATTCCATGGTCAGCTGTGATGATTATATTCAGATGGTCACTGAGTCCGTGTTTCTCAGCAGTTTCCCTTATGTAGCCCACAGTTCGGTCAACTTTCTCTACTGCCCAGCGGCGCTCAGGTGAATCAGGCCCGTACTTGTGGCCAGTTTCATCAGGGTCACCAAAATACAAAGTGACAAAATCTAAGTCTTGATCTTTAAACCATTCCTTCAAGACCTTGTCCACTTTCTCCCTCCATGCCATCTCATTGGTGTGGTCATAATACCTCGGTTCCACCTCCTTCACTTGGATTGTTTCTTTCTGGTAAGTGGCAGCAGTACCAGGGAAATGTAAGGATCCAGTTTTCTTACCCTAAGAAAGGACACATTTACTAGTCACTTGATATTTTATTTAAAGCAAATGTATGTATAGTAGGATGTGATATAGTATTTTTAATATTATTTGAGATGTACTAAAGCTTTTGTGTCAGGCTTTTTGAGACGTACCTGTCTTTGAGCAGTGATCCAAATGGGTAGACTGCCATTATCCCAGTATTCATCCACAAACTGTGTCATGTAGTATTGTTTCTTCTCTTGTGTGGTTGTGTTGAACCAGTTGTTGTGAATCACCCCATGGTTCTCAATGTACCTTCCTGGGAGAAGAGATATTTTTAGTGTCACTAATTTATGAGTTCTGAATTATGCTGAGACTTCCCAGAAGATTTTATTGGGTTTGAAAATTTGCCAGTTACATATACCCAAAGCATCTTTCATTGCATGCATTGTATATTGCATATGTTTTATCAGTTTGTGCATTCTTTTGGAATCAAACCCATGACATTAGCATTTCTAGCATTATGCTTGTCTGTTTGTGCTAAATTATCACTTAAAGTACTGTATATTTGGTTCCTAAAGCTCTTTTAACTACACATCCATTGTCTTTACTCTCTGTCTTAATATGTGCCTAAAATATTTAGACATATAAGATGCACTTACACCAAAAAACCTGTGTAAATTTCATTGCATTATATAAAAGCAAGTTGCATTTTCAAACAATCAATGCTTTGCTCATGCCAAATTTACACCGCAAAGGTGGCAAAGCAAAACTTCTGAAGTGGTAATTAAATGTCTTTACACATTGTTTAATGCTGCTCAGAGGTGGCATAAATGCATTTACACAGCATTTTCAACTGTGTATACTGTGATTAATAGGGACTAAGGTGGGTCAGAGCAGACATCATTTAATCTGCATTAATGTTTTTATTATTTCTTTACAGTTAATTTTGCGCAAGAAAAGAGCAACCTAAACTTGGCTGCATAAAGACACATTTTAACACATTAAAAAAAAAAGATTTGAAGTAAAAAATAAGTAAATTATTAATAAATAAATAAAACAAATAATGTGACTTTATATGTTTTGGCTTTTATATATTTATTCCAATTGTTAGCATTTTTGCATATGCAGTTATATATTCAGTGGTCTGATTAAGAACTAATTGACCGTAGATATCTACACTATTGGAATATAGCATGTATCTACAACTTGCATTTTGTATATTATCTATTTACTTTAAATTAGAAATGTATTGCTGTCGTTTTTTCTCCTTACCAGATAACAGGGTGAAGTGTGTAGGACTGGTGATGGTCAGGAAAGGTGGAGTGACATATGCTGCCTTGACTCCTTCCTCAGCCATTTTGTCCAGGTTTGGGGTGTCCACATCTCGGTCGTAGTCCCACCTGAACCCATCAAAGCTGATCAGTAGAAGTTTGTTTTTGCCAGTAGTGCAGTGATCTCTGACTGGAGCAGAGAGAGACTCAGGGAATATTAGCAGCAAAATGCTCAGTGCCAATAACATGATGGGTATTTCACCACTACAGCTGATGTAACAAACGTGCTTCTCTCTGGATGGTCTGATGGTTGCTCCTGATCTAACAGCCTCAGCTTTTGACTGATCCTTTTGTCTTTGTGTTTTTTTTCCATCCCTTTCTGCACACTAAAGTTCACACTATTGATGTTTATGAGATGAATTACATGCTTATGCTATCTTTTGATATCTTATCAAGTGGCTTATCAGGCGTTATGGGACAAAAGCAATTATACAGCTCTTTTCTGAGCAGGGTTTCTAAGATTTACTGCTCACTGCTTATAAAATGAAACATGGTGTTTTATATCAAGGCTGTATTGTGTGAAGGTAAAGATAAGTGTCTAACCAGTCATTAGACTCATTGCCTAAATGAGTTATTTATCTATGCTTATGCAATTGGGATGAAAAAAAAGTGGACTTTAATAATCAGACAGTGCTTCAAAAGGTGAGCTATAGTAAAGAATGGAAGCTGTATAAGGGCTGTTGTTGACTTATTTTTGCTCTTAACCAATTTGGGAATCATCCCTGCTGAAATGACCAGATCATCTTGCTGTATTTGTACCCACTAGCCTTCTTATCTGGCACAATTTCCTTGGATAACCAGCTCGACCAACACTAAACAGCTTGGACATTCCTGCTGGTCTTTTCAGCATGGAGTCCTGCAGTCTAGTTCTTTAACCAGGTTATTTTAAGTTATGCATGGTCATTGTTGACAAAAGGTATTTCCATTGTTTGTAACAAGACAATACTTATGCATATTCTTCTAATTATTTGTTTTCTGAAATGATGCACATTTGAAATTGTAATTTTGTGGCCCAAAGGAATGTCTATGTTATGAGTATGGTAATGCACCCGAGTTTGTAGTTTCACATAATCTAATTTAGTGTAATCCTCAAAATTGTGGTTCAGACCTGCACAACAGTTAGGAGTAATTTTGTACTGGGCTTCTTTATAAAACTGTGGTGTGAATTGCTCTTTTTAGGGTCATTGCGAAATGTTTCAATTGTAGTTGAAGTCAAGATCTTAACTGGGCTGCTCTATGGTGTTTTTTCTTCGGTTTGAGGCCTTTCTTTTTTCCATAATTTGCTGATTCTTGATGCATGAGTATATTTCACTGGCTTCCATTATGTTCAGACCATGTGAAATGTATAAGTTATGTTATTATGCAAGTTATGTAGCTTTTATGTTGATTTCAACCAAAAATTAAGGCAGAAAAACTTTCTCTCTCTCTCTCTCTCTCTCTCTCTCAAACAAAAATAATAAAGTAATACTCTTTGAAATCAGGAGTTTGAGTTAAATATTTTATTCACTCAGTATTTAATTCCTGTCTCTTATCATCATATTATGTAAGATAAGCATCTATACAAATTCTAGACAGATGTTTTAATTCTAAACTTATTTTTTATTTAAATAATCTTAAATGCCTCAGATTTGCAGTCCAGTTTCTATTCAGTGGTATTATGCAGAGTCAACATGTGTCACATGCTGTCAGCTCTTTGCCTTATTCTTTTCCAGGTGCTTTGGCATCGGTTTTTGCAGACTTAAGACTTAACATTATCATTGAGGTTTATGAGAAGGATTGCATGTTTCTGTTATCTTGCATTATCTGACAGCCTTATCAGAATTTAAAGGGCACAGGCAATTACTCAGCTCTTTTCCTTATAGTTTTATAATTCATTTATAGTTCACTGCTTATAACATTAAATAAAATGTAAGCTATATGAAGTTTATGTTGTACAAATAAGTTTCTAACTGGTCAACTATACTGTAAAATTGATTTGGACTACAATTTAGCTAGCATTTTGTTTTACCTAGTGTTCAGGCTTCACCATTCATTCCCACAACTCCATCCCCAGCACAGTACTTGAACAAACAGTCTGTATAAAACAGGGGTTATAAGAAAATCATTAGGGTATATGTGTGGGACATTATTGAAAATCTTAAGGACCTCAATTTTTGTACTGCTCATAGTGTGCTAAAGTGTACATGGTCTTACTTTCTTGTTGTTTTACAAAACTGTGTCCTGAGGAGTTTTGAGAATGAGTCCAGATTTTCCGTTTGTACCGCACAGTCAATTGACCCTTGTGCTGCACAAAATTGTCCACCAGAGGGAGATATACTCAAACTCAGTACATGAGAATGAATTAAATTCAGGTTGCCTTTACTACCAATATACTTTCACATTCCAGAACACGTTTTATATCAAGATGAGTGATCAAAATGACAGACTGTAATAATTTTTAGATATATGTTGTGTGAAACTTTTTTTAAACTATATGTAAACCCTGTTACTCCGGAGAATACTAAACAATGAATTGAGTTCTTCAGCTTTAAAGTTTAACAAATGTTATATATTCACTTTTCAGTCTTCCCTCTTTTGATGCGAATAAAATCCTGTTTTCTGTGCCTGCCTGTCTGCCACCTCCTAAACTTTAAAGGAATGCCGGGAATAGATTGGCTCTTATACATGACAGGAACCTTTTGGGTAGTTATTACAGAAATCTCTGGAACAGCTGTGGCAGGAACTTCTGAACCACTGGGAAGACATAAAAACCCCAAAAATGGTGCTTAAATGTAACCTAAAATTGACCTAAAATAAATGGTGGTTTAGGTTCCTCTTACAGCCGCTTGATGGCGCCAGACACAGTTTAGTTTCAGTCTTGGTTACCTGCAGGAATCCTGTCTGTAATTTCATTTGGTGGTTCACACTACGCAGGCACTGAGATATGCAATATATTAACATTCATCGCAGTGTGGTCGTATAATTGGCTGAAATTATCTTTGGTAAGAGCTTAGTGTGAGTTTTTTTTTTCGTCTTACGTAGAATTGGTTTGTTTCATCCACCTCTTTTTCAACGCAGAAGTAACGTTGGCGGTTTTCAGTCTATGTGCGAGACTTCCGGTTCATTAGCCGCTGTAGGAAATATCAAAAAGAATAAGAATCGGAGGAATGTGAATAAACGGCAAATAAATATTTAATAAATATTTTAATTTATTGTAGCAGGAAATTCTATTAAGAGCAAACATCTCTTTTACAGTTTTTTTTTCAATAAACTTTGTACAGATATGTTAAAAAGATCTCAGAAATGTAGTCTAGAAGACCTACAAGATGTTTTGAACATTTGAACATCATTGTATGGCACACACGACCTCTTAGTTCCCATTCGCTTGTGTTATTGGTAATTTCATGGTCTTGACCCAGGCTTTCAATAACTGAATAACTGTGGTTGTTTTATAGTATGACCTCCGTGTGACACACGTTCACGACCTCAAAACTAATCTCATTTAATAATGCAGTTTATGATGCACTTTCTCAGCTAGCAAATGCTAGCTGTTTGAAGACATGGTAGTATATTATCATGACTACTGAAAACAAGTGGTGGTAAATGGAAAGGACCATTTAGATCTACAGAAGTGATTACCACTTGCCTTAAGCTTTTGAATGTGATTGCCAGTAATACAAGCATTTTTTTTCATATAACAGTTATGGTTATTCAATCATGTCAACCATTTTATATTGATCTCTGTGTGAATTTGTTTAGATTATTGGTATGGTAACCACACATATTGATCCATTTGCCTTATTTTTAAGATACATTATAGACTAATATAATTGAATTGAAGTGTACATCACTTAGTTCACAAATTGTCCATGTGCCCAAACATTTTTGGACTGGCAAAATTGAGTCTACAATTAACAAGTTACTCAAAATTAACTTGTTACCGGTTTTTTAGCCATATCACAAGAGTGTTGGTGTTTAGAGAAGCAGCACTCTTGCTTTCCTCAGTACATAGTTCGCACCACTGCCCTCTTTGACCGTTTATGAAATAAGAAAAGTAGAATCACATATCGATGGTAATGTTGTCTGTTCGTATATCACTGGGAGAGTATTTTATCTTGGAGGCTGGTCAGTAGTGTTTTATGACGCGACCTTATTGAAGTCAATCAAATCATCTGACAGCTAGTTGCTCAGATGGGGGTTGCTTTTGGCCTTGGGATAGGTTCAAGGTGAACACCTAATCTCTTGGAAGATAACCTATTACTGTCATCAGGGCTCATTTTTTCTCATTTACATTCACCTGCATACATGAACAGAAAACGAAAGCTGTGTGTATTAGAGATAGAGTGAATGCTAGTTCTTCATTCTGTGCCTGTGAAGCGTTTAAAGTTGGCATGGAATGAAAATTCACCCTATCTGTTTTCCACATTCATGTCATAGATCATATTGTGAATGATTTATTTTGCATATGTTTAATTTTTTTTGACCTTATAATGTCATAACTAAATCTTCCAGTGAAAATGAAAGGCTTCTTTCTGACTTTTCCAATCATTTAAGTCCAAAGCATACTTTGGTTTTTAACACGGAGTCTAGTCTCAGCCACAGACATCACACCCACAAACCTTTGGATGCATGTCTGATGCATATGGCACAGTAAATTAGAAACATTCCGGGATATTCGAAGTCGTCATCGGATTGGTTGAATTAAACAGGATTTCCAGGAGATGTTTGTGTTGCATTCTTTAACGTTCTGCCTGGAAACAAATATGCCGTGATGCCAATCTCCCTCATGTTAGAAGAAGGCTGTCATGTTTACAACTGGGATATTGAGCGCTTATCAGGATCAACTAAACACTGGATTTTTATGTGAAATATTTAAAGTTCGTGGCATAGAATCTTTAAAATATGTCCAAGAGTTGTACACATGGTCTATCATTGTAGGGACATTTCCACGCCCCTAAACATGACTTGGCTGCCATTCAAAGATGCCAAGGTTCCCAGACCTTCTGCTGTTAGTCTGAAGGTCTGGCTACGCGAGACAACACGTACACTAACGTACACATAGAGTCGAAGCCATAGCCTTTCAAAGCAGGTGGTCAATGGATGCCCACAAGAAAGTTTGATCTTAGTCATAGTGTCTGCATTATTTCTCTCCAGAAGTTATGAACAATAAAAACGCTCAGATCAGACATGATTCTCTATTAATTTTCACGTTTTAATAAACAGTGTTGGGTTTATTTTAATTATTTATGTGAGTGCAAAACGTTAGTTGGCGTACGCATTACATTTTAGTTTTTGCCTTTATGAAACCTGATTTGTTCCTCACTTTTGACATAGGATGAAAACATCTGTCACACTCAGCTACATCACCATATGAAAGAAAACATTTGTTTCTACTTTCGTTTTATCTCAATTTTAAGTAACATAATACACTGACTGTACACTGGATTGCGCATTTGCAGCTCAGTTAGAGAAAAATGTGAAAGTCAGTACCACAACATACCACTCCAGCATTTGAATTGTATGATTGGGTTTTGGCCCGCTTGAAACATCAAAGTCACAGCAAACTTCAATTTGTACGTGCTCATTGAGCTTATGGTTTATATTCACAGTGTTTGTTTGGTCTGAACAGGCGGCATGTCTGGTAGTTGGCCAAGGGGGTGGAGGTCTCCTAATGGCACTGTGCAAGCAGGATTAGGACTAAGCCTAGGTAAAGCTCTGGTTAGGTTTAGTCTTAAGCCTGCACCGGGCACTTCAAATAACATATCCTAAGCCCTCAAATACTAGACTGTGGCCTCAGCTATCATATTACAAGTTTGAAAGGCACCTTGTAACACTAGTTCTGAGCCTTTTAATAGTTCTCCTTTTTATGGGTTTACCTTGGTGAAGACTCAGTCCAAACTAATGAAGAAGACGAACCTGAAAGGGTAAAGGAGTGGGGGTTAACGCTTGTTAAATACCACCGACTGAAGACACTGTTTTACAGTACATCGTTAAAGTTGCACTCGCTGATAGCCACTTGATAGCATTCACTATATAACGCTGGGGGAAATGAATGCACGGAGGAAGTGTGAATTGATATTGTTTGTGCGAAACCTATGAAAAGATGTTGTTAAGTGGTTGTATTTGTCAACTGGGGTTTGTAATCAAGCGAGAGGAGAGGCTTCCTGCAGAGATGTGTCATCTTGTCTTATAGTGACTCATCAGCGACAAAATGATGCTGGGAAAGACAAGTAATAGTAAAATGAAATGGATAATGTTGTATGCTTTATCGTAGCAGGTTTGTTTTCCTGTCGTTTTTGGTCATTTGCGTTTGTATCACTGAGGGCGTATGGCTGGCGAGGCAGCTGTGAGACATTATCGCAGGCCTGCGTCACGTTCATTTGTGACAAATGCGTTCTGAGCCACACCACTTTGCATTCAACTCTTATTACTTAATTAGTTTTAACAGCAAATGTTGTTACACAGCAGCAGTCACATACGGATCTAATACCAAGATCTCTTTCATTAATTAATTGTGTTAATTGTGAGTATAACAGATGAGTGTAGTATGGCTAGATTCCTCTCCTGTCTCCTGTTCACGCTGTTTATCATGGGGACATAAGCATTGGCTTTTCAGACTCCACCAAAGCCGCAGCTGGCTAATTACCTGCCACTCAGGTTCAACTGTTTCTCAAGGAATTGTGTTTAAAGATAGAAAAATGCAGGTTAACCTGGCTTTGTTTGACATTTAGTTCAGCTTTAGGTCAGGGGAGGATGTAATTTTTTTCTAGATCCAGATCAGTACGTCCAGAACCATATATAGAAATTGTATTATCATTGTAGATGTTTTGAAAAAAAAAAAAAAAGTTTGCTCCTGGGATCAAATGTTAAATTGCGAGATTTAATATAGTTACTTTAATGCTGTGTGAATTCATTTTTACTTTATTATTATATTATATTCTATTTATTTATCATTATTATTTTTTAATTATTGTCTATTTCTGCCATAAATAAAGCCTTGGATATTTTTATGTCAATCAATCAGGCAATTAATAAATAAACTTAATAAATAACTTAAATAAACAAAATAAACTTTATATAAATAAGCAAAATACTTAAACACACACAAAAAAAATAATAAACACAAATAAATAGACCTGAATACATAAATTCAAACATAAATGTATAAGATGAAATGTCATTAATATATTTTTGTTTGTTTGTTTCACCAGTTTTTTTTTTCATTGTCATTTTCTAGAATATTCTGTGATCAACTGCTTTGTTTAATCTGTTCTTACAGTGAGCGTTTTTTTTCTGGCAGGCAACATTGTGTACTTGGTGGGTGAGTAAATTGTGTGCCTGTGTAATCTATTAGATTGTGTGTGTTTGTGTGTTACAGTACCTGGACTGGCGCAGTGAGGCATGGGGGCAGGGTCTGAGATTGCTGTGCCACCTTAGCGCCCTCCACTGACTGCCAGCAGGCCACTGAAACAGCGGCCCCTTGTGTGCTGACAGTGATATATGGGTAATTTAAAAAGTCGTTCTTTTCAAAGCAGCCAGCTGCTGAGAGGGCATCCAACCACAGCCCATTCCCATGCAGTTTTTTTTTTTAAGAGAAAAAACTCATTTAAATGTACTTTACAGATCAAGGCAAATCAGATCTACATTAATGTGGCTGCATCTTCTTTGTGTTTCTGCCGTGGGCTTATGCATAAAACACACAAATAACCCAACTATACTGATTATCTCTCACATTAACAAGATCGAGTAGAGAAGTTTGAGTTATGTGGTCATTTATATGCTGAACAAAATGGGGAAAAGTTGGACTCTGGGACATTAAAACTCAAAGCAAGTAATAACGCTACGACGGATCAATGTTATGAACTCTGTGTTAGCACAATTCGCAATAAATTAGAGCCCAGAATTGATTTCAGTTACACATGCTGCATTTCATGTATTTTTTTTTCTACAATATTAATTTATCTCACAGCTTTATTGGCTGAGTGCCTGTAATGAGAAGTCCACACTGTAATTCTGAAACTTCATGAGGTTCGTTAACTCTGATGTTGGTCTCTTCGGGTCACAGGGCCATGTTCTTGTCAGGAAACCACCCTTCTGTTTATAGGTCTCTGGAATAGGGAACGTTCTTGTCATAAGTGGTTAAAGAAAAGGGAATTCAGGCAATTAAAAAATGGCTTATTTGCTGGATATTGTGCTGAGCTATTGGGAGGTGAGAGAAGAGTTTAAAAATTACAATGGCTAGACTCTGTATTGGTTATTAACTAAGATGGGAGACAAAGAGAGAAGAGGAACACATGATTTAGGTAGAATATAGCCATGGATTTACGTTTTGAAAGGAGATGTTCACATTTACTGAGGTGATTATTCAGGCAGGTAGTAAAATCAGAAGATCTGATGCAAATATGTTAAGTAATTTGAAGTCTAAACCAGAGCATTATGACGCTCTGAGAAATTTGGCCTCCCACTTTTTTAGGAAATAATGATTTTATTTTGAGAGTTGTGTTTGGATTGGCAACAGTGGGAGAAGAAATACATTCTGTAAAATCAGACTTGAACTGAATCAATATGCAAGAAGTAATTTTGCTATGGCTAGTGTTCACTTACCTGCCTGTTGCAAATCAGTTTTCTGAATGTCATTGTCACCTAATTAATATTTATGAACCAAGCTGATAAAATGTATAATGTGCTCTCTGCACAGTTTCTTGTTCTTCTGCTTGTGAATGGCCAAAAATATGTGAAATTTGATTTTTTGGAAGGTTGTACAAAAGGGCAATAATTACCCCCTTGTCACTTATCTACTCCTAAATGATACATTATTTTTTTTAGATACTATGTACTCTGTACTATATTTGTTACATCTGCATTTCATATACCCCCCCCCCCCCCCATTAACCAAACAGTATTCAAACACATTAATAAAAAAAATATTATTATCTGTAATTTTGGCAACCATGCTTGTTTTCTAGCTTTTTTATTAACAGGAAACCAGTAGTGTTGATATTTCAAATTAATTAAACATGATTTGTTTTCGTAGATTTTATATATATATATATATATATATATATATATATATATATATATATATATATATATATATATATATATATATATAGTTAAGGGGGAAAATATCTATGAATCTTTTTTTTTTATTATCAATAACACTCAGATGTACGTCACAATATGAAGCAAAAGAGCTAGTTACTTTTTATCTGGACTTTAAAGGTCCAGTCTTATGAGGGTGGACAATTTCTTTAAATCTTTGTATATTTACTCTGTGTCCAAATTTGGTTTTCAACAGCTGGCCCACAAGTCGACTGGTCCACTGTGGGTACTCCCCATGGCCAGTCCATCCCTGCTGCTGACGTATATGTTGTCTGATGCGCTGATGGCGAGATGCCATGAATGGACATCAGCAGAGTACCTACTTTTCACACTGACAGCTACTCCCAATGAATACAGGCCTCCTGAAATGAATCAATGTGTTTTTGTAAGAAATATATCCATATTTATAACTTTATCAACTAATCTCTAACTTCCGCTAACTGTCATAAGTGCATTTACGAAAGAGTCGTGTTCCAGCAGATGACGTAGGTGTAGCAAAAGTTCCGGTGAGAATGTGCTATTCTTTGTTTACAGGAGCATATGATACAAATTTTCCTTTATTTTGCAAAGGAAAACCATGCAGTCTCCTCTTGGCTTATATCGAAATTCTCCAACATTTTTCTTTACAAATTCTCATTTTGTACTTCTAATTCATGACCAGTGTTTTATTTTGCTCTCTCCTCTGTACTTCCATTTTCTTCACTTCTCACTGGAGCTTACACTATGTCTACGTCATCACTGGAATGACATTCTATTGTTAACATGTGACAGTTTGCAGAAGCTAAGGATATCACTTTCATAACCGAATGTGATTGATCTGCGATTATGACGCGATATTGCGTAGCTTGAAAGCAGGTAATGGACATTTACTGCTAAACGCAGAACCGGTTTTACTGACAAGACACGCATGACAATTGGATGCGATTAATCATGCAGCCCTAGTGGCAAGGAACCAAAACTCCATAACTTTGTGACAGAAAAAAAAAAAAAAACCTTGTCAATCCTCTGACCAGATGAGACTAGCATGGTGTGGTTTAATTCTAGGCTACAACGCACGTCAGATTGAGCAGAGGACTCATCTGGTTCTCATGGTCTTGTGCCGATGGCCGAATAGGTCTTCAAAGTAGGGATGTAACAATGAACTGCGAGCCGGTTCAAAATCTATAAAAAAAATGGTCAAAACGGTTGAGATGCAAAGCAAATCGCGATTTAATTAGGGGTCAGTTAGGGGCAATTAGTTTATATGAATGTATATCTGAGGGGAACGTAATGTCTTTAGAAAAGTTTAGATGTAATTTTTTTATTTTTACCTTGCCTCTGTATAATGCAAGTTAAAGTCTGCATGAAATCAAAATAGACTTTATTTACTTTACTAGCGCAAATTGCTAGTCTTGATGTAAACAGTTAATCAAGTGCAAGTTAATCCACTGAAAAAAATAGTTCCCTTTCAAGGGAACTTTAAACTGCGTCCTCTATGGGTCGCTACGGGGAACACTTCGCCGTGACCCGTGTCTGAAGCATACATTGAAAAAACACCAACGAGTTGGCCGGCAACAGCCTCTGACGTAACTGGCGTTACTAATAAACTCTGTGAGTTTGCTTTGCAGTGCTCAGTTACAGTGTTTACTAAACACTTGTCAGCACCAGCCATCCGGATTCATGTTCCGGTATTAGGCGGCTGAGATCACCAGTTTCTGCGGGAGCCTCCTTGATCATCAGGCCTGGCACAGCACTGCAGGGAACTTCATGGATGTCCGGCCAGGACAGGAGGGGACTCCTGGAGGCTTAATTGTGCTGTCGCAGCCAGTGGGAAGTGGAATCGGCAGTTACAGAAGTCTTCTTGTATATGCTGCCTCAGGTGATGCTCCCCTCGCCAGAGGTTTGTAAAATTTGAGTTTGCCTCTCCCGTGCGGTTCAGCGCCTCTGCGATGCTTAGGAACCTTTAGGTACACACGCTAAGCTCTGTGTACTTTCTGAAAACCACATGGTGGTCAGTATGCACGAGAACACTTTGCGCACTTTCTAAAATCCACGTAAGTGGTAAGTGTGCACGCAAGACTCTGCGCACTTTCTGAAATCCTGTACGGTAAGGGTTGCGTGCTCTGCCTTGTTCCCTTTCTTGAGATGATTAGACCTTGGTTCCTTGGGCTCCATTTAGTCAGTTTGTATTTGTTTATACACTTCAAGCATCGCTTCCCTCAACATGAGGGGCTATTTGGGCGATTCTTGTGGTAGTTTAGCAGCGCTCCCCTTTTCCAAGAAAGGTCGCCTATGAGTGCGCTACTCTGAATTCGGAGTTCTCCTCCTATATGAGACTGAGTTCTCTGTTTTTTCCTCAGAGTGCTCCAGCATTATTTTCACAGATCGAGTTGATGACTCTAAAACATACTGTTTTGAAATGCACCATTCCATCTATGAGCTGCTCTATCAGAGTACCACGAGAGCCCTTCCTTGGAACATTATTTGAAAATCCATGCTATGGTAACGTGCACGTGAAGTCTTTGCACACTTTCTGATATCCTCACTGTGGTGAGTTCGCACGCTAGTATTCTGCGTTCTTTCAAAAATCCTATATTGTGAGGGCTATGCACGGTTGCTTCATGCCCTTTCTTGAGTTGGTAAAAGCCCCGTTCATCTTGGGAGCCACTCCACCTATGTATCCTCGGATACCTATCTAAAAAGGTGTTGCTACTAGAGATCTGTTGAGACAGCTCTTCAACAAGCTTATGCGAACGCAAGCGATAGCCCCTGTGTGACGGGCAAGACTTAATATAAAATGCTAGGTTCTTATGCTAGCCGTATTCCTTTAAAGGAATCTTTCCTGATTCCAAGCCTTCAGCTCTACCCTGTGCCGAGGCCCTAACAGTTAAGTTGGGTATGTAGCTTAGACCTTTGGCCATTAGGGGTACTGTCACAGACAGCCGTCTAAACGTCCCTGGGGCAACTCCCATGGAAATGTTAGAGTTGGTACTTAGTGTTTGCCATGATTCTGGCCTGCAGTCCCCTCAGCATGGCGGCGTGGGTATACTGTTTCCCATAGCGACCCCTAGTGGACGCAGTTCGAAGTTCCATTGAAAGGTACTCTGCAAATGTCTTCACGGCTAAAACATCCTACTACCACAACAAAATTAACAGCTGTTGTGACGCTCGGACACTCTTCAAGACTTTCTCTTCTCTTCTTAATCTGCCGCCACCACCTCCTCCATCGACTCTTACAGCGGATGACTTTGCAGTTTTCTTCACAAATAAGACAAGATCCATCAGCGGACAATTCTCCACACCGCAGACTGAGGACAACTTCACAATGACCGACGCACACTCTTTCTCCTCCTTCTCGCCACTCTCAGAGATGGACGTCTCCAAACTTCTCCTGTCCAATCATCCTACTACTTGTCCACTTGATCCGATCCCCACTCACCTCCTTCAAGCGATCTCTTCTTCAGTCATACCTTCGCTTACTCACGTTATCAACTCCTCTCTTCAGTCTGGAACATTTCCCTCAGCATTCAAGCAGGCTCGGGTAAGCCCACTGCTCAAGAAACCATCTCTAAATCCAGCACTTCTTGAAAACTACAGACCGGTATCCCTTCTTCCATTCATTGCAAAGACACTTGAGCGAGCTGTGTTCAACCAGTTTTCTATGTTCCTTGTACAGAACAACCTCCTGGACAGCAACCAATCTGGCTTCAAAAGTGGCCACTCAACTGAGACTGCTCTGCTCTCGGTTACTGAAGCCCTGCGACTAGCAAGAGCAGCTTCAAAATCCTTGGTACTCATCTTACTGGACCTTTCTGCTGCTTTTGACACTGTTAATCACCAGATTCTCCTGTCCACCCTCAGAAAGATGGGCATCTCTGGAACAGCACTCCTGTGGGTTAAGTCCTACCTCTCTGACAGATCCTTCAGTGTGTCTTGGAGGGGTGATGTTTCAAAGTCACACCACCTTGCTACTGGGGTTCCTCAAGGCTCAGTACTTGGACCACTTCTCTTCTCCATCTACATGACATCATTAGGATCTGTCATTCAGAAGCATGGCTTTTCTTATCACTGCTACGCTGATGACACCCAACTCTACCTCTCATTCCAACCAGATGACCCGACGGTAGCTGCTCGCATTTCAGCCTGTCTGAGTGACATCTCTAGCTGGATGAATGACCATCACCTTCAGCTTAACCTTACGAAGACAGAACTCCTGGTGATTCCAGCTAACCCATTGCTTCATCACAACTTCTCTATACAGCTGGGCTCATCAACCATTACTCCTTCGAGGACAGCTAGAAACCTAGGAGTTGTGATGGATCATCAGTTAAGCTTCACAGACCACATTGCTACAACTACCCGGTCCTGCAGGTTTGCCTTATACAACATTAGGAAGATTAGACCCTTCCTGTCAGAGCAAGCAACCCAACTTCTTGTCCAAGCTCTTGTTCTCTCCAGACTGGACTATTGTAATGCTCTCCTGGTGGGCCTTCCTGCATGTACTGTCAAGCCTCTGCAATTGATCCAGAATGCAGCAGCGAGGGTTGTCTTCAATGAGCCAAAAAAAGCTCACGTTACTCCTCTCCTCATCAGGTTACACTGGCTACCAGTAGCTGCTCGCATCAAATTCAAGGTACTGATGCTAGCCTACAAGACGACCACTGGCACGGCACCAACTTACCTAAACTCATTGGTTAAATCTTATGTGCCCTCCAGAAGTTTGCGCTCTGCAAGTGATCGACGCCTTGTGGTACCATCCCAAAGAAGTTCAAAATCACTCTCACGGACCTTTTCCTGGACTGTGCCCAGCTGGTGGAATGACCTCCCAATCTCAATTCGTACAGAGTCTTTACTCATTTTCAAGAAACAGCTAAAGACTAATCTTTTTCGCCTGCACTTAACCAACTAACCCTAGCACTTTTCCTTTTCTTGTCTCTTTAATTTAAAAAAAAAAAAAAAAAAAAAAAAAAACCTACCTATGCGTTCTATACTAGACGAACTGAGACTTGTCATGCCACTTGTATACTGTTGTTGTTCTCTTGTTGACCTGACTGCTTCTATTGTTCTCATTTGTAAGTCGCTTTGGATAAAAGCGTCTGCTAAATGATTAAATGTAAATGTAAATGTACTGCTCAGGTTACGAATGTAACCATGGTTCCCTGAGTAGGGAATGAGACCTCTAGCTCCCTGTCATGCTTCAGATACAAGCTTCAGACGAAGAAGTGAATGACGTGTTCTAATGGTGCCTGTTTATGGTCGCGCCAGTAGTGATGTCAGAGACTGTCGCCGGCCAACTCGTTGGTGTTTTTTCAATGTATGCTTCAGACACGGGTCACGACGAGGTGTTCCCCTTAGCGACCCCTAGAGGACACAGTGTCTCGTTCCCTATTCAGGGAACCATGGTTACATTCGTAACCTGAGACGTTTTCCAAGGAGGTCTCCCATTCATGTAATGACCAGGCTCAGCCCTGCTTAGCTTCAGTGGGCAACCGGTCTTGGGTTCCAGGGTGATATGGCTGCCGATTGTACATAAGTACATACATTATTGTATATAAGTGCCAAAATATCCTTATATTCACATATTGAAATGTCAAAATATTACAATGAACTGCATACCACCAACAATATGCACAACTATCAGTCTTAATTCACTTACGTTGTGATACATCGGCCTTCTCTTACCGTTTCTGAAAAGTCTCTTTTCTGTTTCAAGTGAGAATACTTTCTCAACAGTAGTTCATAAGCACTATTCATTTAAAACACATCGTTGAAGACTTAAAGTCTTTAAAATAAAAAAATGCAGATAAGATCAAGATAACACTTTAGTATAGGGACCAATTCTCATTGTAAACTAATTGCATATTAGCATGCTTATTATTAACCTATTGGCTATGTATTGGTACTTATAAAGCACATATTCTGCATGACCATATTCTGCATCTTTAATCCTACCCACTACCTAAACTTAACAACTACCTCTATTAATGAGCCGCAAATTAGGAGTTTATTGATGCAAAAGTCATGGTTAATGGTTTGTTAATACCGAGAATTAGACCTTAAAAATCTATATTTTTTGGTAGTACATCGGGATATCATGAGTGCAAATTTGCTGTTTGCTTGTGGGATCTGAAGGTGTGTTATGCCAATCTTAACTGAATAGGAAAATGTAATTTTTTTTTTTGATTTACCACCCTAACCCGATTATTGAGTAATAGAAGCATCTGCACCAAAATATGATAAAGTATGATGCCCTCAGCAAAAACATATGCCATACATTTTTTTCCCCTCCGTGTTTAATGTTAATAAGCATATTTATTTTGTCTCCATCTGGCCATTCTACTTTCAGCTATTGCACATTGTACTTGCAGATCTTGTACACAAGTAAATGATTGTTTGACTCTTGAAAAGGCTAAATAGGTTTTGGGTAATTAGGCATTGTCTCTTTGTGTGAGAGTGTCAGATAACTGTCATTGGTTACACATTGCTTGGTCTCAGTCTCCTTTTTTTA
Organism: Carassius carassius; assembly: GCF_963082965.1. NCBI lineage: Eukaryota > Metazoa > Chordata > Actinopteri > Cypriniformes > Cyprinidae > Carassius > Carassius carassius. The sequence continues at coordinate 21,060,120 of NC_081793.1, forward strand.
CACAGAGCTAATTAAAGCCTAATTTAAAGGTTTGCTTGCTTTCTGTCAGTCCTCTGTTGGCCGTAATATGTTTTTCTGACAGAAGAAAAATATAGCCATCAGCGTTATGTTCCAGGCTTAATTAAACAGGCAGTATAGCTGCGCAGCTTCTGTGCCAGTTCGATTTGACCTTGAGTTTTTCGCGATAGATTAGCCTAGTAGCTCTAGAGTTTTTGAATCTCTCCATACTGCTGCGATGTGCAAATGCTGTTAATGAAGAGGTGGCACGTCCAAACGGGTCATGTTAAGTTCTCCGGATTTAGGATAACAACTACAAACGTGATGCGTCAGATCAAAACTATGGCAGCAGGGCCATCGGGATTCCCTATTGTTTGCAAGGTGATAGAGGAGCTGAGCTGGGCTCAAATCAGCGGTTGAGTGACAGCACTCCCAAAAGCAATTCCTGCACTGTAATCCCCCTTTGTGGACAGCGTTGGAGATAAGCTGGCCGGGTTAATGCACCGTGCTCTTCTCTGCAGACCCATGCTGACAGGGCCCTGACAGGTAGACACAGACACAGGTGCTTGTTTATGCTAATGGTGTGTCGGACTGGCCAGATAGAGATGTCGTGTGTATCTGGGAGGGCTGAGTGCACGCGCACACACACAAATACCCTCCAGCTGCTTTTTTACTTCTCAAGTGGCTGGATAGAAATCATTCAATGGGAATGTTGCAGGATTGGGTCTTTTGAGGAAGGAGGAAGGAGCCAAATGTGTGATTATGAATGTGTTTAGAGAGGGTAATGGATAGGGGTGATCCTCGGTTCCTGTGGTTGTTCTTTAGGTCGACAGCTCAATGGGGAACTGGCTATTGAGGGTCATTACTCATATCTGCACACACAGGGAGGAGTCGGAGAGGGTGGAAGCCATGAATCAAGGGCGAGCAGCCATCACACAGAGATTGATGAAAAGCCAACGCATGGTTAAGCCTGATTTAATTTACAAGCACAGTTTTACCAGAGGTGGGAGGGGCGTATGTGCGTATGTTCTTATGTGTGTGCAGAAGGGGACAAACAACACACCCCTGGGCTGAGATTTCATAAAACAAATACTTGTAATGAATAATGGTGTGGTGACTTTGATTGAATATGAGCGAGGAGTGGGGATGATCAACAATGCAAAAAAGGTAGTGAGGAAAAGGCCTTCTCGTCTCTGCAGTTGAGGTCATGTCCTCTTCGATGCATGTTTATGGCTCAGGGTGGAACATGACGTGAATCGATTATCATACAATCTCTAATTATTCTCATGTTTTAATGCATAGGAAAAGGACCAGGCAGCAGGCACAATGCAAATGCAACCCGATAAGGTCAGTAAAAAGTGCTCTCAGTTATTATCATGTCAGTGCGTCTACGGCAGATCTGATCATTATTGGAATTCTATGTGGCTGTTGCTCCAGATGAAATGACAATTTTTTTTCACTTTTAAATTTATAAGGTCATGTTTCCAGCCATTTTTGCTGGCTCGTCATAGCAGTTTTTTACTTTGTACTGACACCTATTGGTGTGGATGCATGATGCTCGTTTGGTTTAGGATGGAAGTTTAGGAATGACACTAAAATAAAAATTCTCTTTTTTTTGCCCACCTTCATGTCATTTCAAACCCCTTTGGTCGTCTTGCAGCTGCATTAAGCAAAGTGTTAATGCATATTTTTTGTACAATGAAAGAGAATGGTGATCAAGGGCTGTCAAACTCTAAAAATGAATAAAAACCTTATAAACAATAAGCCTTTACATGTCTTCTAAAGCTTTACGATAGCTTTGTGTGAGGAAAAGACATTTAAGTATTTTTTACTGATAATCTTGCAATGTGCAGCTTTCAAATATCATTCATGTTTAAATTAGAAACGCAAAATATTATGACAAATTTATCTGAAGTGAAACTACTGGCGAGTGGGAATGAACTTGCATACCTCTAACATTTAGCTTGAATACAAATGTGTGCTCTTTGTGCATGTTTTGTGTTCTTGATGTTAATCGCATTAATTGCTAAAATCCTTTTGGAAAATACGGATTTAAATGCTTAAAATAAATTTGGGCATAACAACATTGAAAGTATGAAAGATGCATATTCATTTTAAATGTTTAAAAATATTTAAAAAATGTTAAGGTTAAAATGAAATGTATGAAGTTATGGGGATGGAATTATTAGCATTTTTAAAGAACTCTAAGTGTTTATTTATGGCAAATGTAATTTAAATATAAACAGACATAAATGATCTTGTGCACTCAAATATTCAACCATCAATATAAAACAAAATGCTAATTTCCTATGTTCTTATGTCTTCAAAACTGATTGTGACATGTTAAGAATATGCACATATTCAGATTACACAAAAGAGATTCAAGAACTGTGTCGATTTTAAATTTCATTGTGTAACTTTTAGCAGATACTCTACTGTGTGTATAATATCACCTTCACTTGCTTTATATGGCTGCTCTGTGTTTGGTCATGAGAATGCAGTGTTTGCTGTGTAGATCTCATCTTCAAAAACACATCTCCGACATAATAGAGCTCCTTACTTATTTAGCCCACGGCACAGCTTCAGTCGATGAAATGGCTCTCGCCAAAGGTATGAATGACTCCAAGGGCGGAGGGCGCTGAGGGTTGTGGATGGGGATCTTTCTTCTTTGTGTCTCATCTCTTCCGCATCTCCCCAGGGCCACTCCGACCTAATGGGTGCATGTTCCGCTCTGGCATTCCATTCCAATTTGATAATAATGATATTTGCACAGGACGCCCTCTGCTTGCACAGTGTAATTACCTGCTTTTTATATGATCTCTATTATTGGAAATCGATGTCGATAAGAGCACCCCATTAGAGCTTGTTATTATCACAGCTTGGGTTTTGCAACACTGCCATTATTATTTTACACACTCTAGACTGACAGGGTTTACGGCCTGCTTGCTGCAGCCAGGCTGGAGTGTCAGTCTAATTCATAGACAGGCAACGGGGGAATAAAATTTGGGGATTCAAAGCGGAGAATCACTAGTGAGCATTTTTTAAACTTGTCAGTGACTGAATCCGGTTGAATGTTAAAACCGACAACTGGAAAAAAGAAAATGGTGGTCTTAAGAATTAATTATTATTATTATTATTTTATTTTTATTTTTTTGTGGAATTTTCTGCCTTGTGCAGGTCAGATAAGGTAGATTTTCTCCACAGGGAAAGTCTTATTACATTTGTCTGTGTAAAAATTCACAGCTTTTGCCTCTCATCCTGCTGAGAGAGTGAATTGATTATTAGCAATGAACTGTCCTTTAACAAAGCAATGCAACAGGGCTGATTGTGGAAACAGTTGACTTGTGGGAAAAGTGCTGAAACCAAATTCATTAATAATTTGAATATGCAATTTATTTTGTATTGCACATTCACAGCAGTTCCAAAATTTGATAGAAATACTGAGAGGTGGCTTGTTGCCAATTAACTTTGCTACGACTGGTTTATCACCTGAAAACACGACACCCGGAACAGCATAAATCTTGGTTTTGGTGTTATGGTAAGAAAAAAAAAGGCATGCAATTTCATTGCATCACTATTATTTAATGCATATTTTGAATGAAGTATTACATGATCCAAAATATACTAACATTCTTGGTATACACTTTATTCATACGTTTTTTCAATACTTTCATTTTTCCATATCTATGATAGGTTACATGCTGTTTTTTTTTTTTTTTTTTTTCAGTTCATCTGAAGCACTTTCTTTAAAATCACTGTGTTGGCTAGCACATATTTCCATTTGTTCTGTTATATGTTACTATTTCACACTATTTCCTGTTAAAGACATCAGATATACATTAACATTTTCCTTTTAATGAGTCTGGATTATGTGTAATCTGTCATTACGGAGCTGGTGGGTCTGTCCTATATTTTACACTATGTCATTAAGCTGTACCTGTTGCACAGTTCACCAAACTGAATAACTGCTGTTCAGCAATCTTCTCGTATTGATTTCTGAAGAAGAGCTGGCCCACTTGAAGGAATCTTGTATTTCATTAAGTTGTGTGCCAAAAGAAGTGTAGAGGAATCAGACATTGGAGAAATAATAACCCTGACGTTTACTGCATCGCGAATAAGGATGGTTTAATTGAGCTATGCAAGGCCATGCTAACTGATATCTCCACAGCAGTGAGAGGAGGAGAGTAACTAAATGGAGGGGAGGTACTCTTGGGATGCAATTTAGAGCTAAAAACAGATAAGAGTGGGAATGAATCAATGGTAGGTAGATGCTGGAGAATGTTGTCTGGACATATCGAGTGGGATGGAGACAGTGGGGCCTTGACATGGTTCCTAGACTGGTGTGAATTCAGATTTAGTGGAGTCTCAATACATTCACACTCAACCTGATACCCAATTACTAAAAATCTTTCCATATGTGTTGGTTGTCTGTATTTTTTATGGATTCGGTATGAGGCCTCACTCAGGTGATTACTAAGCAATCCAAAACCAATTTCTTTGCGAAGTCAATCTCTGAGTGGGGAGATATGTCCTTGACATTATCTTGCATAAAATAAAAAAATAAATAAACAATACTAAAGTTTGTTTGTTTACATGTACTTTTAAATGCATAAGCATGAGACCAATTTAAGATGATGTAGTGATTTAGATCAGTGGTTAGAAAAAAACTGAATTTATAAGACAAAGATGACCTTTATTTATTGTTATTCTAATAAAATATTTAGTACAAAATAAATGCAATAAAAATAATTATAGTAATTTATATTATAAAAAAGGCAAAATTGAAGCATTTTTGAAAATGAAATTTTTACTTGAGGTATCAGACTTTTTGGACCTCCTTAATACGTTTGTTGCAGTGCACATTTTTCAGTAAAAGGCTGTGTTCACACTTGGCATTAACATTTGACCTGTATCTAGATGTTGTCCACATTGAAAAGAAAAGTGTAAATGTGATTTGGATCAGTATGCCCTTGTCCAGAGGTAGTCGAGGATGCATTGTGTTGGATCTCAGTGTAAAGTAATCGTAATCCAGCCATAGTGTCTGCATTCGCAGGTCGACATGATGCAAAACCCGCCCCCTCTCTCCTGAACTTTCAGAAGGCTTATTTAAATATCACGCAGGATAGAGAGATACAATCGGTTATCCAGATAGAGAAGTTACTTGATGTTGCCAAGTGTAAACGCGCTGTGTCCTGATTGACTGATGATCCGATCTTGTGATCGCAAGTTAATGCCAAGTGTCAATGCAGCCAAACTTACCTCAAGTCCTGACTGACTGATTGATTTATTCATTTAAAAACCATTTTAGGTGGTTTTAATTTTTTCTTTTGGTAACATGGTTCAACTGCAGACAGCAGATTTTCTCTTGATGGATTTTGGCCCTTTTGGCATGTTACCCCAAAAAATCAGTCTATTTCCTAGATTTCAGAGAAACCCCGCTCAGCTCTGTAGATTTGTACTTCAAGTGTTCTTTGAAAAATAAATATAGGCTCTCGGTTAGATTCGAGATCCTGATGCCAGGCACGGACAGATGGATGTGAGGTTATGTTTGCTCTCTACTTTGGCTGTGCGGGATTACTTTTATGGAAGAAACATGAAAGTTGCTCATGATGAAAATTTCATGGATCAAGAATAGGAAGGAGACCAACCACCCCATTGAGTCTATTTATTTATTTTCAGGGCGGTTTCAGGGTCATCTCAGTAGCAGAGTATACAGTAACACTACAATACAATAAATTGTCTTCCATCCAGGTTGTCTTCAAGGCTATCCAGACTGTTATGAACTGGACTGACATTTCACTCAACGTTACAATTCTTCAAATGACTTTCATCCATGTGTGATGAATAATATATATTTTCTTCACTATTGAGAAAAAGGCAGGATGACGTGTTCAATCTTGAGCTTTTGCATGGGCTAGTCTGGCTATACAATACAATGGTTTCACCTTAGTTAAGGCATATTCTTAGATTTAAACCACAGTAACAGCTATATGATAACATGTTAAATAAATAACAATTAGAAGAAAAAAAAACAATTCACCAGGTAATGTAGTTTATTATGCCAAGCAACATCGCTACTTAACACTTTAATATAATAGAGTTACAGGTTGATGTAACTTTAATATAATAGAGGTATAGGTTACAGGTGTGTATTAATATGCTTTTAAGAACCTTTTCAAATGTGACTCAACCATCAGCATCTTGAGTCAACTATTTGTTTTACATTATTTATTATATTATGTAGTTAAAATTAACTATAACCTTGTATACTGCACTGCATCAGTTAGAAGTCTCTTGACAGAAAGTCCTAAGACATACCAGGTAAATCAAACCTTTTTTTCTGTGTATTTATGTAAACATGCATAAAATGGAAGAACTACAATATTTGTGTCAGTTCTTCTAGTGTTCTCAGAGCAAAGCAGAACAAACAACATTTAATGAAATAATTCTGTCCCAGGGGTTTGTCTTTGTTCCCATCTTGGATCGAATGGCTTTAAAGCCAATCTCAGATTTTTATAGCAGAAGGTTGGAGCTCTGCCCCTTTCACCCTATTCTTTAATATTGAAAAAAAATGAAGCTATTGATTTTCTGTCTGTTTCTCACTCTGCTTGGAATATTAAAATGACAGTGAGATCTTCCCATCCCGATTCTGAGGCCGTGTTGATGTTGAGCTGCAGTAAAAATGGTTGTTGATGGCAGGATAGTGTATTATTTATTATTTTGAAGAGCAGAATTGAAGAAAAGAAGTTTCTTCTTGCGTGGTGCCATTAGTCCCTTTGTTCAGAAAGATAAGAGCTTTTAGATTTGAGTGTGTGTGGTTTTGTTTAATTTGTGATCTGGTAGCACAACTGTATAATAGAAAGCACACTAGAATCTTAACTTAATCTATAAAGACATATGGCAGAATCAGATTTGTAGTTTTAAACGATGATTTTCACTTAAGGACCCATTTTAAGATTAATGTGCCGAGATAACTGTAAGCCATAATCCATTGGCTAATTTTTCTGAAGAGGGTAAAACAGCTTTGAAAACCTGCTTGGATTTAGATCATCATTTTTACAGTTCTGTTTGGTGCCAACTTCTGGCACAGAAAATGCATACTACAAAGGGTGTTTATGTGTTTGCAGATATCTTTGACAGTAGAGACATCAGTGTTCTTTTCTATACCCACAGTATTTGGGATTTTGCTAATTTATTGGATATTATGGTACAATGAAGAGCCCAAAGGAAATTATTTTAAATTATTTATTTATTAAAAACATTTCAGCAGTGTTGATATGTACGATTGGTTAAAGGGATACTCCACACCAAAATTAAAATTTTGTCATTAATCACTTACCCCCATGTCGTTCCAAACCCGTAAAAGCTTTGTTTTAAGATATTTTGGATGAAAACCGGGAGGCTTGTGACTGTCCCATAGACTGCCAAGTAAGTTACACTGTCAACGTCCAGAAAAGTATGAAAGATGTCATCGGAATAGTCCATCTGCCATCAGTGGTTCAGCCGTGACATTATGAAGTGACGTAAATACCTTTTGTACACGAAGAAAACAAAAATAAAGTCTTTATTCAACAATTCCTCTTCTCTTTTTCTCTCCACTTCACAGTAGCACCATTTTGGAGATTATGAGCTGAACTCAGGCATCGTACTCTCGTCTGAGTCAGACGCACCACAAGGTTGTGCTGTTTTCTATCAAATCAAAACATAAATATATGTAAAAAAAAAAAAAAAAACATATCCTTGTGGCGCCACTGATACAAGCCTCCCGGTTTTCATCCAAAATATCTTAAATTGTGTTCCGAAGATGAACAAAGCTTTTACGAGTTTGGAACGACATGGGGGGAAGTGATTAATGACAAGATTTTCATTTTGGGGTGCAGTATCTCTTTAATAACTATATAATGACATTGATTTGCATTAAAATGTAACCAAGTTGACATGCAGATCATCTACGTGTACAGTGTTGTGTGCTATCCTGAAGAATTCAGGCTGCTCTAACACGTAGAGGAAAGAAACACCGTTTTTATTTCAGCTCCCTGTGGAAATACACTTCTACAACTATCCATACAAGCTCAAAACAACATCAGACACCATGAGTGTCCTTCAGCAGAAACTTTCCAACAACTTTCCTTTAATGAAAAGCACAATGACAAGCCCAAGGAGAAGCAATTCACCGAAAAACAATTTACGACTCAAAAAGGACAAAGAGAGTGTTGAGGAAACAAAGAGAGAAAGGAAAAGTTGCAGAGGAATGTGACAAATCCCCGGAAATCAAATAAAATGGATAGTGATGAGTGTATTTTTGCCAGACTGTGGCAACACTCATCTTGAGGAGGTCACATAGTACACAACGTTTGAAGAGGCCGAGGTCCAAGGTCACACATTTTACACACATTCCGTTCCATGACCATTGAGGGAGGTTGTAACCCTGAGAATCTGTTTTAGTTTAGCAGAGTTGCCATTAATACTGGCCGTTTTAACACCCTAACCTTTCTAGTGCTCATCTCAAGGGTGTTTTTAGTGGAAAAAACTGCTTTTGGAACAATTGCTTTGGGCGATCTAAAAGTGACCTCCAGCCAAAGTCAGTTTTTTTCCACTTCTTTTTAATCAGTAGATTCCACAACCCCCAGCCGCACTGCGTCCCCTCACATTCTGCCCTTCATACTCAACTTCTTTCCTTTCTGTCCTAAGGGTGAATATGGCACTGTGCATCATGAAACTGGCATCATGCAATGTCTTTAGTCATAGTGAAAGTCATGCAGTGTTAATATGTAAAGCAGAAAGGTGAACAAAGAACCTGGTTAAGGTATTGTTTGAACACTGGAGGACACATGTGCACGTATAGTCAATCATTACAGATACCATCGAAAAATATTTATTTTACACCATATGAATGTTGTATGAAATGTTTTTTTTTTTTTACTTTAGAAAACTTTGGTTTGCGTGTGACATGATTAGTCAGAAAAAGTTTAGTTTTACTTGAAATTTTAATTGCATTAATGTTAGGGCTGGAAAAAAGTAATCTTTCTGGTTAATAAAATATCTAATTAATCTTTCTGAGTTGATTGAGTTGCAAATTCTAAGACCAGTTTTTATTTATTTATTTATTAATTGTTATATAAACCCATTTATAGCTTTTCTTTTCTTTTTCATGGGATATAAGAAGCGAACTGTAAACTGAGTTTAGAATTTATATTAATTTAACATGTAATAATTTGTTTTACACAAGAAATATAATTTAAAGTTTACTTTAAACTTTAGTTTTTGTTTGTGTTTTATTGCTATATCTGTTAGATAAATGGCAAACTGCATAATTTGGACCAGTTTTATTTTGTTTTCTTAAATTTTTCATAATGTAGTTATTATAGATTCCCTGTATAATACAGTAATAGCTGAGAGGGAATTTCTTTCTAATGTAAGCAAATATACATGTTAAATTAAATGCACCTGCATGAATCACCACTGAATTTAACTGAGAGCTTGTGAATCAGAAGTGGGATATGTTTACTGATATCTTCCCAGCCCTAATTTATGTTGGTATTTGCTTGTAACTTGAGTGTATGGTCATTTTGTTAATAAACAAAGTGGATTGCTTTACAGCAAAATTCAGTCTGATGTTTATGTACATGCTGTGATAAAATGCAATACTATTCATTTATACGATTGCAATACACTCCATTTCAATCACTGGATAAGACACATTCTCCCTTCCTTTCACAAATTTATGTCTATGCAGAGATCATAGTTTATTTCTTCAAGAGTCCTTGTTTCTTAACCTGGTAGTTTGCAAACCTGTTGCGCAGTTTTCCTTTTGTATTAATAAGTATAAGTGTAAATAAAGCTGGGAGAAATGTCAACGAAAAGTATGTTCTTCCATTTTGACAAAAAGGGGGAAAAAAGGTCTTCAAGGAGTTTAAATGTCATCACTGCAGTTTGCTCTGAAGTTATTAAAAAAACTTTATTGTGCAATAGCGCTAGCTCTGCGAGATATGAATAAGCCTCAGTGGAATTCTCACATGGAGGCATCATTTTTCTTGATATCAACAAAAGACAGTGCTCTGTTGATATCACTTTAAAACATCAGCTTTTTGTCTGGGTAAATAGAGGACAGAGTTGTGCAAACAAACATGCCACAAAGGCAAAGAGTTCTTGCAAAATGTTGTGTGTCAGATATAAAAAATGATCAAAATAACTTTGGGGAAAAAACAGGCCTTTGTTTACATTTGCTTCAGTAGCAGATGTTTTCTTATCAAAGAAACATGAAAATGCATATAAATTGTTGTGCTGATTACTTCAGAAGGACATCGAGCATAGAAATGCAGTCCAAACCAAGATGTGCCGGTAAGAATATAAAATGTATGTAGTGTATGTTACATTATTTTACCAGGTCAGTCGAGTAAAAAAACCTGCTTCAAAGCCCTCTCGCTTGTATCGGTCTACAGGAGATTGTTTTTATTTTATTTTTGAGGCTCAATCCTCTACAGGATATCTCCAACTGCATCTTCAGTCTGGTTGATTGACCAGGACCAGAGGCAGACGATGCATCAAATTACTTTGTAACTGTCCTTCAGGGAAGCGTCTGGCCCTGAGCTGGGCCACACTAGACTTTTTAACTGTGACACCAGCTTATTAGATCACAGAGGTCATCCACCTTCTGCTCGTTTAACGGCCAGACCACCAATAATAGACATTCTGGCCATCATTGGGATGAAGCAGTGTGTCAACGCAGTGCCGGACTCCAATTTGAAAAGTGTTTGAGACCTCCAATGGGAGTCCCAGCTCTGTTTCAGGCACATTTGTCCGGTGACCTTGCAGGGTCACTCGTTTTTCAAAAGGAATGGAAAGATTAATCCGGTGCCTCGAACTGTTCCCATCTTAAGCACTAACTGATTGGCCCGAGTGCTGAGGGAAACGAGATATAAGTCCATTTTACTGTCCTTCCATTTACTATACAAATAAATTGTGTTAAGGTTAAACCCTGCATTAGATGTTTGCTTCCACTTTCAAAAATTCTATAGCTCAGCCATTGTTTTAAAGTGGTTAAAGAAGCATGCAGGGGTTTCGCTGACTTTTATTCATCTAAGTGGTTTTTAGAATTCGTAGCCTATAATAGCTAAACACATTTTTATTCAAAGATCAACCGTCTGTCATTACTCTTTAGTCTGCCACAAGAAACAACAACATTAAAATCATGAACTCAAATGTCATTGTAAAAAAAAAAAAAAAAGACTTGTAACAGTGCGTAAATCAGACCTTTCTGTAATGCTAACGCTAATGAGCTTAAACATATTTTTTGTACACAGTGCCGCGAACTGTCAATTACTCCTGTACGTGTGCATCACTGTCCTCCTCACAGCTGCAGCAACTTGAGCTCTCTTCATCAAGCTTTAAAACAAAAAGGGGACAAAAAGGTTGTATTGTCTTTGTGCATATAGATTAATTAGATAAATGAATATCTAAATTTGTGCCTAGCTGCCTATGGTATTTTTTTTTTTAGAACTTAGAAAAAAGATGCTGCAGCCAATGAGCAGCCGGCAGGGGCTGGTTGCAGGACGACTCAACCTCCGCAGACAGTTTTTAATGTTTATCAGACAATAACTACTCAAGATTTTGCTTTAGTATAATTTTCGGGACAATTAGGGCCAGATTCGGGATTCGGGACAACAGTTTAGATTTCGGGACTGTCCCGAATTTTTCGGGACGTCTGGTCACCAGGCACGGCTCCAGATATGGGATGAAATGTGCTGGAGTTCTAACAAGCCAATCAGATGTTCCTCTGGCACACCATTGCACACAAAACGAATTATAATGGACAAATTTTCAGTGTTGCACCGATCCCTTGTGCCATCACTTTTCAAACAGAATGCAGCTGAATCAGCAGTGTCATATTTCTGTTTCATATTTCACATTTTGTGGGATACCTGATGTAATGTCAGCCAGGTATTTATCTTTTTCCAACGTGTATTTAAACAACTTGGCAAAAAGCCCCGCAGCTATGCAATCTTCCTCACTGTCACATGTTTCACAATCACCACGTAGTGGAAGCTTATTGACTGCTAAAAACTTCACAACACCTGCCATGCTTTTTATGTAATAGCGATTCTTTTCTATCTGTTGGGGGCCGAGCAAACATGCTACGGTTTCCCAATGACACCGATCGGCGGCAAAACTCTGTCCATGAGGTCGAGGCTTGTAAATGAGCTTGGCTGCATGCATGTTTTTGAAGACCACGGTCACGTTCTAATGCTGCTTTCCAGTTTCGAAAACCTGTCGAAACGAACGTGTCATTTTCAGAGAAAGCAACACCGAACACTCGACAGCAAAAGCATGCATCGCGATCTACAGAATATTCAAGCCACGGCCGTGGCTGATACCAAGCGGCCGAAAAACATCTCTCTCTCCCTCCAAAAAGAGTTCGGGGGTATGATTTCAGAACTGGCTGGTAAGGATTCGCCCTGTTTAAATCATTTGGGACAGAATTGCTGCATTTTTTAGTGGGTGTATTTGTGCTTTTGACACCATCGGAAGCTGCTGATGAACTCGACTCATCCATTTCTCCAACCTCATTGCCGCAAATGGATGAGGAGGTGGTAACTGTGTCCTGGTGAGCTAAAATTGTTTTCTTTTGTCCTTTCGGAACAAGAAACCTGTACATGTTGTATTTTATTAGGCTACTATAGTGTGGTAATTGAGTTCACTAATAGTTCTAATAAAATGAATTGGCTGTTACTGTCGTTTATTGCTTTATAATTCAGCACGTCTGTTTACCTCAAAGGTTGCGAAGTGAATGAGTTAAGTCTGTCTGTTGCGGAGGGGAAAAAAGAGGGGGTTGGGAAATTAGAAAATAACGTATTATCTGGAGCTGAATTGAATATCACACTACTTTTGTGATTGGCTGTTATGTGGTGTGGGGCCAGGGTGGGCCAAGCCTCTGATTGGGTGGGCCAGGCCCACTCTGGCCCCCCCGTGGAGCCGGGCCTGCTGGTCACCTTACCTGAAAGAGCTACTGCATTACTTCATTAGCTTGCGTCTGACCTGCAGCGATAACATTCAGGCTTGGTGGGGTGTCAGCCAGCGATTCATCTGATTCTGACCGTGTTGTTTTAGTACTCAGAGTCTGAAGCCAGGAGAGCATATTGAGTGTTGTTCACTGTAATTGTACATTTATCGAGCCGAGTGTGCGCGTTTCACACATTCTCTCCGGCCACGTTGAGCTGTTACTGACAGCGGCAAAAGTGACGCATGCGCTTTTCACTTGTAAAACTCAAGGGTGTATGGGTAATGTAATCTCTGCTCTCGGTGGGACGAATTAGGAAGCTTGCAATGTGAAGGGCACTCTGAAAAGCGGCAACGCAGAAACATATTCTGGGTGCACGGAGAGGTGGCGGTACGCTCAAGAGCTATATTTGGAAGTGGCGGTACTGAGTACCGGTGCGGACCGGCCCACTTAAAGCACTGGAAATATGTAAATGTAAATACTAGAAAGTACTGCACTAGCACTAGCAAAGCTACTGTTCATTAAACAAGCATTAATGGCTTAGAGGAGTAGTATCAGAGGTGGAAAGAGTACAAAAATATTCTACTCAAGTAAAAGTACCATTACATTAATGAAATTTTACTTAAGTACAAGTAAAAGTACCAGTCTAAAAATCTACTCAAGTAAAAGTAAAAAGTAGCTCATTTAAACTTTACTCAGAGTAAAAATTACTTAGTTACATTTTAACAGTGGGAGGGAGTCAAAATGGGACAGGCCAAGGGTGTCAAACTCAGTTCCTGGAGGGCCACAGTCCTGCACAGTTTAGATATAACCCTAATTAAACACACCTGATCCAGCTAATCTAATCATTTAGGTTTATTTGAAAACTACATGATATGTGTGCTGGAGCAGGGTTAGAACTAAACTCTGCAGGGCTACGGCCCTCCAGGAACTGAGTTTGACACCCCTGGGATAGGTCTATTAATCTCAAACTAGTTGTTTTTAATTAAAGGAATCAGTTATTTAGAATAATAAAACATTTGGGCTGTTACCAGGCAAATCAGTATCAACAAACTCATCTTTTAATGCAGAGGAAATGCAGAAGATTCATTGGAAGTGGCATTTAGATGTATTACACTGTTTAGTGCAGGACAAGAATGCATTTAACCTGCAGTTACAAATGCATGAATAATGTTTTGATATACAAGACATAAAATGTTGAATACTCATTTGAAATGATAAGAAATTAATTATTTAAAAAAATCAAAAGATACTTTAAATGTGAAATTAAAATGGCCAGTATGTGTCAGCAAGTCACTGTTAATAAGTGAGTCATTGCGATTGAACCGAATCATTTAAACGGTTGATTCATTCAGACGAAACACTGGCACGTTGCTCAGAGACGCAAAACTGTGCTTTGGTGGCTGTGTTTGGAATTATTTTCTGTTGTAGAAATAGAGCTAAAAAAGGCAATATGGTGTCTAAAACGCAGGTCTCTTAATTAACTTGTTTACTGAACTGTTATATATATATGTATGTATATATTCATGATGATTTTTGGAGGAAACGATGGCATTCTTTGTGTGATTTTGATTTAATATATGAAATTATATAAATATGTGAATTTTCTGCCCCTATATCTTCAATTTTGTGATCATTCTAAATGCATTTTAGGAGACTGAATCACACAGTGAAAGAACGCACTATAAATGCGCGCGCACATCATTAAAACAAAAATAGCACACTCCTCACCACTGTCTTTTTAGCTAATTTGTGCAAAACCTCTTGCTAAAATGTCAAAGCTTCATTTTAACCACTAATGCAACGATGCAATTATTTAGCTTACCTCTACATTCTTGCGAAGGGTTGATGTCTTGTCGAGATTTTATAAGCTGCTAGTTTGGTCTTCCTAGGAAAGTACAGCTCACACTGCATAATAGAGCATACATATGGCCAGGGGTTCACTTCAATTCCTTCGGGTTCAACTTCAGAATATGACGGGGTTTCGTTTTCAGCGGTGTCTGCACCACTAACGCCTGTTTTGTACGTCTGCATCTTTCTTGTGATTTTAGCGCCAGTTTGCCCTCCTGCCCATTATGCCGTAGTTTTCAGGGAGCGATTAATTTTTTTTATTTTTATTTTTTTTACTCAGTAATTAATGTGTTTTAAAATGTAGCGAAGTACAATACTTCAAACAAAATATACTTAAGTAAAAGTAAAATTACAGATTTAAAAAATTACTTTAAAAAGTATTAGTACACAAAAAAGCTACTCAATTACAGTAACGCGAGTAAATGTAATTCGTTACTTTCCACCTCTGAGTAGTATCCATAACCATAAGCTCTAGTCTTCTGCACAGTGGTAACGATTGCACTTGGCAATGGAAACTTCAGTGTAAGAGAAACTCTTACAAATGTCAAACATAACTAAACATTAAACAATAATAGATGCTTCCCTTCAATCAAAAACATAAAATAGCATTTAATTTCAAAATTTACTCTCCTTATCCAGCCATATGCAGAGCATGCTGGGAACTAACAATCACCTCTAAAATTAAACTGCAAAATTGACCTAATTCTCCTAAAATAAATAGGTAGCCTTTTTTCCTTAATTATTTCAGTTTAATCAGTTCCCCAATTCAAGCACCAAAACTGCTTAAGTCTCCTTAAAAAAAAATGAGGAAAACACATCTCTTGGTTTTATTGGTAAAAAGTCCTCAACATTTTCTATACAACACTGAATCACAAGTTCTTTAATGAAATCTACACATTATTTTTAATTATCATCTTAATTTTTTAAAATGAAAATTACAAGACCCATGATTCATTTTTTACAGTGAATGTAAGATAATTTTTTTTTATTTGAACTTAATGTTATTTAAATGGTTTCTGGACATTTCTTATTATTTTCGTAGGCCTACTTGATTAGTCAGATCTGAACTGTGATCATGATTTTTGCTTCTCCTGATTAATTAAGTGTGGTTGGCTGTATTATTGGCCTACTGGTTATATATTTTGAAAATCTTTTTTTTTTTTTTCATTTGACATTTTTGCATGAGTAACAAGCCTCTAAGCTTTCATCCTTGGGGTAGCCAGATGTCAACTGGTTAATTCCCCAATCAGAGCTTTTATAGTAAATATTCGATGATGATATGAAAACATAGAAATATTTATGGAGTTTAACGACCTCCATTGCAATGTTCTGCTCTGTGTAAATGGTAAATCAAACATGAATCATGACTATGCTTGCTAATTTGGTTGCTGAATAATGAATTTCATGTTTTTTTTCTATAATATAATGTTTAGTTGTTTTTGTCACTACATTTTAATGCAAGTTGGCATTAATAAGAGCAATTTCACAGTTTTTTTTTCATAATGTAGAGTGTTAATGTATTACTTGTAATTAATAAATCAGTAAACGAGATGTAATAAATCCTGCATATAGAGTTAATGTTCTCTTGATTTTTTTGTGCTTATGTGAAAGTACAATAAGTCTGATTAAATGTAAGCAAAAAATATTTTATAAATTAAGTATAAAATAAATTAATAAAAATGCAGCCCTTCATAATGTTTACATATTCGTTTTGAACTGGAAATGAGAAAATTTGCAACTACAGACCTGATCACTAAAACACATCTATGTATTCAAATTGTCAGAAAATCCTGTTTAATTATTTTGAATGATTTGTTTTATGATGTGGCTGGTCATGTGATATCAACATGGTGGCGGAAATGATCGTAGAATAAAATAGTTTTTTTAGGCCACTGAAATGAATGCAGTCATCTCATTTGAGAGTGACATTTTAATGAAGAAAAAAAACATTGGACCTTTAATTCTGTTGAGGGCTCATGAGAGTTCTCAAAAAAGACAGCTTGGTTACGTGAACTGACTGGTTTCCTTGGTTGTCAGTGGAACCAGCAAAATTGTTTCTGCACATTATTGATATCCATATCAGTATATCCTTCACTTCTTTCACACAGAAAAGGGGCAGTTTATATAAACAGACATCTATAATTCTGTTTCCAGTGTCTGATCTGCAAATAAATGAGCTTCACTTTGGACTTTAAGCATCCTTCATGTGTGCACTCAAGAGACATTTGTTCAGCGAAAAAAGAGCTCAGATTGAAATTTTCCTGGCACCTGTGATTGATTTTCTTTTCTACAGATGTGAAACAAAGTTGATGGATTTTTTCTTCTCAGCAAATGCTAGGCAATCCTTTAGTCTTGTTTTTTTGTCTTCTTTAAACCTATTTTGAAATTGAATACTGTAATATAACTTTAATTTGGTTTTAATTGCATTTTTGAGCTTTGCTCCCTTAAGTATTCCTTCCCTGGTATTGTTAAATATTGTTAAACTACCCTAAAATGTCTTTTTAAATTATTCACAAATATTATTAGGTATTAAAATAATCTTTCTCTAAATTCAATTTGTTTTCATAGAAAGAAATACTGCGTGTTTCCTAATATTACAAACTTTAAAGTGGAAAGCACAGACTGCTCTATTATCAAACAGCCTTCCTCACAGTAGCTTGGACATTCAGATGGACATTGTTTTTATTTGTTTATCAGTTTATTAAATTATTGTTTTTTTTTGTTTTCAAACTTTTTAAAGTTCCACAGAGAGAAAAACACAGCTGCTCTCCGTGGCTGGATAACTTTGAATCCACTGGTAACAGCTATGAATTCCTGTGAATAATATATTTGTTTTGTGCTGTTATCATCTAACATTTTAATCAAAACTAGTTTTATTTCTTATCTTTTTAAATAAGTAACTGGAGTAAATAAGCAAACAACTTTGAAAATCTGTGAATAAAACATTTTGTTTTTAAGTTCTCCTCGTGCACAAAGTTTGAGTGCCGTTATAGCATTGCATCACCGTGGCAAGATGCCATAAATGGTCTCATGGAGCTTGGCACCTCATTCTGAGAGACCTGCCATCCAGAGCAAAACTATTAGTTAATGGAACAGCATGACATCACTGCGATGAAGAGACAAATCTGCTCACATGACAGACAGTGTGACAGGTTTTAGCCAGAGTTGTAGCGAGACGGTATGGGGTGAAGGGTCTGGCCAGTGCTTGCTCTCTGTTGTTTACAAGCTTTGGGCTTCTAGCACTCCCGGCCTCTTCCCACTGGCCCGCCATCACTCAAAGACTGTCTGTCTGCTGGAAGAATCCTGTCTGTCTGACAGTGATGGATTCACCCATCTCTGTGACTGCAAGCCTTCACATGAGTTCCCTTGCACAGAGTGACTGCACTCATTAAGATAAATAGCCACAAATCAGAAGTGCCTTTTTGGTGCAAATAAGGGTTCACCGCTTGGCCAAGTGATTCATGTTTACTTTTATGAAGTCGATTTGAATCGATATGGGTCAGAAATTAACATGGAAGGTTAAGAAATTTTCCAGGGGGTTCTTTTTGTATTTAAAGGACTTCAGACTACTAATCTACATAATATGAATACAAATGATTCTGACAGTGGAACACAGTGCACAGCAGACCGCTGGCAGCATTCGACTATGTTTATCAATCATCTTGCCTGTTTATGATGGGGCAGAGAGAGCATGTGGCCCTCTGTGGCATGGGGAGAGGATGCTGTGCACTGAATCTGTCACATGCTGTATGACATTCCAGGGACACGGTCCAAAGACGTTCTTGTAATGTAGCTTACATGAGAGTTCTAGATAGATCATAATGTATGTTTAGAATGGGGCCTGTCAAATGGTTGCAGATCTGATTTTGACTTTTAAAGGGATAGTGCACCCCAAAATTAAAACTGTCATTATTTACTTGGTAGAGAGGCTGGAGAAGTGTAGCGTCCAACTCAACAAAATTCATAAAATTTTGGCAGTGCGCATATCCAAAAATAGCTCAAAGATAAAAAATAATAATACATCCGTACATGAGAAATAGGCCAAAAAAGCTCATATGAATGTATTATCCAGAGTTTTTTACCCTAATATTGTTTTCTCAATAATTCTTGCAGTGAAACTCGACTGTGCAAAACAACATTGGACCCCATTGCCGTTTTATTGAATGTTGTTTCAGTTTTGATCTAAATGGGTTTTAGACCATTTTAGATTTGCGTGTTTGGAACTACATGAGGTTAAAAAATAATAATAATAATAATGATTGAATTTTCATTATATAGCTTTAGTTTGCCCATTCAGCATAAACTAAGGTGATAATTCTTTCTGTTTTTAGTTCAACTTTAGATTTTAGTAAATATTGATATAAAAAATTGCACTAATTTAATTTATTTTATATTTTTGTATAGAAAATTGTAACTTCAATATGTAAAAAATAAGAATAATAACAATTAATATAAAGAAAAAAAATATAAAAAATGTAAGTGAATTATCAAATTTAAGTAAAAAAAAAACAGTTTTATTGAAATGTTTGTATGATTTTGTGTTTTGTATTTTTGTACAGATTGTTTTTTAAATTTGTGCTTTTGGTGCTATTTTGGATTGCCACTTAAGGTCCATTGTAAAATGTGTTTTTAAAATAGCACAAAATTGCTGTGTTGTGTTAGAAAATCATTTAGATAGACGCATG
Source organism: Carassius carassius (assembly GCF_963082965.1). Lineage (NCBI taxonomy): Eukaryota > Metazoa > Chordata > Actinopteri > Cypriniformes > Cyprinidae > Carassius > Carassius carassius. Next base: position 21,079,650 of record NC_081793.1, read on the forward strand.
TTTTCAATGTCATATGCACGTGTTTGCTCTCCTCGGACTTGGATAAGTGACTATGAAATGAACATGGCGCAAGTTTCTTTTCTCCTCCAGTAATAGGTTAAGACTTTCAAATAGGATGAGAGCAACATGATCTTTGAAAATATTGACTAATCAATGAAAAGTAATTTACAGTGATTACCCTTTTACGTGTGAAGATCTTTTAAACAGTGTCAAGACTTGTAAACCATCCCCCTTTTGCACCCGAAGCTTTCACATGGCAAAAATCCATACCCAGCAAATACAATCTCATTTCTCTCTCCCGCCCCGTCGCTTTAAATAGTCTATATTGAATTAACTCCATAAAAACGGAGATCGATCTTTCCATTGCCCATCTTGATGCTGCTGTTCGCACCACTGAACTCATAATCACCTCTGATCCAGGCAAGGCATTAGTTCAGAAGAGAAAAGTTTTTTCCATCAACCAAGAGTCGCATATATCCGACCATCAGACGTGCAGCTCTTTGCTAATATCAGCTGGTGTCTGATTATGCCAGCTAATGGTTCAACTTCGAATGTTGTATTAACCATAAATTCATTTTCTTAAATCCAATTTATTGATAGCCACTGATATATAAACATACTGTGATTATGTGAAGTATACATTTTGGAGAAACCCTTCTTAACAATGTGTAACTTGGTCAGTTGTTTTTGGTCTTTGAAATATAATAATGGTCTTTGAAATATATAATAAATAGACATGCTAAAATTTAATACTCTGGCAAGATGGTGGATTCACGACATAATATGGCGTTGCGGACGGGCAGCAAGGCAGGTGCTGCAGGTGTCCGCACAGCTAAAGTCAAATACAAGTACAAGACTTATTTTAACAAGAACGTTTTTTGTTACAAAACTAGCCCCATACCCGGTGCCAGATTAAGGAAATGTATTGGCGACGTGGCGTACAGAGGCTGTTTGTTCACCTACGCATTTGCTCTCTTGTTGATCTCGTTGCGTTGCTGTTGGTCTTGCCAAATTGATGGTACCCGGCGGCAAGTTGATTGTCTTACTTTTACTCAATGGAGTCATCAAGCAGTATATTCTAAAGTACTGAACAACGGAGAGGCCAATATACCAACTCCTGCTCGGGCGCGTTCAACACTGAGATCTTACCGTCCATATCACAGGCTGATCGGCTACATGATGATTACGCTTCTACTGGCAGGTGATGTCCATTCTAATCCAGGACCAGTTTGCGAAGGAAAGTCGCTGTTGTCGGATAGCCTACCGGAGTTTGCAAATGTTGCTGAACTACATCAAGAAAGCAACAATCCACCTGTAAGTGCAAACGCATCCCTGCAAAATGCAATATTTAATCCGAGTGACTGTACACATAAAGAACTTTTTAATAGAATGGCGGTTAAAAGGAAGTTTGAACTCTTTCAACCAGTAAATCAGACTAAAGCCTTGTGGGACAAACGACTCAAACCTAAAGGATTGCTTCGTGGACATTTGAATTTCAGAAGCATTGTGTCAAAAACTGAGCAACTTGAAGGTTTGCTGATAGACTCCAATTTAGATTTTCTTTTTATCTCAGAGTCATGGTTAACTGAATCATCACCAAGGACTGTTTTTGCTATACCTGGGTACCAAATTTTTAGGAAAGACAGAAAATTAGGGAGAGGAGGAGGAGTTCTTTTGTATATTCGAAATCACTTTAAATGTGTAGAAGTGCATCCTAATTCCTCACAAGAACTTGAAAGCATTACTGTCTCTATTGTATTGTCCCCTCATATGTCTTTTATTGTTACAGGTATATACCGACCCCCAAATTCTAATAATATTTTTTATGACAAACTACAATCCTTATTAAAGGAAATTGGTACTAAGACTGAACTAATTGTATTAGGTGATTTTAACATAAACTGGGCTGAGAAAGCAAGCAGGAAAAAACTTAAAAGTATATCAGATCAGTTTAATCTTGCTCAAATGATTCAAGGCCCAACTAGGATTACTCAATCATCACAAACACAAATAGATCTTATTTTTAGTAATAAGCCTGAGAGAATAACAAAATATTTTAATTTGATAACTGGCCTGTCAGATCATAATCTGACCTTAATTGTTAGAAAATTGACAAAACAAAGATTCTTTTATAGACAAGAGGGTAAAAGTTATTTTAATGTTATACCCAAAACCTTAGTCGGTCCATTTGAGGATAAATTAAAGCACTTGGACTGGAATGATGTTTTGCAGTCTGATGATATAGAAAAGGCATCTAATATTATGATGACCAGAGTTAGTGAGACTAAAAATGAGTTTTGCAAAAACGTCTTACATCCACGTAAAAAATATAATCTGCCATGGTTAAATGAGAATCTTTGGAAGTTAATGAAGCAAAGAGACTTAGCACTGAAGGCAACTCTTAAATCCGGACTACCACATGATAGGAGAAAATTCCAAGAATTACGAAATAAAGTAGTAAAAGATCTAAGGAAGGCTAAAGCTGATTACTTTATTAAATTAATCAATGACTCTAAGGGAAATAGTAAATTGATTTGGGAAAATATTAATAGCATTACGAAGAAGGAGCGTAAATCTGTTCAAAACTGGGTAATAAACGAACAATCAAAAGTGATAGAAGATAAAGGAGAAATAGCTACAATCTTTAATTCATTCTTTGTAGATTCAGTACAGTGTCTAGCCAGAAATTTTGGTCTAAGACCAAGAGTACTTGCATCGGCTAATAATGATTTCCCTGTTTTCACAATCAAAAATGTCTCAGAATATACAGTAATGAAAACACTTGATTGTTTGAAAGGGTCCAAGTCTAAGGATGTTTTTGATTTTGATGCAAAATTCTTGAAAAATTATAAATTAATACTATGTAAGCCTTTAACTCATTTGATAAATTTGTCAATAACAAAATCTTATTTTCCTTCATCCTGGAAGGCCGCAGTAGTGACTCCAATCTTAAAAACAGGTAATAGAACTCTTACATCAAATTATAGACCCATTAGTATACTTCCAATAGTTTATAAAATTACAGAAAAGGTTGTTTATGATCAGCTAGTCTCTCATCTAAATGAAGGTGAATTTACCTTGCACCCGATGCAGTTTGGCTTCCGAAAGCATCACTCGACAGAAACAGCAAATTGTTTTTTTGTGGAACGAATCAAAAGTCTACTTGATAAAGGCGGTGTCGTTGGAGCTGTGTTTTTAGATTTTAAGAAGGCATTTGATACCGTTAATCACAACGTTTTATTATCAAAACTTTCTAAATTGAATCTATCCGTTAATACCATGACCTGGATGGAATCCTATTTGAATAACAGAAAACAATGTACAAGAGTGGGTGATAAGTGTTCCTCATTTGCAAACTGTATTTCAGGGGTCCCTCAAGGGTCTATTTTAGGACCTCTTTTATTTTGTATATATATAAATGACCTCCCTCAAACATGTCCAGATGTTAACATCCAGATGTATGCTGATGACACTGTGATTTTTACCCATGCAAGATCTAAAGAACACGCTGCAGCCAAACTGACAGCTTCGATGAGTAAGGTGTCGGATTGGCTGGCAAATTCATGTTTGACCCTTAATCTAAGTAAAACAGTTTGCATGTATTTTACAGCGAGGATTAATAACTCAGTTAATCCTGATATTTTAATTAACGGTGAAGTCATTACATCTGTGACACATGTTAAATATTTAGGCATCATAATTGACACAAATTTGACCTTCAAAAAACAAGTTAGTAAGGTCATCAAGACTGTTAAGTTTAATCTAAACAATTTTAAGAGTATAAGACATAATTTGTCACTGTCTGCTGCAAACCTTTTTGTACACACAATGATTTTTCCCCATTTGTCTTACTGTATAACAACCTGGTCAAAGGCAGGAGCGACTACGCTCAAGCCTATTTATTCACTCTATAAACAAATTTTAAAAGTATTAGACAAAAAACCTAAGGATTATCATCATTGTAATATTTTGAAAAAATATAATCTTCTCAATTTTGATAATTTCTTATTTTATTCGGATGTATGTCTAATGTTTAAAGTTATTCATGATCTTGCACCCCCTCCTCTTAGAGGATGCATAGTTTTATCTGGCAGTGGCAGTTCCAGTAGAACTAGAGCATCAACTAGGGGTGATTTGGTACCACTTTTAGAAAGACAACCTTTGGTCAATCCGTCTTCTCTGTTAAAGTAGTGGAGAAGTGGAATTCAATACCCACAAAGATTAGAAACTCAGGAAGTTTTGCAGTATTTAAAACCAGTCTCAAAATTTGGCTAAAATCAGCACAAGAGTGTCACCACTAATGATTGCATTGTATTTTCTGTATTTTGGTGTATACTGTATATCAAACCGTTTTTATCAATTTTGAATTGTATATGGATTGTAATTGGATATGTATTTTTGTAAATTTATGTAGTGTATTTGTTGTTTAGTGGTTAGTTTTTTTGTTTTGTTTTGTCTACCTGCCCAGGGACAACAGATACAAATTAGCTGCTAGCTAACTCTGGTGCAATTGTCTAAATTGTGCACTGTCCCTGCCAAATAAACAAAAAAATAAAAATAAAAATAAAAAATGAAGCCATATCATAGTTTTGTGTCAAAAATGAATTTGCTTGCTCTCTGGTAATCTTACTTTTACTTAACTGTGACTGAATCTTTTAGTTAGTGGACTGAATTTGAGAACTGGTTTTATGTTGTTTCCCATTGCCATTTCAGATCCATATTTGTATCCAAAGTGTAAGTCCTTTTTCTCTAATAATCTTAATCTTCAGTTTTTTTTAACCATTGTGACTGAATCGTTAAATCATTTGATTGAACTTGAGAGCCTGGTTTTTCTTAATTGATTTATTGAAGAAAAAAAAAATCTAAAGAATCATTCATTCATGAATCAGACATCATTACTTCTCTAATAAAATACTTATGAACTCATGAAAGTGCTAAGCAGAAGTAGGGCAGATGTCAAGATTTTAATTGAATAACAATTAAAGTTTCAATATTTTTTACTCACAGAAAGACATTTAAAAAAATGTTATTGCTTAAAAGCTGGATGCCCCTGTTCATTACATGCAAAGCAAAATGTCTCTTTTTGCATTCCATAGAATAAAATCACATGAGGGTGTATAAATTATGACAATTGTTATGTTTTTGTAGGTGAACAATCCGAAACAATAACTTTCCAGATCACCCCTGTCAATATCGGTAGCTCAGTAGCCGTAATCAAGCATTTGTTTCATTGGCCTGCAGTTCTCCTTTTTATGCTTTTCATTTGAACTGCATCTTTAAGGTCTGGCAGTTGTGGGTTATCTAATGAATCAACCATGGTGGAGAACAAAGGCAGTATAAAACATTTAAATCATACACTTGTGCATCAATGCTCACAGTCAGCACTGGAGGGGTATTGGTGCAATGATATATTCTTGTGACTGAGAAACAAGAAAGCCTGTATCAAAGCAAAGAAGAATAATGGAGCGAAGAATGACACATTCATTATTCATCATGGGGTTTTCGCAAAACATTTATTTATTCATCCACAGACTTATTTATTTGTTTTATTTCTGAGCGAATCCCACACTGCACATGACAGCAGACTCAAGCCATGGTTTAGGCTGCAGTTTTTGGGACACATGCATGCCACAAAGTTTCTCTTGCTATTTACGCAACTTTGAGAACGTTGTTGTCAGTTTGTTGATAAATAGGTAAAGGTGAATGGGGGTTTTCACCTTCTCTCACGCTGTTATTGCCATGTGCACACCGTGATGTAAACCGTCGCCTGGAGAGAGGAAGAAGCGTGATTGCACCGAGGAGATGGAGGATGTACCTGATAAATCCAGAGGTCTGGTTTTGAGATTCTTGCTGCTGGGTATTTGATGCAGAGCTATTACGGGCTGCGAAGTAGCTTTGCCCCAACTACCAGATTCCTCTGTTATCACAATGGAGATTAATTTTCATGTGTGCCAGACACAGGGTTTTTTTTACTTATTTATCGCTTTCCAGTGGCAGGAAATTCCCCAAATTTGATGAAAATGTGCACATACTCAATCATCTATGCATCAGTCATATGGGAGCCATCAGACAAACATAAATTAGAGAAATGCATGGTGAAGGCCTCATTTATAAAAGCAAAAATAATCACAAAACAGTGAACCCTCGGGGACCTCAAATACAATTTTCATTTGCTTCAGATCCTTCATTTTTCTCCTCTGTCACTTTCTGTACCTGGTCTCCCTCATCTAGGTACGATCATTAGACTAATTAGCAGGTAATCAATGTTTAATTAAAATGAGATTGTTAATGAAAATGACTGGTGGTGCAATTTTGGACCGACTCTCTGTCACACCATCCTCATGTGAAATAGACATTACGGGAAAGCACTTTTAGCACATTCATACTTTTGATGTAGTTAGACAGAAGTTGTCGCACTCAGTAACCCTTTGACGCAACAATAACTTCCGACATGAGAAACCAAACCACTTTGGAGCATCACTAAATCTGCAAAAGTCACATAATATTTAGCACACGCCTTGTTCTTTTCATTAAACTAGTAGTTTAGTGCACTTTTAATTTATTTCAGTTTAATTTAGTCTTTTTAATTTTTGCAGATGCACACTTGTTTGTGAAAGCGGCTGAGCTATGTTGTTGTATGTGAGCAAATGAAACATTTGATAAACAGAAGGATGCTTACTGCAAAGCTTTGCACTAAATACTCCTATGTGCTACAATTCTAGTACAAAAAAATAAAAAATAAAAACCCTACAGAGCTGAGACATTCCCGGTAGACAGGCGAGAACATCCTTCAGTCAAGGTTATGAGATGGGCCGGGCAGAGCTGAATGAGTACTCAGTGATCATATACCCTAATTTGTACAAAGCATAATGAGGGGCTGTAATAAAACATCTGTTTTAGCAAAGTCGGTGATTAAAACTGACCTTTGAGTAAGACAGGGAAGTGCTTAACGACTGGAGTGGTATGCAAAGTGAAAAATGAATGCATTATCAATGTAATTAATGTCTATGGTGGACCTAAAGGCATTATGCAAATTGCACTGAATCTTAATGCCATTCACATTAAATGTTCTGTCTACTGATTGCCCACAGACTTTCCTCATGAAGGTTTAACATTAACTCCCCAACCTTGCTAAACTTAGTCGTCTCCATCCCGAATCTTCAGAATGGTTTAGATGTGGTGGAGAGACAAAAATGTCACAGTATTTTGTTTCCTAACGTCTGACATTCAATTTTTTTATGTGTTTGCCATAAATAAACAATAGCAACTATAATTCTTAGGCAAGTTCCCCCTGATAATATTTCTTCATATTCATCTTCATTTGTTCAAAATTTTTCAAAAACTTTAAAAAGTCTTTTCCAGTCATTTCTGATTGCTCCACATGGTTATGTTAATGGCTTTTGAGAAATACATTTTTAGCAGATATTCAACTCTGGACTGAATTGTTTTGTTTGAATTCATTCGGATCATTTTTTGAAATGATTGCCTTTTTTAATATTAAATGATACATGTTGAGTTAATAAATGAAAACATGTTGGGCTTAAATTATGGCAAAACATTATTATTTTGTTTATTTATTTTTAAAGATGTACATATTACTACAAACTGTACTAAAAGGTGAACCAGACATTGGTAAAGTCATTGTTTAACACGTGTGTGAAGGGAATTTCCCATTTGGCACATTTTTGTAAAATGGCTTTAGTGTTATTTCAAAATTGTTTGATTATGAGGGTTCTTAGTTAATGTGACAGTTTTTACCTATTAATGGAGTGACTTGATTTCTTCACGATTTGTGGTTTTTTACTTCTGAATTCTGAGAGCCTATAGAAATGCAAGTTATTTAATTACCTTGATGACATTAATGACTCAATATCAGTGCAACTTTTGCACTTAATATTGTGATTCTAGTGAATCTATGCAGGAGAAACTGTAAAATACACTGCTTACCATCTAAATGGCTAGAACACTAAGCAATTTTCAGAAATAAAAAGAAAACATCCATCCACGTCAAATTATGATAGCAGATTCTACCCCGAAAAGCTCGGTCTAGGCTACATTCATCTAGCAAAAACAGTTTCAGGAAAGCAGCACTTCTGCTGTAAATAAATTGCAGGCTGAAGGTTGAGTGTCTTAGAAATGCTTTGTTGATTTGTGTGAGCTAAGATTATGAAGTAGTGATTATTTAACTGCAGGTCAGGCAGGCACCATTGTCACAAGACTATTTGAATGATATTTCCTCTGCTCAGCCGCCTTAGAATATCTGGTGCTGTAAGTCTTTGTGATTTTTGTAACCCTTACTTTACTGTAAAACATGTATTTCCCTGCCTTACATCATAGGAATGCTTTAAACAGAAATTGCATTAAATGACATAAAAAAAAGAAAAAGAAAACCAAGGTATTGTTTTTTTTATAAAATATAAAATTGATTTTATATATATATATTTTAATTTACTTATTTCTATTATTTTTTTAATATGGATATGCATACCGATATGGCATAAATTTACAAATAAATTATTTCCTAAATGCACAATAAAAATTTTTACATTTAAATATCAGATTTAAAATGTCAGATTTGACCTTGTCTGTGATAACACAAAAAAGAGCAACGTTTGACACACTTTCTTAACACCAAATCATCTTCATCTCACACCAACTTTTTTTTTTTTTAATCCTAATGACCCTTTGTGTAAAATAGATTTCATTAATCTGGTCAGAAGAGCTCTTATCCTAGCTGATGTGCTGTTCACATTGTATTCATTAGAGCTGCGTACTGTGATAATGTAGGGAGAGGGGAGTTTTCCTGCTCCCGGACCAAGGCCAACTTTTTCATCAATGCATTTGTAGTGTGCTTATAGGGATTTAGATTATCCTGCTTCATCAATAAACTGCACAGGACATTGATGAAATTATCCTTTGAATACAATTAAGGAAGTAATAAAGGCTCTCATTGTCCTTGACAGATTGATGATCTTAATCTTTGGGGCGAGAACATTACCTGCTCATCCCAATGTGAGGTGAAATGTCCCCATAATGCCTGACATAAATATTAAAGGTAAATAATGGTTCTGAAGTATCCGTGTAGCACAGAGGTGATGTTTTTATCTGATTTTAGGTGGAAAAATTATACTAATTTACTAATGTGCAACCGTATCGCTGATTAATTACAACTTGTTTTTCTCAAATTATCTACATTAATTAGACACATGACTATGCAGTGACCTGTCAAATGGGGGCAGTGATATTTAAACATGTTTTTACGCCGGAAACTCTTTCCAAAAGCACTTTCGGTTCTCCGGAAGATAATTAACAGCCAGAGAAGAGTTTCCATGCTTTGGTAATTAGTTATTTTGATCAGATCACCATGCACCTTTCGTAGAAATGCTCAGAGATGGGCCGGGAAGTAAATCCGAGCTGCTGTGATTTAAATAGCATTTCAGGCTCTCTCAATAAATAATTCACTCTCCAGCGATCACACCAAATTTCATTAGCCTGATATCATCAGGGCCTCCACTCTGGAGTATCTCTCTCTGCATCAGGGCGAGAGGACTTCTCGCTGCACGCTGCCTCTGGGTCACTGCACCACATGCACACAGTCATACAACGGCACACGTGCAAACGCACACCTCTGCTGATTTAGTGTGAAGCCAATTATTAAGCAGAACAAGGAAATGCACATTGCACAAAGGGCATTTACAATACTGATTGCTCAAATTTCAGTGGGGTCACGTAGTGTCTTTTGTGGTGTGGTATGCAATTAGTGTATCCGAGATTTAGTTTGTGGAAGCGCAACTGCAATACTTATGTAAAAAATGTGTGCCGAATAAACAGTGTTATTCCAAACCTCTGCTTCTAAATGATTTCCTGTTGCTGTTTTTTATGTTAGCCTCACAGAATAGAGGATGTTTTTAAACATTGTTTTCCAAGTAGGGGTAACTGCAGACTGGAGAAGTGGGCGTGGCAAAAGATTAGGTATATAGGTCTTTCTAATTGGTTAGGGATATAGGAGTTAGTTTCTGTTGTAGCATTCTTTCGCCACGCCCCCTTTTGCCACGGACATTACTCCTCCCTGCAGCTACACCGTCTCCAGTTTTCTGCCATTAATATTACAGATTACCTGTAAGAGAAGCATATTTTAGAATCAGAATGTTGAAAATGTTCAGAGGATAGTTACTTGACATGTTTTTCAAGTGCTGATGTGATTCTTGTCATAACCCATAATGTTGCAGTTGTTTATCCTGACAATAAGATTGAACAATTAAAAACAAACGATTGCTTACAAATCACATTGGTCTCCTCTTGATTTTTTAAAATAGATCTCGAAAGTGTCTTCAGTGGCTCAGATAAGTGCAGTCAAAGTCTGATTTCAGTATGAACTGAATCATCTGCGTTTCCAAATTGTAATTGCATAGTGAATTTGTAGATCTATACTTATGAAATCATGAGTATATACCAATAACGTGGGTATAAAACAAAATAAGTTCAGTCAGCAGCATTTTGGGCCAGTTTTGGAGCATTTAAATCCATCTTTATTATATAATTATCTCTTTATATAATAAAATAATTTTTAAAATTAATTATTGTTAAAACTTGTTTTATTTTAACTATAAAGTTGTTCTTGTTATTTATATAGTTGATAGCATTGCACTGTCATGGCAACAGAGTTGTAAAATTTAATTAAACTTTTTTTTTAAGATTTAAAAAAAATTGTTCCCCCACACTTTTATTTTAAATTTATATTTTACATTATGAGCATTTTGATGTTTACAAATGGGCCCCCTTCACTTTTTCATATAAGCTCCTCACTGCGTCTCAGATATTTCTCTTTTCTTAATCAAGAAAAGTAAGAACAAAATAAAATCTTGTGGTAATCAGTGTCATTTAAGTATTATTGAGATAATTTTATGTTTTTTTTTTAAATATATATTTTGAATGTTTTTCCATTTTTATGTTTTGTTTTCCTTGAAATTTTAGTAGATGTTTTGGGATACAATTTTACATGATTGTTCTTTGGTTTTGTATATGTCTATATAGTTGTTATTCATTTATTATTTCAAATATTTTTTTTTTTGTGATCATGTTAAACTAAATTAAAATGAGAATTGTTGCCTTGGAAACTAGCGAAAATACAATAAGGTTAAGTTTATTTTATATTTTATTTTATAATCATTACCATTTATTTTATTTCAAGTAACAAGCGTTTTAAAAATAGTTTTTAGTTGACTCTTGTAACTCTGGTGTTAAATAGCATTGTCTTAGACCATATGTCAAATGCTGTTGCTTGAGAACAGCTGATATACACAACATCCGCAACATCAGATCAGCTGAGAGTGGCCGGTCTCCTTCCCCCTGTTTTGGCAGCTTGACATTATCAGGAAACGTGTGAATCCTTGTCTTACAAATCACATCTGCATACCTCATCACCACATTCCCTAAAACATCCTTATGTTTTCAACAGCCATGTTAGTTTACCCCACTTCACCTCCCTCACACCTCAAATCTTTCTCATTCTCCAAAAGTGTCAAAGACATCTTTATTGCATCTGGGCTGGCAATGTTTTTTTCTTCTTCCTCTTCTTCTTCCAGTGTGACAAGATAAAGGCGAGTCTGCACTTCAAACAGCTTCTGTTGGCTGCACAGGAATAACAATCGGCGCTTCATTATTTATTTTTTGCCTCTGTTGTCTCTGGCAGTTATCTTAGCCATACGTCGTTAAACCAACACCCCCCCCTCCCCCCCAGACCCCTCCCTGACAGTCCTCCTCCCATTATTATTACGAATTCAAAAGAAATACTTTCTGAAGTGTAGCGAGCGCCTGGGGAGCTGATTAGCTATTTACAGATGCCACCCACAAAATCCCATGACCCTTGGAGTGGAGGCTGCTAACAGACAAGCCAATTAGAGAGGCTGCACAGAGAGAGGCTGCAGTCTGCTATTAACGCCATTATTCTCTCTATAATGTCGGCTATTGTTATTCTCTGTGTTGCGCTGCGGTGGAAGCAGAGGGCACCTGTGTGAACCTGTTAATGGAGGTGCTGAGTGCCGGTGATGGGGCTGAGAGAAGGGCAGATGTGAGTGGGGAAATCCCAATTTAGTGGCATGTTGAGCTGGCCGCTGCTTTGGGATCCATTTCAGGCCCACAACGTTAACAGGATATGATTAGTGACTGCTGGGAATCCACACTGTGGATGAGTGAAAACACTGGGGCTTTATTGCATGTATGTGTGTTTGTCTGACTGCTCATGTGGTTTCCTTTTTTATATATATATATATAATAAAATTTTAATAAAATTATAAATTTTATAAAATAATAATAAAGAATTTTGGGTCCATTCAGATGCTTTCTTGCAACCTGTTTATAATTTTTGTAATGAAAATATGTGCTTGATAGTGAAACTGTTGTTTTAATTTAAAAAACATATTTTGAGGCATTTTTTTGTCCATCTAAAACTTCTAGCTGCTCAAAAAGAGCTAATTAAAGCAAATTTGTTCAAATAAAACACAAATGGTTTTTATTTAAATTGATAATGACTAAAAATGACAATCAATCATCTATCAATTTTCAAACAGGTTTTTGTCTTGCATGGGCCAATAAATGAATGATATAGATTTTTCTAAACATTTTAAAGCGGCAGCTATATAATTATATATTATAAGTTTGGGGTCAGTAAGATTTATTTTAAATGCATTAAATTAATCAAAAGTGACACAAAAAAGACAATTACTAATTACTAATCACTAATTGTGATTTTCTTTTAATTCATTTTCCACAAAAACATATTAAGCAGCATGGTTGTTTCATCGTTAACACTACTAAGAAATGCTTTGCTTGTGCATAAAATCAGCATATTAGAATGATTTCTGAAATATCATATGACATTGAACACAGGATTAATGGCTGCTGAAAATTAAGCTTTGCTTCTAAAATATATTAAAATACAAAAAAGTTATTTAAAATGTTGATAATATTTCATAATATTACTATTTTGACCATATTTATGATCAAATAAATGTAGCCTCATAAAACATATAGATAAGACTTATAAGGGAATAAGAAAAAACATGCAGTATATTATATTATATTATATTATATTATATTATATTATATTATATTATATTATATTATATTATATTATATTATATTATATTATATTATTTTATATTATATTATATTATATTATATTATATTATATTATATTATATAAAAATCATAACTATGTTTAATTGTGTGACATACCATACAAATGTAGCCTCATAAAACATATAGATAAGACTTATAAGGGAATAAGAAAAAACATGCAGTATATTATATTATATTATATTATATTATATTATATTATATTATATTATATTATATTATATTATTTTATATTATATTATATTATATTATATTATATTATATTATATTATATTATATTATATAAAAATCATAACTATGTTTAATTGTGTGACATACCCTGAAGATGATATGATGGCCCGCAATGATAACCGAAACAATTACCACAGCAACAACAGCTGCATTGATTTTGCAGATGACGATAGCGCTACAGCATTAATGACAAGATGAAGTAGTACTAGATGTAATTGATGGGACATATTCTCTGATATCAAGTCATGAATTACATCACAGTGCTAAGATCAGAGTTCAAATGGCTAATTTAGCTTTTAATTGAAATCAGTGGTGTGTAGTCTACCCTGACAGCATTGAGTGCTCAGGGGCCCACAGGGCTGCCATTGAGTTTCCACACTTTATATCCTTGTCACAGTTGGTAAACCATGATCTCTGTGTTTTGCACTTTGTGGGTGAAGTCTGTGTGTTACGCGTCAGCACTGATTAGTTTATGGGCGTCTCCGTTAACTGTCATCAGCAACAGCTGTCACTCATTACTCATCCCTATATATTGGCTTGTCTAGCGTCTTGTGTTTGTGAGAGCGTTGTTTCATGTTTATGACCTATGCTTTGCTTTCTTGTGTGTTTCTGCGTTGGATGTCCGTCTCTCCCCGGAACCCTGTCCACTCTACGTTACCCACCAAGCAACACCACTTACCTTCGGCTCGCTTCCCCGCAGTTCCTGTGTCACCCTCTCCTGCTGCCTACTCACCTCCATCTTCCGGATTCGTCACTCATCACCACCATCTTGGACTGTGCATTCCTCCCAGCATTGTTTGTGTCTCAAGTACTGTCTGTATCATTGTCTTCATTAAATATCATTAATCTCGCACTTGCTTCCTGCCACTCCTTTACCCAGTCATTACAGAACGCTCTCACTCAAACATGGAAGCAGCGAGCACCACTTCACTGTCTGAATTCATTCACCACAGCGTCAACCGCATGGATCAGCAGCAGGAGAGCATCGTGAACACCGGACGCGCGATCCAAGAGCTGGTGACACAGGTGTCCGAGCTCACCCAGTGGATTCATCAACTCACCTCTCCCACTGCACCCACCGCACCGCCTGGGCCGCCCGTCCCCCGGGAGACCTCCCAGGACCACTTCCGGCCAGAGCCGTGATTTCCGGCGCCAGAGAGTTACTCCGGTGAGCCAAACTTTTGCAAGACTTTCCTTAACAAATGTTCCATGTTCCCGCAGCTGGCAGGGAGGCCACTCACCAGCTCTCGGACCTCAAACAAGGAGAATCATCGGTGGGGGACTATTCCATTCAGTTCCGCACCCTGGCGGCCGCGTGCCAGTGGAACGAGGCGGCGCAGTGGGATCGATTCCTGCATGGGCTGGCCGACCGTGTTCAGAAGGAGATCTACCTCCTCGAGCTGCCCCCAACGTTCAATGGCCTAATCGGCCTGGCACTCCGGGTGGACGCTCAGATTAACTGCCTGGGTAGACAAGTCAGTCCTACACACCATTACGTCTCTCCGGAAAGGGACCGCTCGAGTCGAGAGAACATGGTCGGTCCCGTCGACGATCACGAACCCATACAGGTGGGTAGAGCTCAGCTTTCCCGGAGGGAGAGAGAGCGGCGGAGGTCCCAAGGACTATGCTTATATTGCGGTGGCTCGGAGCATTCCATCCATTCCTGCCCGGTAAAAAGAGCCAGCCCGGTAGTAAGTTTGAGGCTACTATCGGGTGGGATCTCCGCCGGCATGTCCTCAACCACATCATCGACTCTCCTTCCGGTGAAACTGCGGTGGGAGAACCACACTCACGACTGTCATGCCCTTCTGGACTCTGGGGCCGAAGGTAATTTCATTGACTCTCTCCTTGCACGTCACTTGAACCTTCCAGTCCTTCCTGTGTCTCATCCCATCCATGTCACCGCACTCAATGGCCAGGAACTGCCACACGTCACCCACTACACTGAACCCATAACTCTGCTCACCTCAGGCAACCACAGTGAAACCATATCCTTTTACCTCATGGACTCCCCTGTAGCTCCCATTGTTTTAGGTCACCCCTGGTTAATCAAACATAATCCACGAGTGGATTGGGGTTCCAACACAGTCACCTTGTGGAGTGAAAGTTGTCATGAGTCTTGTCTGGTTTCTGCTAGTCCTGTTGTGCCCGTTTCTGTCTTTCAGAAAGAGACCATGGTGTTATCAAACGTGCCCGCAGAGTACTTGGACCTGAAGGAGGTGTTCAGTAAGTCTCGTGCTGCTTCTCTTCCTCCGCATCATCCCTACGACAGTGCTATAGATTTAGTGCCAGGTAAGTCTCCGCCTAAAGGCAAGCTTTACTCTCTTTCTATCCGGGAGAGGGAGGCCATGGAGAAATACATTTCTGATTCCTTGGCATTGAGGTTCGGGCTCTCCAACTCGCCAGGGGTTTCCCAAGCACTCGTTAATGACGTGTTGGTAGATCAGTTTATATATGTTTACCTGGATGACATACTGATTTTTTCTACATCTCTCCAGGAACATGTTCAACACGTCAGAGTGCTCCAGAGGTTACTCGAGAACAGACTTTTTGTCAAGGCGGAGAAATGCGTATTCCATGCACAGTCTGTCCCCTTCCTAGGGTATATCGTCTCATCCGAGGGAATAAGTATGGATCCTGACAAGATTAAGGCTGTGATAGATTGGCCATCTCCAGATTCCCGTAAGGCCCTACAGCGGTTTCTGGGGTTCGCCAATTTTTATCGACGTTTCATTCGTAATTTCAGCCAACTAGTCTCACCTCTGATGGCCTTGACCTCCCCCAGTACTCCGTTCAGGTGGTCTGATGCAGCCGAAACTGCATTTACCAACCTCAAGAACTGCTTCGTTTCGGCTCCCATCCTTGTAACTCCTGATCCCACACGGCAGTTCGTGGTGGAGGTCGACGCATCAGAGGTGGGGGTAGGAGCAGTTCTTTCCCAACGTGCTGCCTCGGACGATAAGATGCATCCCTGCGTGTTTTTCTCACATTGTTTATCTCCTGCTGAATGCAATTATGACATTGGTAACAGAGAATTGTTGGCCGTCAAATTAGCTTTAGAGGAGTGGCGTCACTGCTTGGAAGGGTCAGGGGTACCTTTCATTGTTTGGACCGATCACAAGAATTTAGAGTGCATTAGAACTGCCAAAAGACTCAATTCCAGGCAGGCTCGGTGGGCACTTTTTTTCGGTCGTTTTGATTTTACTCTGTCGTACCGCCCGGGTTCCAAAAATGTCAAACCCGATTCTTTGTCACGTCTTTTTGATCTCTCCGCCCGCCCGGTGACTCCCGAGTGTATTTTACCTGAGAAAATATTCGTCTCAGCACTCGTATGGGAGGTCGAATCGAAGGTCAAGACGGCCTTAGAAGGGGTAACACCTCCGCCCGGTTGCCCACCGAATCGTTTATTTGTGCCGGAAGAGTTACGGTCCGAAGTTATTCAGTGGGGTCACTGCTCTAACGTTGCTTGTCATCCAGGGATAAGCGGAACCAAGGGGTTAGTTAAACAATGATTCTGGTGGCCACTTATGGCTTGTGTCGTCCACGATTTTGTTTTGGCTTGCTCAGTTTTCGCCAGTGGTAAGTCGTCTAACCGGCCTCCTGATGGGCTTTTTCAACCGCTGTCTGTCCCTTCGAGACCCTGGTCACATATCGCACTAGATTTTGTTACCGCCCTCCCGCCCTCTAATGGCATGACGGTCGTTTTGACCGTAGTGGACCGGTTCTCGAAGGCGGCACAATTCATTCCCTTGTCCAAATTACCTACAGCCAAGAAGACAGCGGTCACTGTCCTAGATCACGTCTTTCGGTTACATGGCCTTCCGATAGACGTGGTTTCTGACAGGGGATCCCAATTCGTATCCAAATTTTGGAAGGAATTTTGTAAATTGCTAGGTTATCATCCCCAGAGTAACGGGCAGTCTGAGCGAGCCAACCAAGATTTAGAGAGAACGTTGCGATGTTTGGTCTCCAAGAATCCTCCTTCCTGGAGCTAACAACTCTCTATGGTGGAGTACGCTCACAATTCATTACCAGTGTCAGTCACGGGCCTCTCTCCATTTCAGTGCAGCGTAGGTTACCAACCACCAGCTTTTCCTAGTCTGGAATCTGAAGTCACGGTCCCCTCCGCTCACGCATTTGTCCAGAGGTGCCACCGCACCTGGACTAGAGCCCGCAAGACTCTGCTCTGGATGAGGGAGCGCACTAAGGCCAAGGCCGATCGCTAACGGTCAAAGCCTCCCGTTTACGTCGTGGGTCAAAAAGTATGGCTTTCTACTAGCAATATTCCTCTCCGTTCCGTTTCTTACAAATTAGCTCCAAAGTTCATTGGCCCGTTTACTGTCACCAAGATCATTAGTCCGGTGACAGTCCACCTCAAACTACCTCCAGCGTACAGGAGAATACATACCGCCTTCCATGTGTCTAAAATTAAACCCATGTTTTATTCACGTATTAATCCGCCTACCCCGGTTTCACCGCCGCGTCTCGTAGATGGGGAACCGACCTATTTGGTTAATCGTATTCTGGACTCGACACGGAGGGGACAAGGATTCCAGTACTTGGTGGACTAGGAAGGTTACGGTCCGGAGGAGAGGAGTTGGGCACCTGCTAGGAACATACTGGATCACTCCCTTATTGATGATTACAATCAACACGTAGGCCCTTCTGGGAACTCCAGGAGGCGTTCTTAGAGGGGGGGGGGGAGGGGGGGGGGGGGGGGGGGGTACTGTCACGGTTGGTAAACCGTGATCTCTGGGTTTTGCACTTTGTGGGTGAAGTCTGTGTGTTACGCGTCAGCACTGATTAGTTTGTGGGTGTCTCCATTAATTGTCATCAGCAACAGCTGTCACTCATTACTCATCCCTATATATTGGCTTGTCTAGCATTCGTGAGAGCATTGTTTCATGTTTATGACCTATGCTTTGCTTTCTTGTGTGTTTCTGCGTTGGATGTCCGTCTCTCCCAGGAACCCCGTCCACTCTACGCAACCCACCACCAAGCAACACCATTTACCTTCGGCTCGCTTCCCCGCAGTTCCTGTGTCACCCTCTCCTGCTGCCTACTCACCTCCATCTTCCGGATTCGTCACTCATCACCACCATCTTGGACTGTGCATTCCTCCTAGCGTTGTTGGCGTCTCAAGTACTGTCTGTATCATTGTCTTCATTAAATATCATTAATCTCGCACTTGCTTCCTGCCACTCCTTCACCCAGTCGTTACAATCCTTAATCAGTTAACGACGTTTCCCAGAATAGAATACTGAAACTCTTTGATGAACTGTATTTGGGTTTTATATTGTTTTTAAACCTTCCGGGCCACTTCCCATTGATAAGCATAAAAATGTGGAAATTGCATGGTATAGATCAAACATCAAGTGTATTTGTATATGGTGACCAAATTTTACTGCAAGCATGGTTTTATTGCAGTACAAGACAAAAATATATATATGATTGGAGAATGTGCATGTGCCTGTATGTATTGCTGTGGGGAAGTATAAATTTAGTGCGGGTTAGAGATTGATGGAGCGATGGGGAAAAGAATAGAGGACTAGCTGCCTCTCGTCTCTATCGTTCAGTACTTGTCAGCCTGTGTTAGCGGTCGGAGCCTTCTAAGAAGGGCTCGTGTGAAACTGTCAGTGCATCCTCTCCACCTCCACGTTCTGTCTCTCCTCCTCCTTTTTCTTCCCTGTCTGTCCCTCCCACCCCCATCTCTCCCTCTCTCTATCTCTGATGTGTTCTTACAGTGTAAGGCTCAGCCAGTGAGTGAAAGCCCAAGCACCCTCCCCAACACACACACACACTCCTCCACCGCTTGTGTGAACGTAAACACACATACACACACCACAGACGCGTGTGGTTGACCGCACCGGGCTCTCAGCTATGTGTAAAGACACGCGCGGCACGCCAAAGAAGCAGCACTACTGAATCTGACGCTCGCTTTGTAGCAGGACCGCCAACCAGATTGCATCGAAAATCATCCTACTTTCTCTCTCTCTTTTTTTTCCCTACCTCTCTTTTCAGTTGTACTTGTGTGAACAGAGCTGAAGAAAAGAAAATACCCCCCCCCCATCTCTCTCTGTCTCTCTCACTCTCTCTCTTTCTGTCTGTCCTATGGTGGGATAAACAGTGAAAAGATGAGCCTGTGATACAGCACCAGACCTGAGTGACCTGACAGCTCAAACTGTGAGTACACGAGTCTCTTACTTTTACTTCCACACACTGGCACACACTCACGCCTACATGCAAACAGCATACAAACTCTTTAATTGTTGTATTCGAATAAAGACAGGTGTGTTGTCAGCTGCTGTTTTGGTTAAACTCTTTATTCTCTGCGTTTGACATCAGGTTGGTTGTTAAGATTTGCCCTCAATAATTGGTTTCATTTTGATGAAACAAATATCCTCTGGCAATCTCGGTGCTTCATAAATTTAAGTGGCACTTAATGCGTCCAGAATTGCATGTGGAGATTTGTGTTTTCTCACACGCGTTATTCAGAAGTACATCTCCCTCTTCATTTATTCCTTAAACAGGGGACTTATCCGTCACAGTGTACCTCAGAATTCTTGCAGTTATATATACCTTATATATTAGAAGACGAAAATATATCATCATAATGAGTGTCAACCATATTTTTAAATTATTCATTTTAATCCAAAAGGACAGTGTGAAATGGTGCTATTGTTTACTTCGAATTACCTTTGAAAAGAATGTCTTAAGGATTCTTTAGGAATTAAGGATTCTTTGCCACACATTTGTGTGGAGTTCACGGCTAAATAAAGAAAGAAATGTAAAATAATAGTAATATATTGTGTTTTAGCATAATTCCTTTTGTGTATCTGTGTAATCTTCGTTTTATCATTTGGGTGTGCTGTTGACACATATTAGCCTTTACTGTGTGTTGCAGTGTAGAATTTTTGTTTTTTTGTTTTGTGTGTTGTTGAGTGCTGGATGAGAAGAAAGTGTGAGGTTTGCCTCCTCTCTGGATGACTGGCCAGAGAGTGAGAGAGAAAGAGATATAGACAGTGAGACAGAGAACAGTGTGTCACATTCGACTTGCTTGTGACGGTTTGCTCAAGCAGTGTAGCATAGCTGACAACTAAAGCGAGAACACAGTGTTACCCTTAGTCTGTGAACAGCCTGGAAACAAAGTGAAGCCGTTCAAATGGCTTTCAGGAGTTCTTTTTGTTGTAAGGGTAAATATGAGCTTAATATAACATTTTAATTGTTATTATTATTATTATTCATTTTATTGAAAATGGTGAATAAGTTAACCTATATATAAATACCATATGATACAGTATGTTGACATTATTTATAACATTATTTTATTCCAAAAATTCTTTGGAAATAGTTTTATTTATACATTTTCTTTGATCTTTATAAAATATTGAATGGAATGTAGAACTGTAAGTTATAGCTACTGCTCTACATAAGCCATCAAAGGATAGACTAAAGAATAGTTTCTTGGCAGTTTACATACAGTACTAAGTTGTATTGGTAGCTAGTTGCTTTTCATTTCTCCACCACACATCTAAACTTTGCACCTGAATAGTGTATATTTATAGTCTATATATTCCTACGCATAATTTCATAGTCTGCGCAGAATTGTACTTAAACATACTTTTTACAGGCTCACATTCTTATCTTATTTGTGTTGATTGCCTGTTGTGTAGTATATGTATTCTTTACATTTCTATTGCATGCTGTTTTTGCACTGCCTGGATATTTGCTGTGATGACTACTGTCTAGCACATAGGAGATCAAAGCCACCAAGAAATCAATTTTACATGTGCACACAGAGGACATTTTCTTTACTTTGCTTGCCAGTAGATTTTTACTTGCCCTTTCATCATTTTCAAAAAAACAAACAAACAAACAAAACAAAAAAAACAATTGTCAATATTTTTTGTAATTTGCAGTAATGCTGCAATAAACTTCTTTTTTGCAATGTATCAGGAAAATATACTATGATTGTATTTAACATCTTTTATAAAAAACACATGTCTGTGTGTGTGTGTGTGTGTGTGTGTATATTTCAAATAAATGTTTTTTTTTATTTGCAGTAATAGCTGCAATAAACATGTTTGCAATATATAAGAAAATATATGAAGGTTTTATTGAGCATGTTCTTTCCACAAATATATTAATTAAAACAGTTTAAAAAAAAAAAAAATAAATATGTTGTTGCAATAATAGCTGCAATAAAAACATTTTTATCAGGATAATTTTTATATCAGAATAATATATTTAGATGTTTGCTGGTAAAGTGTGGCATAGTCAAAACCTTGCTGTTTTGTTTAATTGTTTTTACTGAAGTCCTAGTAATTCTAGTAAGTCAGCTAGATTTTTACCTTCAAATACATGATTAACAAATTATTGGAAAATAAGAGAGTAAATACTTGCCCAGTAGGATGGGGATGAGTTCTCTTAACTGTCCTGAAACTCTTTTGCCAGTTGCCCATTCTTATTTTTATGTCCTGATATTGCAATAAAGTATTTTACTACTACTGCACAACTACTATGACAATCAAATAGAAACCAACATCTTCTGGCAGTTAATCGAGCTCTCCACCTTTTTTCTCTCCTTTTCTCACTCTCCGGTGTGTCTGCACTTGTGTGATTTCACCATTAGGCTTGACTACTGTGCCGTTTCTCGATATGATGACAATTTCCTGCTGAGGCGCATGTCAAATGAAAAAAATGGTATGAGATGTGTGAACCACATGGTCAGAAAGGTTCATAGCTTGTGAATGCAGATTTCATTCATCCATATGTTGGCAAAGAGTGTAGCCCTAACATGAAATGAGCTTTTTTACCAAGCTTCTTGATTTCAACGTAAAATTGGCATGTTACTTAACTCTATCCCAGCGTGAGACTCTGGGTTTTTTGTTAAAGGATTTTGTGTTGAATGCTCCTGTCAGAATGAGCTACATAGAAGTTAGCATCTGTGTAATAAATGCCAGTGATGGCTTTTAGGTGAACTCTTCTAAGTTCTATAAAAAGCAACCACACAGCCGGAAAAAAACAATCATCAATGTCAAATTTTATATTTATATAATTATATTTATATTGAAAGTATGAGGCTTTTCTGCCAAATTCAAAAGCCAATAAAGTGATATGTGTAAAGGACATAAGGTAAGACTCTGTATCACTTTTCAGAGACCTATTTTTTAATGTTTGCTCCTCAATATTCATATAGTTCTTTCAGCCCTTCTGTGAGAATAAGAAGTGCTTGACAGGTAAATAATTTTTAGGCATTCAATAGAGATATTATAGCAGTTGTGAAGGGCCATCTAACAGAAATTATGAAGAGTTTTATACTATCAAAGAATGTCATAATTGCTGCCAGATCAAGTCCATTTTATCACATTGGGAGACTAGACTAGCAGTTCTTATATATTTGGCAGTAAGCCAGTTAAGTTACACAGAGAATATTTTAGTTGCCAGAAGAGTGACTCATAGTTACTAGAACTAAATTAATTATATAAAGTGACTTTAAAACCTTTTATTTGTTAGTGTGTGTATATATATATGACCATTTATTGTCTGTCTGGGGTACAAAAATAGCTATTGTCTCAATGAGAAAATTCTTAATTGAACATGAATGCTTGTTGAAAAATCATGGCAGTCAGTATAAGGCGACTGGCCTTTTTGTCTATCAGCTGCGTATATTCATTTATTTTCTCCACAGGGATTTAAGCAGTTTTTCAGTATGTAGCAATTCAGTAAAGAGTTTTAAACCTTGAAAAAAAAAACAGCTCTAAATGATTCACATGATTTGATTCTATAAACGTTTTGAAAAATCAGACAAATTCATGCAAAGCTAAAAAACTGCAACTTTTATCCAATATCCCATAAAACACTGCAAATGATGAATCAAATCAATAATGATGGTACGATATAAAACTATTGACTTTGTCTAATAAGCACAAAAGTACAAGATGTTAGAAATTTGTTAAAAATATTGACATGTGTACTTCTCCTGAAGTGTTTACCATCATCAGAGCTCATGGTTGTCTTCCTTGAACTATTTGTACAATATTACTAAAGTTCTGTTTCCCTATGGAGAAAATGATTTTTTTTCAACTTTTTCAACAAACACACTCAATATTGTATCAAAAAGCAGCTTTTTTGCTTTATGCGTGGGCATTTTCTGTGTGATTTTTGTTTGCACATTTAGTGCGTATATGACCAGGGTTTAATCTGGCATATCCAATTTATTCAGTATTTTCTATGGTCTCTCTTCTGCTTTATAGTGATAAACAGGTGGTATGGTGAACAAGGGCAATAGTGTTCCCATGGGAATGTAGGGTCAAGTCCAGACTGTTTTGTCTTGATTGCACACCCTCTGTTTCCCCATTTTATATCTACCTTCACAACCATTTAATATACAAGGCTCAAAAACATATATGTACATTCATGCTTATATGTATTATGATATATAATATCAGGGTTAAAGGGAGCCACCCTGACCTCACCTTGGACCCCTCGGTGTCACAGTCGCCCGACGAGTGACTGATGCAGGACTAAAGGACCTACTTGTTTATGTTCAATGGAGAGCTTTCACTCCCGTCTCCCTGTTTATTTATGAGCCCCTCTCATCCAGCCTGAGCGAGGGGAGATAAATCTGTCACACTCTTACACTTTGTACTACTGCTACAACCCACCCGTTCACACCAGTTTACTCTTATGGTTTCCTTTATTAAGGTTTAGTTAGAGTACATGAAGACGGCATACCAACATTTGTTCGCCTTGCTTTTAAAGGCTTTTGTTAAAAAAAAAAAAAAACATAAAAAACTGCTAATGTTTTAAATTTATAATAACAGACTGTAGGTTTTGCATTGCAATCCTTTTGCAGGTTCCATAACAGACATCTATTGGCTGTCTGTGTATACAACAGACACTATGCTTGCAGTCAGCTGATAATTGCTTTATATTATTATTATTTTTAAACCCTTTAAAACAGAGTTTAGATAAGACACAAGATTTATGTGTTTGAAGTTCAGAGTGATCGGTGGGTCCGGAAACAGTGACTCATCTTCTTGTCATAACTTGTCATGCTGCTCATATTTTTGGATGAAGCTACATTAAAGGCCTTCTGTTTGATAATCTGTCTGTTTAGAAAGCCACCGGAAGTGCTGTCACTCAAAGCATTCACACCATTGAGCACCTGTTACAAATATTTGCAAACATATTTTAATAGAAGTTGGACATTTTTTAGAAATCCATTTATATTTTTGTGTATTTATTAGCTGCAATGATGATGCAGCGCAGCTAGAATCGGGGCTGTTTATGCTTCTGAATTTTAAATATTTATACACCTAATACTTTTATTCTGCAAGCATGCATTGATCACATATTACATTATAGATATGCTGGTTTTTTTAATGATTCATTAAAGAATCCTGAAACAAAAATGTCAAAGTTTCCATAAAAAATATTAAGCAGCACAGCTCTTTTCAACATTGATAATAATAATAAATGTTTCTTGTGTACCAAATCAGTATATTAGAAAAATTCAGTATATTATAAAATTCAGCTCAGGAATAGATTACAGTTTAAAGTATATTAAATTAGAATAAAGTTATTTTAAATTGTAATAAATATTTTTGACCAAATAAATGCAGCTTTGCCCAAAAGGGTTCAATAAAAAAGAAAAAGAATATTATGAACTAGACTCATCACCCATTTGTTTACTTTTAAAAATTGTGTTTAAAAATCTTTTTTTTTTTTTTTATCAAATTGTGGAAGTTTAAAGGGAGCCAGGCTCAAAGGAAAGCTTTAAAAATGCATTTAGCAGCAGCAACAACCTTTGGCGACGTGTGTTGATGACAGCTCTAGTGTAATCCATCAGTATTCAGCTAGGCAATATTTCCATATGCGACTGCCAAGACCATAGCAGTCGAATCCATGCCCTCCAAGGAACAGCTTTGATAGTCAGACTCACAGAGATTGTGTGGTCCTAGACTGGATAATACTAGTGCTATCCCTGAGATTCCCGACTGAAAAAAACTCCCTCACACTAACTGCTGTGAAGTGAGGAATGGAGCAAGTACAGTATACAATATCATAAGGAAGGAAAACATCACAGCAACACCTGTTTAGGGGTTTTAACGTTTCCACTGAATGTACAAACTGTGTTCTAAACGGTACACCGGAGCTGCGAAATGAGGGACCAGTGTTTGGACTGTGCCTCTGAAACGCCCTGACAAAAGACAGCTTAGCCAACAATTTCCTCTGCTTCACAGAGGGGGGAAATAAAAAAGCAAACTGGCTGGGGGAAAGACCAGCTTTATCCACAGACCGTTTGATGTTGGATTTTGTGTGCGTGTATATGTGTGTGCGCAGGGCACCGTTGGTCCTGCGAGAGCATTGGTTATCATTGTGTGTCAAGGGAGGAATACAGTCGCCTTTGGCCTCTGGACAGACATTCTTGCGTCTCCCGAATCCACCAAAACAGGCAGAAAAGCTAGTTAACAGCAGCCGTCGCGGACACACAGACCCTGGCCATTAGTGAACACTCACTCTCTTTTTCTCTCTCTGTGCTGGGTCTGGTGGCAGTGATTAGAGCGCTGTGGAAGCTGCTGTAATAAGGACGGGGGTACGGCTTTCATGCTGGCATGATCTGTTGTGCGGCCGTGGCAGGTTTTTAGAGTGCTGCGGCGGGAAGATAGGGAGATTGAATGGGGGCGGGGGGAACTGTCCTGAGGTAAGAGAGGAGAAAATGGGTGAACTGGTGTTAGTTGGTAAAAGAGCTAGCATGGGCAGCAGGGAACGTAAACTCTCTTGTCTGATGGGTTGAGCAGCACAATTATCCTCTAGATTTTTACACAACCTTACACTCTCTACAAGACACTTTCCTGTTTGTTGTTATTAATGGTATAATCATTGGCGTATGAAGGTATCAGAAGAGCAATAAGATAAAAAACATTAGACGCAGTTTGAATGGGATGTAAATGAAATTTAATTAAATGAAACTCTGAATTCTGATACTTCTCAGTGATTCTGGAGCCTTAACGATGCTATTAACAATTCTTTAAGTATATTTGCAGTTCTCTGTTCATTTTGAGTGGCTCTTGATTGAAGGTAATGGTTTAGTGATTGAGTCAGATGTTACAAATCATTGAATTTGTTTGGGCTGTTTTTCCCAAAAGCTTTGTGAGACTAAGACGCCAGTGGTTTCTACTTTCTACATTAGTCTCATGATGCTTTGGGAAACTCAGCCAAGACTAGACAGATTAAAAAAAATGATAATGTATGAGTTTGAGACTGATTTTTGAGTCTTTTTGGCCATTTAATTAGGAAGAGCCAGCTCAGGGTCTTTTTTCCCGCTCCAAATTAGTCTTCACTTGTCATGCATATTTATTTATTGTTTGTATATAATTTTGTGCCCTGTACCTTTCAAACTTTCATTACAGTATATCCTACAGAACTCAGAAACAACTCAGAAAAATTAATGAGAATGAGAAAATACTTAATGCTAATATATATATTAGAGATTGTTTTTTTTCTCTATTTAAGTGGATAGAAGCTCTAATTATTTGCCTGTTCCTACTTAGAAAATATCTTCTTGGTGGCATTACCCAAAAATATGATGTCATCATATACTCCCCCTCATTTTGTTTCAAACCTACAGTATGTGATGTACTTCAAAGAAGATATTTTGAAAAATATTGATAACCAAACCATTTTGGTGACCATTGACTTCTAGTGTATGAAAAAAAAATATTCTGTTTTGAGACTTTATATTTTCTTTTATGTTACACAGATGAAGACATACAGTTTTATGACAATATAAATGTAAATTTCTTTGGTAAACTATTTAAAGGCACTTTGGACATAATCAGCCATATCCTTTTTATCAATAGAGATGTAAAGGTGTGTTCAATTTGTCCAGTCACACCTGTGAGCTGTAAGTGTAGCTTAGCACAAGGGATGACAGATGGTCAGGTTGTTAGTGAGTGCTGGCTTTGACCCACCCCAGCATGAGGAGCAGTCGACTGGCAGCGGCCAGTGCATCTGCAGCAGATCCCATACTCCAGTGGACCGTCCCTTCCCCGCATGGCAGCCAGGTCTGGCCTTAAACACTCTGGAGACTCGCACTTACTGTTCGGAACACTACACATCCATGAGAGGTGAAAAATGGCCAGTGTGAGTGTTCGCTGAGAAAGAGAGGTAGAGAGAGAAAGAGAGAGAGGGGGGGGGGGGACCCAGAAAGGTGCTGTCAACAAAAATTCACAGTGACTTAACACATACAGACATGCTGACTGAACACAACAGAGAAACAAACACTGAACACGTGTGTGCAAGATGTGTATGTGTGTGTGTGTGTGTGTGTTTGTGTGTTGGTATTGATTTATCGTCTAAACATAACATAATATTTATGTTTATAATGTGGCAACATGAGCAAATCATGCATCTTTTTGTTTTCTTTGGAATCAGGAGCAAGAAAAATACATCTTTAGACAATACAAAAAAGACAATAAGGAGAAGAAAAAATTTAAACCTTGCATTTTAAGTCTTGGCACAGCTTTTTTTTTTTGGCACTACAGTTTAGAGATCTTTATTCAGATTTCAGCTGCACAGTTACTTGACTAGATGCTCTTGTAAGTTTACCAAGTAAGGTTTACCCAATCAATATGCATCCAGTAATATTTATATTAATTAAATATATTATTAATATGAATTGAAATAATTAAAGCTGAAAAATACAATATAAATATTAGATGAATAATCAAGCACTGAAATTACTAACTGGAAATAAATGAAAACTAAAATGATAAACTGAAATAAAATAAATTAAATCTAAATATATATATATATATATATATATTAACCTTAGGTATAGAAATACACCTAACCTAAGTGCGAAGATGCAAACATCTCCCTGTTGTACATGCTTAACCTGCATTTCTGCACCATTATGGTGGTAACAAGCCTCAGTACTCAAGGGAGTTGTGCCATTAAACCGGATGTGGTGTTATTCAGCTATCTACAGTAGCTATAAACATGTTGACACTAGCTATGTTGTTCAGCAAGATTCTTTTTTTAATATATTGCTAAAACACAAATAATAACATTACTAAATATTAGTCTAAATGGAAAATAAAAGTATAAAAATAAAAGAGAATTAAAAATGTCAAAAACAATAATATATATGTCAGGGTTTTGCACTGTCACTTTGTTTTATGTTTTGTTTCTTGTGTCTAGTGTCAGCACATGGCCTTGGTAATGGTTTTCTCGGCCATGTGCTCCTTTAGCCCCTCCTCCTTGTTTCCTTTCTACCACACCCTCTTGTTAGCCTGGTTAGTCCAATTGTGCTCACCTGTCCATCATGTATTTCCCTCCCTATTATAGTGCCCCTTACCCTTTTGTGTTTGCTGGTTCTTTGCCATTTTCATCCCCTGTCACTGTCTTGGTCTCTGTTCTTGGATGTGGCTGGATATGTGTCCGTGTCTCCCTGCCTAGTTGGTCTTGTGTTTAGTCTAGTCCTTGTAGTTCCATGTTTTTGTCTTGCTCCTTGTTTTAGTAATATGTTTGTTGTTTGTTTTTTATTTGTAATTATCTATTTAGATTTTCTAGCCCTGATTCTTAGTTTTGTTTGAAATTCTCTAAGTTGGTTAAATTGGTAATTTCTTATTTTGTTACTTAACCTTTTATTAGTTCATTCATTGTTTTATATTTTTTCCTTGTCTTGAGTTTAATTTGTGTTTTTGTGAAGCTTTGTCCTGTCTAGTCTTGTGTCCTGCCCTGGTTCTACCTGCCTGGCACTTGGTCGGTTTCAGAGTCGGTCGTCAACAAGTGTCTGAGCTCCGCTCTATGGTGCCTTGTGTGGTCTTCTCCATCAGCCTGGTCTTGCTGCCCCCTCTGTTGCCAAAGTATTCTGCCAGTTGTTTCCTGAAGCTTTCCCAGTGGCCTTCTCTAACGGTTTGTTTACTGTTCCTGTTGTGGTATCTATTGTGCATGTCACTACCCTCTTGTATTAGTCTTTCTTGTCAACAAAACCTTATTTCTCACTGCAATTGCGTCCTCCTTCCAGATCCCTGACAATATAAATATAAAATCTGTTATTGGCTGAAATATATTTTGTATGTATATGCACCAGTTAAAATTGAATATACGCAGGGGCGAAAATCTCATCTAAATGTTGGGGGGGACAATAAACATAACATTTCTCACAAGTAAGTTTTGAAGGGGACACAAATAAAACAGGCAAAATTGACCGGTCTATGGAGGAGAGGCGCGTTGGGCTTTAAAACAGCGGCGGTGATGAGGCTACATTTCCTTCAGGTGTGCCCCATCACACGCCGCCAGCACTGACTCGTCCAGCGCCCCTCCTCTCACACACCCACTCCAGTCGGGAGCCTGGTGAAGGGCGGCGATTTAGGACGGGGTTCTGGTGACAATCAGGGAGGAGGCAGCTGACTCGTCACATTCCCCCTCCCAAGCGACATCCCCGTCATAAGGGCGCCGCCCACACGGGAGTGCTACCATCCTCAACCAGGCTCCAAACGGTCGGAGTGGGCGGGGATTCCTCTCCGGGCGGTTCTCCCTCTCGCAGCGCGCCGGAACAGGGACAGAGAAACCAGGTTTTAGTGACAGCCTCAACCAACCACCGGGTAAAATGACAATAACAGAGAAGTCACTTACCCCTTTTGTGGCTGGGAGGCTGTCCCTGGTTTTCCTACATCCCAGTCCTGGGTTCTCGCGAACGTTTGCAAGCGAGAGGGAGTGACGTCACCAGATGTTTCCCAACTGCGCTGTCTAGGCTCCGCCTTGCCCGCATGCTCCACCACTGTGGCGGGAGGAGCACAAGACAGACACAGGGGGCTTGGCATCAGACCACGGAGAGGATTTTATTAACAGAAAATCAAATAAAAGAGGGGATAAAGGTGGCCAAAGGGGAAGGGTGTCCAAAATAAACAGGGAATCTGGTGTCCTCGTCGTGCTGCGGGGTTCGTGTGGGTCGGGCAGTGTTCAGGGAGGAAGGGTCCAGGTAAGGGGCGGAGTCCGGCGGCCGCATGCGCTCCCCTCTTCGGTCCGGGGCGCGAGGGGCGGCGGCTTTCTCTAGCGGCCGCATCACTATCGTTGGCCGCGGTGCTGGCATGGGATGGATGGCCCGGCATCCTGGCCCGACGGCCCTGTAAACGGGTGCAGTTCCCATCCGGATCGCGGGTCCTGGAGCTCGCGTCTCTAGTGGCGCGGGAGTCCCTCAACGCACCCTTCCTGGACCCACAAAGACAACAGTGTGCATGCACGGGGAAGAGACCAGTCTCCCGAGGAGAGGTGCGTTGGGCTTTTAAACAGCGGCGGTGATGAGGCTACATTTCCTTCAGGTGTGCCCCATCACACGCCGCCAGCCCTGATTCGTCCAGCGCCCCTCCTCTCACACACCCACTCCAGTCGGGAGCCTGGTGAAGGGCGGCGATTTAGGACGGGGTGCCGGTGACAATCAGGGAGGAGGCAGCTGATTCATCACAATATACTGTATAAAAACATTTGCCATGCCTAGCAAAATGAAGGCATACACACTCTTGGGCATACACCCTCACACAACATTGATAGTGAGATCAGTATAGACGTGAAGGAGAGGGGAAAATACAAAAAATAATAATTTATTACGTCAATGACTGATTTGTTCAAAAAGTGGATTCATTCAGTTAGGAAACACCTCCTCAGTGTGTTTCTCAAAGACACAATTACAGTGCTGTTACTGCTCTAGCTTAGTTTTCAACTTTTTTCGTTGGTGAAATAGAGCTAAAACAGTCAATATGGTGCCAAAAATGCACTTAATATTAACTTCTTGTTTATTAAATTTTTATAAAAATCAAAATCACATTTGTTATGCTAATATCTGGAGAACAACTGCACTCTTAGTATGATGTTATATTAGATTAACTATATTAAATGAAATAAACCAACCAGTGGCGGCTCGTGGATTTTAAAATAGAGGAGGCAAACTATTGGTATTGGTCTGGGGATCCCTGCCGATTGTTATTATTATTTGCTTAACCACTTTAAAATGGCTTTTTGGCGGCTTTAAGTCAGAAACCGTAAAGAAAATATATTCAATATCGCTACTCATTATAAATACTTGGTCAATTATCAGCCCAGCCACTCCGGAAGACGTTAAACCATAGACTGTATAAAATCAGGTTCAAACTAATAGCATCTAATTTATGTCTCTATGATGGTTG
Source organism: Carassius carassius (assembly GCF_963082965.1). NCBI lineage: Eukaryota > Metazoa > Chordata > Actinopteri > Cypriniformes > Cyprinidae > Carassius > Carassius carassius. The sequence goes on from NC_081793.1 coordinate 21,111,215, forward strand.
GTTGATATACCAGAAGGGAGGTTAGCCTCCTCTATGATGTTACTTTTCTCAGCACTCCTCAGCGCTGAAAGTGAACATTCGATGCTGATTGGTTCCCCTGGCCTCCCCCTCCCCTTCTTTTTCACTTAGCGGTTGTAATTACATCAGCAGATTCGGCACATTTGCGATAGTAAAGCGGAGCTTTCATGTAATGGTATTACAACTGTGAAATTACAAACAAAAATATATACATTCTGAGACATGAACTGAAATGAATAGTGAATTTTATTAACATTAAATCTTCCTAATTTTCAACTCAAAATTTGGGGGAAACTGTGACCCCTGCCTCACCCGACGAGCCGCCACTGAAACCTACTAAATCATAGTGAACGCGGGAAAATCTAAATGCTCACCCGCACTAGTCTAATCTAACGTACAAGACTTGTATATGCGTACACTATGGGTATGTGTAAGACGTTATTAAACAAGATAGGTAAACGCCTGTATAAAACAAGGTTAAACGCTATAATCGCTAACAGCGCAGACTACATCGGTGACAAAAGTACGCAATAATATTTTTGGACACGATTTATTAATGACTCGGCATCATCTATATTAAAGAGAAAATAATCACGTCATCCGATGTTTAATGTGAATAAAGTAAGCTTGACTTATTGAGTTCCACAACTACTGAAACACATTGTTTTCTTGCACTGGACTGTGTGTGTGTGTCGGTGGTGGTGAGGTAAAAGTGGAGCAGGCTGTGGACCAAAGCAATGTGAGGAAAAGCAGGGGGAACTCGAGATGTTTTAAACTTTTTTTGTTGTTGCTCCGTTTGCATTTGTATTGTTTTACTACTTACACAATTAGTTTAACTATTTATCATTATATTATTTACAATACACATTTCAATTATATTTTAGGGGGGGACAACCTTCAGATAGGGGGGGTCCGGACCCCCCCGACCCCCTCGCGATTTCCGCCTATGAATATAGGCTTGTATGTAAATGTCCTGTCAACATTCTCACAAGCTAATCCGTAAATCTAATTTTGGGATGCCAAAGTTTACTTAAAGCAAATGAAAAAATAGATTTTTGTTTTAAATCTTTTAGACAAAATACAGAAGTATAACATTTAAGCGTCATTTTTCAGTTATTGACCATAAAATAAAATACCAGCTTATAAGTCTTGATGTGTGCGTTCCTTGTTGACTTGAAAAGCGATGAAAGGAAGTCAATACCAGTATTCTCATTGGGTTCTCTTCCTTACTGCTTTTACTGTATTAAAAATTACTTTGTTTTATTTAAACCGACATCTGTGAACAAAAGCCTCAGTGTTTCTTGTAAATCAATTACAGACAGGTCATAGTTTCTCCACAGACCTCCTGGTATTTTCTTCTGGATATTTTTAGCCGAAGCTTCTCCTATAGCTGTGACAGGTAGCCACTGCAGCATTATTAGCAGTGGTTGCATCAGTGGCAGGAGCTTAGAGTTCACTACCAGTTTTGGACAGTATTGTTGATATAGTGATAGCGCTATTCACTATAGGGATGGTGATAGTTAGCCGAGGTTCTGCCCTGGCTGGCTAGAGGCTGTGTTGAGCAGCAAGGCCCTTGTGCCCGCTCTGCCTGTTCACTGTCTCTGCACGTGTGCTTTTATTTAGCAGGAGCTGTCATCTCCCATAAACCCTCAGTGCGCTTACATCCATTGCCTCTGCCAACTTCTCTGCGTCAGGCACACTTGTTACAGGAGAGAGAGCTGACAGCTCCAGTCCAAACGTCCGCTCACTATCCCTGGAGAGAGAGAGACATGGAGAGAAAGAGAGATATTTGGTCGCATGTATTATGAACCCTTAGGCCAGAAACACACCTAACGTAAGTGCGAAAATGCAAACATCTCCCTGTTGTACATGCTTAACGTGCATTTCTGCGCCATTATGGTGGTAACAAACCTCAGTACTCAAGGGAGTTATCATCTAGTGTTTGTGCCATTAAACCGGATGTGGTGTTATTCGTGTATCTACAGTAGCTATAAACATGTTGACACTAGCTATGTTGTTCGGCAAGATTCTTTTTTTAATATATTGCTGTGCCATGACAGTAGTTGACCTTAAAGAGAAAGTTAACAGAAGACAGGTTTTGTTAATGTACGCTATAGTGTCAGTTGCATGATAGGACTGTCACAGTGCAATTTAGCAGACTGTAAATTGTCATAAAAATAACTGCAATGTAATGCAATTATTGCATTATTATAAAATACATATTTGTTTTATTACAGATAGATGGATAGATTTTATATGTAATATAATATCTATGTTCTCCAAACCACTTGTCCTATTTAGAGTCAGAGGAATGCTGTAGTTTCTATTCTATTCTATTCTATTCTATTCTATTCTATTCTATTCTCAAAAATGTGTTTCTTATGTAGATTCTAGGGATGCTATATATTATATTATATTATAAAAATCATTTTAATCAATGTAAACAATATTGATAAATCAAAATAAATGATTATACAGATTATATATTAATTAATATTATGTGTCTAAAACAGCCTCTTTCGTTCCTTAGCAGCCATGTTTGCAGGAGCTATATAAAGAAAGCATGTAGGAGTGAAGCTTTCAGGACTTTGGAAAGCTTTGGAGCGGCTCCCACCAGGGGCCAGCCACCTCCTCTATGTCAGTTAGCCTGCTGGTTAATCATCAAACAAACTACACACAGACAGAATTCAACAAAAACTTCTCTTCGCATTTTGTCACGTTCCAGTCTCCTTAAGCCCTCGAACGGATAGAAGATGAAAAATGCACAAGGCAAGGTGTGCTGACAATACGAGGACATCCTTCACATTCAGTCCAGTGTTTCTATGAAGTTACAGCATGAGGTCTTCAGGTTTGAATACAAATCATCATACGGTCTCTGTTGAGTCCTTCTCCACAGGGGCTTTCCTTTCAAGTGTTCCTTCCAGTCCAGAGAAAACCAGAACACGTTTTTTTTTTTTTTTTTTTGCTGAGATATCCTGCCTGCCTCGCTCTTGGGTATACAGAGAGAGGTTCTGCTTCTTTAGTGTGCATGCTGTTTACTTTTAAGTAAAGAGTATTAAGTATGCGTTTGCAGGATCCGGTGACAATACCTTATCAAGTAAATTTTTCTCTGCGCCCATGCTTGTTTGAGTGTGACATTTGCAAGCGTCAACATGGTCTAAATTCAAACTTAAAACAATGTCACTGCATGTGAAGTAAAGTTAAAAAGGACGCTTTGTTTTGTTTCAGAGCAACTTGCTGACCGCCTTTACAGGACTGAAGAATCAGGATAATACAATCCACAGACAGATAATTACAGCACAGCCCTGATCGCAATGCTAAACAGAAGACCTTTATTCAATATGGCTCTGAGCTGAAAATCCATAAATCACAACCGCTGTTGCACAATCACTACACTCTACAGTATATTGGCTTTAAAATCCCTGGATTTGATATGACTCTACTTCCTTTGTCTTTATGAGAAAAATATGGCAATATTGTACAGCCTCAGCATGTGAGTTAACAGATTTTATATATTAGTTTATTTAAATTTTTTGATTGAACCACTTTTTTAATTTTTTTTTATAAATAATCTATTCCATAGTGATTAGTTATTTTTTTAACAGGCACTAATATTAAAGTAAAATAATGACTTAGCCTATGTCTTTGAAACAAAAAAGCATGCTGAATAGCACTAACTGAAAAATAATGCATTGCATTAACAGTACTTGCATTTTAATGCCTTGAATTTCCAGGGCTTGCATTGTAAGGTCCTGAAATCTTAAATAGTTGTTCATTTAAGCTGTGAATATTTCAATTGAAAATATTTCACACACCTTTTTATAATTAAAAAATCAATAATTCATATTCACGTTCCAGAATTCACTTCCAAAATATAAAATCGGTTAAAAAATACGATGTATAATATTCGACAGGCAAATTTCGGTCCATTTTATTTCACTTTCCAAATTCGCTTCCACAAATTCAGTGGTTAAAATTCGGCAGATAATTCGACCTTTCACATCCGGGAGCTGCAGGAATAGCAGTAGAGCACAGAGGCATAATCTCCAACTGCTGTGTGCAAGCGGCTTCTGATGAAGACCAAAGCAACAGGTGGATTAAGTAATACAGTTACAAAAACTGATCTGCAGAAATTAAGCAAGCGCTAAGTAGAAGTTTTGATTATCGGGGCATGTGGAAAAGCTGATTGTGCGTATGTTTATTTCAACCTCTTTGCTGTTACCAAGTAAGCAGCATTCAAAGGAGATTATAATGGTGTTTTACCCAACGCTTGAATTAAAGAACTAACATTACATCTAAGGAAGACACATATTGCTTTCGGTTGTTTAGTTTCCGTAACTTTGTGTCATGGCTTGTGCGTCGCTGTGCTGTAATACTGGGGATCCCCTCACGTCACACTCCAGGATTCCCCAATGACGAGTAACGCTTCTCAATCAATTAATACTGTGATATAAGACCTCAGACCTCAGAATACATTTTATTGATGATTATGCAAACTATATACAGGCAAGCAAATTGGGTCAAAAAGAATCCAATGCGCTGCATTTTCTTTATAATTAATTTCCATTACCGCTGATCTATAAAGTCGACAGTCACACAAAGATATCAATACGATGATTAGTTTTAACAATATGCAACCAATTTATATTAACATAAACAAATGAGTTAAAAACAATCTAGGTATATTCTGAAAATTTAAACTGAAGAAATTATTGACGTGCTACCGCACCCAAGGGACCGTCTGACAATTCCACTGACTGGGTTAAAAGGTCCAATGTGTTTTAATTAAAATTTTCAAATAACACAGTCAAATTCTTAATCTTGTATTTCTCATAGTGATTTTCTACAGGTGAGATTTTGCCAATACCTCCCTTCATATATTTACAGTATACAATTATTTACATATTAAAGATCCCTGGAAAGGGTTTTCATGTTCCAACAGTTGTAGTACATTGCTAGATACAAGACTGACTTACTAGGGATGGGCGTTTTCCACAAATATCACATTCGAATATTTGAGCTCACAAAAAAATAATATTCGAATATTCGTTTATTTAAATTAAGTTTAATGAGTCAGACGTTATTTTTCAGCAACATTTGTTTTCGTCATTTTGAACAAGCTTACATACAATAAGCTTGAACATTACACATCGTGTTTTGTAGCTGAAAACCTTTAACAATGCGTGCAAACAAATAAAAGTACAGATTAAAAGCAAAAAAATAATAATTATAAGTGAACAAAGAAAAAACTTAAAGCAGCCTGCAGCAATTAGGCTATTGTACACTTAGCTTTTAAACTGTCAGCAAATCTTTTTTTCTTTTTTTTCTATTGTTTCAAATGTTCTTGTTAAGAAATACGGGCATGTAAACATGATCGGGGGAAAGTCGGCTTCTTAGTCTGTTAACAATAAGGCCGGCCGCGGAGAAAACGCGCTCTGACGGCACAGACGTTGTCGGGACTCACAAATAACGGTGTGCTAAGTGAATAAGTTTTGTGAAGCGCTTCGTGTTCACCACTGAATGGGATCCTCATCTGGTGGAATACATGGAATACATGGCTCCAGCAAGAACTATTCCCACTCGTCTCGGCTGGACTCTCTGTAATCATCGCTGGAGAACTGGCTCAGCCTTTTCCAACGAGTGGGCATTGCATCTTCTTCATCGTTGGTGACGGCTGCTGCATCCGCACTATTCGCATTAAGGAAAATGTTCTGATAATGTTCAAAAAAAGTTTTTTTTTTTTACTTCTCTCATGTTTTCATCGAGAAACCTGAGATGTTTGTGCCGAGGGTCTAGGGCAGACACGAGAAGAGGAGTTTTCACTGCATTCTCCAAGTTAGCCGTGTTTATTCGTTGCTTGAGAGATGCCGCAACAATGTTCTTGAATTCGGTCACTTTCTGTGATTCTCCACGGCATATTTGAAGTAGAAGACCGCAGTTCTTAGGGGGCGATCACATATCGCGTCTTTTGCATGCTCAAGTTCGTTATTTCCGATGCGCCGTGACGCGCCCGTTTTTTCCAGGCGCGTCCGCACTGCATCGAGTTAAAAACATCTCAACTTTCAGAATGCCACAAGCGCACCGCAGGTCATGTGACAAGAACTAAACATTCAGCTTCATCCTTTCCCGTAAACGTTGAAAGCTCAGCCAAGGTGAAGGAACTGCTGATCATAGCTGTATATGGATTGCCATTTTGAAATAAATTTAGTAGCAGAGCTACTGAAAGCGATTTTTTTTTCTTTTGTGCTGCAAATCCATTTATCCTTTGCTAAAATTTCCGCGTCTTCATGGAGAGAGCGCGTCATTGTTGCTTAGCCTCAGGAGCGCTTCTGCCCGAGCGCTTTGGAAAAAAGGAGAAAGCGGCGCGCATAGACTTTTCCACGCATTATTAGGCGCGATACGTGAATGGCCCCTTATTCATTCATTAATTATTTTTAAATAAATTAAATAAATTATTTTATATATATAACATGCACTTTTTCCTGTTCCGTAACTTGCGTTCATATCCTCATCTGTCTGTATATAGTTTGCATCATCAGTAAGATGTGAGTTTGTCTTTTAATCGCTGTCACTGTTAGTGCGCTGAGCCAAATGTGTTTTCTTTTCTTTAACAGATTTCTGAGGGAAACCGCGTGAAACCTTGAGCGTTCGTTCATATTTTACATCTGCTTAACTGTCTATATAGTTTGCATAATCATCAATAAAATGTATTCTGAGGTCTGAGGTCTTATATCGCAGTATTAGCTGATTGAGAAGCGTTACTCGTCATTGGGGAATCCTGGAGTGTGACGTGAGGGGATCCCCAGTATTACAGCACAGCGACGCACAAGCCATGACACAAAGTTACGGAAACTAAACAACCGAAAGCAATATGTGTCTTCCTTAGATGTAATGTTAGTTCTGTAATTCAAGCGTTGGGTAAAACACCATTATAATCTCCTTTGAATGCTGCTTACTTGGTAACAGCAAAGAGGTTGAAATAAACATACGCACAATCAGCTTTTCCACATGCCCCGATAATCAAAACTTCTACTTAGCGCTTGCTTAATTTCTGCAGATCAGTTTTTGTAACTGTATTACTTAATCCACCTGTTGCTTTGGTCTTCATCATTATTTTAACCACTGAATTTGTGGAAGCGAATTTAGAAAAGGTAAAATAAAATGGACCGAAATTTGCCTGTCGAATATTATACATCGTATTTTTTAACCGATTTAATATTTTGGAAGTGAATTCTGGAACGTGAATATGAATTAGTGATTTTTTAATTATGAAAAAGTGTGTGAAATATTTTTAATTGAAATATTCACAGCTTAAATGAACAACTATATTAAATTTCAGGACCTAAAGATGCAAGCCCTGGAAATTCAAGGAATTAAAATTCAAGTACTGTTAATTCAATGCATTATTTTTTCAGATAGTGCTATTCAGCATGCTTTTTTGTTTCAAAGACATAAGTCATTATTTTACTTCCATACACTAATGCTTACCAAGGCTGCATTTATTAGATCAAAAATACTGAAAAATTTAATTCACATAATTCTTTTATTTTGTGATATTTTTCTATAGCATTTGAAGAATTATAAATAGCTATAGATAACTCTAATTATGTTGCTTGTTATTATAATTGTATAATATTAGGTTATTATATATATATATATATATATATATATATTACAAATTAGATTAAAACGTTTTCTATTTTAATATGTGATGGCAAAGCTGAATTTTCAGCATCATTACTCCAGTCTTCAGTGTCATATGATCCTTCAGAAATCATTTTGATATGCTGATTTGGTGCTGAATATATATATATATATATATATATATATATATATATATATATATATGTATATGTATGTATATATACAGTATATATATATATATATGTATATATATATATATATATGTATATGTATATGTATGTATATATACAGTGTATATATATATATGTATATATATATATATATATATATATATATATATATATATATATATATATATATATATATATATATATATATACAGTATATATACATATATATATACATATATACATATACATATATACATATATACATATATACATATATATATATATATATATATATATACATATATACATATATATATTTTTTTACTGTTATCAATATTAAAAACATGATATTTATATGAAAGCTGTAATACTTTTTGTTTCCAGGATTCTCTGATGAATAGACAGTTCAAAAGAGCAGTAACTTAACTGTCACTTTTGATCAGTGCAATGCATCCTTGCTGAATAAAAGTGTTAATATAAAATTGTTAAGTGGTATTAATAAATAAATAAATACTGACCCCAGACTTTTGAATGGTATAAAATTATTTATAATTTTTTAAATATAATTTTATTATATTATTATATTTATTATATTATTTATATTTATTTATATTACATACATATACATTGAATATGTTCAAATTACATTTACATTACATTTACATTTATTCATTTAGCAGACGCTTTTATCCAAAGCGACTTACAGATGAGGACAGCGGAAGCAATCAAAAACAACAAAAAGAGCAATGATATATAAGTGCTATAACAAGTCTCGGTTAGGTTAACACCTAGCATGGGATTTTAAATAATATAATATAAAGAAAACAGATAGAATAAAAAAAGAATAGAGCAAGCTAGTGTTAGAGGTCTTTACACATACACACACACACACATACAATTGCATAATTAATGAAAAGAAAATAGAATATAAAAAGATTAGAAAGGTAGTTAGATTTTTTAAAGAATAGAATTAGAATAGTGAGTGTTAAAGTTAGAGGGGTCAAATAAAGATTAAAAATAAAAAAACACAATTGAAATAAATTAATTATATATTTAACTTTATTTTATTGTGAAAATTCTACATGACTTTGGACCATTTGTATATGTTTTTTTTAATTGCCTTGTTTTCCAATTCAGATTATAATTTAAATACAGCATCCACCCTGACTAAGGTCCTATCACCTGAGATATCTGATGTGCTGGTTAGCTATAGTCCAAAACATTCTCTAGGGTTTTCTGTTTGTGTCCCTCTTGCTGGTTCAGGACAAAGACTTATTTGAATGCAACCATCGGCGTTAACCTAATTTGAATAGAAAGTGTAATGATAAAAACCTTCATATTCATCCGGAAGAAGGAGGCGGGAACCGGCGGACAATCAAAATGAAGCTTTAATAACAAAATAAACACAAAACAGCGCACCAGCCCCTCACGGACGACTGATGCGCACAAAATAAAACCAAAACCTAAAATAACGCCCAGGCCTGGTCCTCTCTCGTCCTTCACTGTCGTCGCTCCAGATTTATATCCTTCCATCTCCTCCATGGGCCTCAAGACCGGCGGGTCGAACAGGTGTAGTTCATCTCCAATCACTCCACCGGCCTCGCTCCCACGTCCCTCGGCCTCGCCCCACTCGTCACAGAAAGTTTGAGTTGAATTGATTTGAATCAAATTACACGCAAGTGAAAACGCTTTAGCTCTGCCTCATCAGGACAGGGCCTTGTCTGTTTCTTTTTGGTCAGTTCAGTGCGGGCTGTCATCAGCATGTCAGATAGAGCTGTCTTATCCATCACTGAACTCTTCTCTCATTGTTCTGACCCGTGGAATAGATTGTCTTTGAAAATAACATGATTCCATCTGACCTTCCTTGTAAACCCACATGTAGACACTTTAGTGTACATCAGGCCTTATATAGACAGGTATTTTATTGAAATGGAAAGCGAGTCATCAAGCAGAACACATGACACTCGTTTCCTCCCTGTGTGTGTTTTTTGTAGATGTACTCTGGCACTGTTCAGCCCTGGCCTGTAGCCGGCTATGGGACAGGCCCGTCGTGTGGGGAGCAGGAAGCACCCCACCGGCCCTATGCCTCAGTACCAGCAGGAAGGAAGGAGATTCTGCATCTGCTATAGTGCCTATCCCCGCCAATCTCCAAAGCCAGAGTCCTCCTTTTGTCCTTGGCCAACAGTGGCTTCGTCCCTAACTGTTGGGACGAGACGGGCAGGTGCTACCAGGCCGATCGCAGTGGTTGTACAGCATTGATGTCTGTCATCGATGAGTGCCCTTTTTTTCTCCTCTCAGGCATTGATTGGAAAATACGTCAAAGTGGAGCCCAAGATGTGATCAATGGCAGCCAGGACCCTCCTGCAATCCCACTACAGGGTGGGGGAGAGAATTCCATGGCGCCGGTTCTCTCTCACACATGTATTTGGATGGTGTCGTTTTCCAAGTCTGTTCATCTTTGCACAGTTTTAGTTAACTTTGATAGTGTACTTTGGTTTCTGCCTTTTGTTTTCCCCCCTTTATCTTAACTGGGCAGAGGGTAAATGATAAACATACAGTAATGCACATTTCCAGCATCACTTCAGTATATTGAGGCTGTAGGAATTGAGTTGACAGAAGTTTATATTATTTTCTATTTACAACATTTGTACATTCTTACAACATTAAATTATTTTTGTTTGACATACTATGAAACCTACTGTAAAAATTAATAAAGAAAATACATTTTGGAATTTTTTTTTGTGTGGTATTGGTGTTTGGTATAACTTTGTTAATATTATTATTTAATTAAAATAAGTATAATATATAATAACTTACCAATTGTCATTCAAATGTTTGGGCTCAATACGTTTTTTCATTTTTTTAATGTTTTAAAGATGTGCCAAGGCTGTAGTAAAACAATACTTTTGCGAAATATTACAATAAAAAAAGTGTTCTATTTAAAAAAAAAAAATTAACATGAAAATGTATTTCTGTGATGGCAAAGTTGCTATTTTTTGCATTGCTACTCCAGTCTTCAGTTTCACATGATATTATCAATTATCATTGGCGAAAACAGAGGAAACGGTTATATAGGTTTGTGACCTTAACAGTTTCTGTGGCATATTTTAAGTGGATTGTAGTTGTTTTGCAAAGCGGCTGTTGTAGGTCAGTTAAAAACTACATTGATATTGTTTAATTTGAAGTTCAGAAAGAGCGTTAAAATGGAGATATATGGATTTATAGCCAAAAACTCACTAGGGAGAAAAATGATGAAAAATGTATGAACTCTTTCATGACGATAAAGCAGACCCCCAACAATGAAGTGTTTGATTTCATAGTATTTAATCTTTCCTTTAATAATCTTTAAACCTTTGCTTCTTTGACTCTTTTGCTGATTGATTATGCAAGTTTTAAAATGGCAGTATACTCTAGATGAGGACACTGCGCACATTTCTACATATCTACTTGGTGCTCAGATCATGTAAAGCAGTTTGTTAATGGCTTTCAGTCTTTGATTTGCATTTATATTTGGAACAGCTCTTTACAATTAATGTAAAAGTGTGTGTGGCAGGTTGTGCTGAAATTGGTCTTGAGTTCTGGATGAGGGGCAGGGCACAAAACCTGATCAATCTGAACTGCTTAGAGTGCAGAGACTCTCACACAGTCCCCCCCCCCCACAACCCTCTAATCGATATCAGATGTTATCAGCTCATCAGCTGTGAATAGGTGACGTAATAGAGGTCAAGACACAGAGGACTTCATCGGTTTTCACAACCAGTTCAGTGACATTGTTGATTGAGACACACATATTCAACAGCAACACAGGGCCTGACTCTTGTGTGTGTGTGTGTGTGTGTGTGTGTCTGTGTCTGTGCATGGCTTGGTTTACAGTCACAGTGTAGTCAGGGACATGAAATGATTATACCAAAAAAGAGGAGCTCTATATATCACAGTGTACACTGCTGTCAGCATATCAGTAAGAAAATTAAAGAGAATAATCCAGGCCAACCGGCACAGAGCAGCAGCGCGATAATGGAGCCACAGCTCGATATTCCAGAGAAAGAGAGAAACTATAAAATCGGTGAAGAGGTCCACCTCGTAGCACCTTGGAAATGGTACGGAAATCAAGCACAAGGTAAACTAATAAAATTCACCCTTCTAGCACAAACGCTACTCTGCTTCGGTTCTTCATAAGAGCAAGCCGGTAATATCATAAAACCTGAGAATATTGTGGTGAGGTCATGTTACTGGTTTGTGTAGTGGAATTTGTAGATTGAGAATAATGTGCAGATGGGAAGAGTGCATGAATAAAAGGGAACCATGCTTGTTTGTCTGGAAGCTGGAGTATTTAATTTTTATAATATATATAAACAAATAAATATTGCAGTTTTTATTTTATTCTTCAGTATTACATGTTCTTTCAGAAATTATTCTAATATGCTAATTTGGTGTTTAAAAACCCCATTGACAACAGATGGCCTGCTGTTTTTGTGGAAACCATTATTATTTGTTTTCAGGATTCTTTGATGAATAAAAAGATTAAAAGAAATATAATTGGAAATATAATAATAATAATAATAATAATCAACAATTTACTGGCATGTTATGCTCATCAAGGCTGCATTAAAAATAAAACAACATATAAGAAATTTAAATAACTGTTTTCTGTTTTAAGAATATTTATTATTATTATTAGATATTAAAAATATTAGGTTTTCTTATTTTAGAATGAAATTTATTCTTGTGATGATGCAAAGCTCAGATGATGATTTCTGAAGAAGGAATCACAGCAATAAACTAGATTTTGAAAAATTATATATATATATATATATATATATATATATATATACTGTATATATACTTATAAATATATGTTGAAAATGTCTATTTTAAATTATAATAGCATTTCACAAAATTACTTTATCTACTGTAATAAAAAAAAAATGCAGCCTGTGAGCATAATACATTTCTTTTATAAATAAATTGGAATTATTCCAAACGTCTGAGTTCTAGTATTAAAATAAATGACGGTGTGCTCATATGTTTTAACTGAACTTCTGAATTAATACTCAAAGTCATTCTGAAAACCAAAAGACAATTGAATCTTTTTAAAGGGTCATAATATGAGGATTAAACTTACAGTAACCTTGATTTTTTCAAAAATAATTTTCAAAATGGGTTATATTTCTAGCCTGTTGTGGTTCCTCAGTCCTGTCACTGTTCTGAGTATTGAGTTTGCTGTTTTTGGCGGTCAGCGGGGTTACTGGTTTTGCAAGTCAAATACAGGAAGGAGAGGATCCGCTTATCTCTGGCTGACAAGTGCGATCTGTGTCAGAAACGGGTGCAAGGTGTACCCTGTGCTCTAGCTGCCCCATTCTGGAACTAAAACTGATTGAAACTGGCTTGCCACAAACTACCCAGCATCCTTTTTGCCTTGAGCCCCTCTGGCCCAGAGCAGTATACAGAACCACACAGCTTAAATAGACCAAATATACTTTTAAATTAGTTTCTCTGGATTTTAGGTAAATAAAAGTCATCCAGTTGCACTTTTGCCAATTTGGACCAAAAAGAATTAAGCTGCTCATTATTTTAATAAACAAAAACTAAATATTATTGCACTGAAGTCACGTGAAATGTTTGTTTGTTACCCTGTCGATCCACAGAGCTCAGAGGTGGTCGAATCAGTGGTAAAGCCACATTCTATTAGGTTAAGAAGGCCTTTCCTTCACTCACTGGGGGCCAGTTGCCTGGCAAGCTTAATACAAATTGTAATTGGGTGCCATAAATCGTGCACAGCGACAGAGTAGGTCAAGGCCCACAGACAAGATTACTAAAGCATTACGGTCAATCAAAAGAGTCCTTGAATTGGAAGATTTTAATTAGAGTTTGGTTCTTGTGTGTGCACCTTGTACTAATGCATGTCTCTCGTTGTTCTCCTGAAAGTTTGTTGAAATTTTGGAAAGAGAAATTGGAATCAATTAAATCCTCAGTGCTGGAAGTTAAATGCCAATGTGGATGCTAATAAAATGTCGTGACTTCGGCAGTGTCAGTAATACAGTGATTAAAAATGTATCTTAATTGGAAATATTCATATGATTCACTGCAATGGTTGGTTTAATGTTGGAGACTGGGAGACGTCTTTAGAGTGCTCCTCGTAAAGCCTTGTCTCCTGTCTCTGCTGAGAGAATATTTGCACGACGAAGGGGTTGGCTCTGTTAAGCCCCCTCATGTCTTAATGGAGCAGATCCCCCTAATCATTCTGTAATCTCTTTTAGGCTAATGTCAGCAATATGTTCACAGAATTATTGCTGATTTGGAACGCACTTTAAGATTGAAGAAGGAAAATCTTACACTCGAGTAAGTGAGCTTAAGAAGCCTCTTGGCAGACGAAAGGTAAATCCCCCCTCGTGTTTGTTTTCCTCACTCAATTTTATATTCATAATATGTTAAAAATCAACTCATTGATTCCAAAGTGCTAAGAAGCTTAACACTATAAAGCAACATTTGCACTAAAAGTTTCAGCCTGTGATTGTGGGCAACGTTTCCTTGACAGCGACTTGATCCAGTTCGGGTGTCACATGATAATATCAAAAGGCGTCGCCAAGCTTGGATGGGACTTTCAATCAGCAGATTTACAAGCTTCATAATGCAAATGCTAAACAAACATGCTCTGAGGTTTCTGAAATTTTTCTGTTCATAAAAATGCATGAGTTCCGATGTTATGCTTAAGGGTCAAACTATGGCAGTTCGCCAGTACAGTCTTGGCAAGTAAATACATACATACATACAGACATGCTGCCAGAAATCAGTCCAAAAATAAAATATAAAAAGTAAATGCATATTCAAGACCATCAGTTACTTCTGAAACAGTTTTTTTAGATAATTACACAGGCCGTAGTTCTCCCCGTCACACAAATGTGTGTATTGGTATATTGACCTCTCAGGTCTCCTGGCAATATATTTAATTGAGCTGCATCTAGTGACATTGCTACATGTTTGCGTTCCCATTGTGGATTGTACTCCCTCGAGCCTTAGAGAGAGAACAAGTTTCTTTTTGCTCTTTGTGAGGCACTAAAGTGCCTTTGTTTGCTGCATGATTGATGTGTCGATGAGTGGTGGTTTGGTTATTTTTCTTCAGGCATCTACATTTGTTCATATCAAGAGTTTTAGATCTAGCACATGTAATGCTGCCTCCTCAAGGGCTGTTGGGTTGTTTATCCATGAATTAGGATGTTCTTATTCAAGTAGTGTGCCTTTCAGGGATATTTAAGGCATGATAGCATTTTGTAAAGAATGGTGAAAGCCTACTTCTGCTGAATTTAAACAGTTTAAAAAAAATTCAGCTCCTTGATGTGTGACAGTAAACTATTCTTAAATTGTTTCCTAACCAGGCGACAAGTTTCCAGTGACAAGCAATTTCTTTTTGTCCAAACTGAGTGTGAGACTGCTGCGTGACATGAACAAGGGGTCAAGGCTTGTCTGGTTAGGTAGATACAATAATAACACAATTCTACAGGCAATAATATATCCTTTTCTGTGAACACCCATTCAAATTGTGTTTTCTGTATAATATATATTATTATATATAGTATTAAATTTAGCAATTTAGCACAGTTTTAGCAAAATTTTAATATTAGTTAATATGTACTATATTTTTTATTCAACATTTATTTTAGGTGGCTTTTAAAAGCTTGAACTTAAGTGCTGGTTGCATAACCTGCTAAATTTTGTTCTTCAAGACTTTGTAAAGTCAGTTACATAAAAGGGTAGATTGGTCTAATTTGAATCTGAGAAGTAAGATTGATTACCACTTGGTTAACTGCTATTGGTCAAACTACTTAAGATGCAGTCTTAACATAAATGCTGTTTATGCAACTGGCCCTAAAGTGTGTGCGCAATGTCATTTTAATGCTTAATGCTTATCATTATTTATTGTAAATACTATTTTCAAGGAATTAATAATGGATATATGTCAATTATTGTCCAAAAACTTGATATAACATGCTCAAGGATACAGACTGACTTTCGAGTTTTAGACTTGAGATTAAACTAAAAGGAAATTTTCAAAAGGGAGCAGGGAAATTTTTTGAAAAAAGAAACAGAAGAGGATAGCATAGATTTTCTGTGTCGAAAACACCTCTCAAAAGTATTTCATTCATCAAGGGGGAGAGGGCTTGAGCCTGTGTAAATTGCTTCAGATAAAGAGACAAACCTTGAAGAATTGAATTGTCAGGGAAAAGGATTTGAATTCCCCTCTGGTGATCGGTGCCGTACAGGGGGACCGCTCTCGTAGCCCCTGGCTACCACTGAGCTTTATCGCAGAGCTGTTGCTATTCTTTAGCACACCAATGTTATTTCACCTGAGTACACTCGACTGAGGCATTCAAGTGTTCATCATGTCTTACAGCATGCATGATATTTGTCAGAGGGCCCTTTTTTGTGAAAGGGACATTTGTGTATGTGTTCATACATGGGTGTTAAATAAATACCCAAAAATTCAGTTCAAAGTAAAAAAAAAAGAAGGTTTGTGCTGAATACATACTGCATACTGATTTGAAGCAACATGAAGATGATTGAGTAATTTAAAGATAAAAAGGTGTTCAAGGTGAACTATTACTTGTATAAACTCACGATCGTAACCATAATGGTTTCCGTTTTTTGATGTTAAGTTTTCATAAAAGGTCTTTGTGGACTGCAAAGGGAAGACGATTTGCTTTGGAAAATTATAATGTGTCTACATAGCAGATGTCTCTTTTAAACTCTTATTTCAAATGAGCATGGCAAAATCCTGTTTTTTCCTTGATATACCCCTTTTAAAGCTGAATTATCAAATACGCTTCTAGTAATAAAGTACTCATGAGAGCAATGAAAGAAACTCATAAATGTTATATGAACCTTTAATGTTTCTCCATCTCTGATGGCTCCAACTGAGGTAGCGTGTTTGTGAAAGAGAGCCATGGGATGCATTGTGGAAGATGCCTTTGTGTTTCCTTCATCCAGATGCCCATCCTGTTTGTCAGCCTTTCTGTGCTGTCACACACTTCCAGAGGAAACAAAGTCTTTGCATTTAATCCCCTCTGCATAGATGAAGCCATCTATGATGTTTAATTCATTCGCTAAGAGCCAGAGGACATTTCTTGCAAAATTTTGGAATAAAAAGAAAATTTGGGAGAAGAAAGGAAAAAAAATGTTTCCCTTATTTCCCCTTAGCGTGTATGTATGAAAGGAATGAAGGCGCAAGTCAACAGGAATCATGAAAGGTGAACCGACTTAATGAGCTGAATGGTTGAAGAGAAAAAAAATAATAATAATAATTCAAGTGAAAGTCAGAGGAACAGCGGAGAAAGTCGTCTCTCACCTCTCAACTGTTTTCGTTTCTCTTGTTCAGGAGAGCTGAGAGGGTATAATGCTCCAGTGACGTCTAGCTGCAGAGTCTCACTAATCAGGCCTTGATTAAACATCCATTCAGAGAGGCAGGGATTAGGGGAAGTCCCCTCGGAAACAGTCTGCTAGACTGAGAGGGAAGGGAGGCTGAAAAGTTTTTGATGTGTCAGTCATGTAGTCCGGCCATTGTTTAACTGTGCTCACCTCCCCAGCTGAAACCGGCAAACAGTTCGTCTGGAGCCACAGTAAAGCAATGCAATGGAAGGGCTACACAATTATGTCCATTGAGATGCTCTTCTCAGGAGCACCGCCTGGGCCTCAGAAAAGCTCTGAGGCACATGTGGAAAATCTGTCCAAACGGGGTGACCCAAAGGAGAGTGGCCTGCTTTGTCAATGAAAGTTATCCTGCCCTTGAATGGCAGAAAGCAAAGAGTACTGCATTATAAGATTTTAGACAGCATGCCTGTTGTTTATCTCCTGCCCTCCATCATTCCATCATTTTTTTTATTACGTATGTTAACAGGTCTTAATGGGAATTATTTTTTTCTGCTATTTCAGATTTGAGCCAATTTTTCTTTCTTTCTTTCTTTCTTTTTTTTTTTTGCTGGCCCCAGTACAAATTTGTATTTGTATTTTTAGAAGCATGTTTTAAATGTGACAAAAAATAGATTTATAAATTTCATTTATATAGGTTTGTCATTTTTTGTATTATTATTATTAAGCTAATAAACATTTGCATTATTATAAATATTATACATACACACACACACACACACACACACACATATATATATATATATATATATATATATATATATATATATAATTATTATACTTATTTATTTATTATTAAAGTTTATATTTTATCTATTTTTTAATTTATGAGTTTTATTTTATTTATTTATTTATTTATTTATTTTTTACAAATGTAAGAGTTACGTTTGTGCAATATTTGTTTGTAATCCTTGGTTATTTTCATTTATTTTAACTTTTATGGCTATTAATTGGTATTTATACAAATTGCTATTTTAAATTTGGTAATCATAAGCAAGTTATTTCTGTTTATTTTGTCGAAAATGTATTTGAGATAACAAATTTTATTGCAATTTTTCATTCTTACCTGTAATCTCTTTTCAACATGGGATTTACAGACTGAGATATCGCTTTATGCAGTCCAAGGAAAATTCTAGAAAAGGTTAATTTTGCCAAAGGCAGGAGATCGCCCACCAGTGCTTATAAGAGGAAAATGGAGTTCATTGTTAATGATCCGCAGATACATTTAAATTGCACAGTTAAATTAACTTTGTGCTAGCTCCATTTGAGTAGCACTGCATAAAACAGGATTTCAGCCAAGGAAAGCCTAAACACCATTTTTACTTTTTTACGCCATGTAACCTCACTAATTTATGTCAATATGTTTTTTGTTTTTTAAATCTTAAAGAACTATTATGCTAGTGGAATGTTTTCTCCCTCATTTTTTGATTCAAGTCAATATAATGAATATAATGAATATAACAGTTCAGGAGCAGATCCAGGGGACAATTCTATGGCAAACGGTGATAAGCATGTTAAGTTCAGACTCTTGTCACAGCAGACACTAGAGTTATTAACTGGCAGTGTTGGGAAGGTTACTTTGGAAATGTAATAGGTTACAGATTACAAGTTACCCTATTTAAAATGTAATAGTAGTGTAACTTTTTTAATTACTTTAATAAAGTAATGTAACTAATTACTTTTGAGTACATTTTGATTACTTTTATAAATTTCTAATGAATGTTAATTTGCAACTGTTAATCATCTTCAACCATTTTACACCATGCAGGTTTAACCTTAACAGTAGTGCTCAATACTGTCAGACTTTCATCATTCTTCATCAGCTGAATTAAGATGATCACATTTGAACACATCCACCACACAATCAGACTTTAGTAGTGCCTTTTACTTAGAGATTGATCTGAAGTTCAAAGCAGATTTAAAATCAAAAGAAATAGTTTATAGATACTGTTTTTGAAACCAAATCTTTGCATAACTACAGGCATCTAACGGCATCTAACAATGGTTTGGGGAAAAATAGTTAATAAAAAAATAAAAGCATATACATCAACTCAAATACGGTTATCTAATAAGCATGTGTCCTATTTTGTGTACTAAACTCCTGAAACATTGGTGTCTTTTTGAAACACTGCTGTCTCTTTGTATATGATATGATGATAGTTTCTCAAAATAAGTAAAAAATGCTCATGAAGTGACTGTTCTAGAGATTAATTTCCATGAGGGGCGGACTGGGAAAAAAAATAGGCTGGGAAATCTCACACTCATACACCCACAACCCATTCTGTTACATGGACAACCCTATTTTGTGTATGGACCTGACATGAAAAAGATTTGAATCCTTAGGTTGGGGGACATGCAACGTAATTAAGAGTTCTCTCCTGAACTGCCCCTTCACTTCCATTATCCACCCATCTCTCTCATGACTTTAATACTGAAGATTTTTATTTGACTTTTACCATGTTTTGTAAGTGCAATTTAGTTTTTTTGGCAAATTAATTACCACTTGTATTTATTTTTACTACAAATTCCATAGTTAAACCACGGTTAGTGCCATACCATAGGCATTAATTTTCCTAAAGGTTGTGTTTTTGTATGCACTAGCTCCCCCTAAACCTATGATAAAATATGATGATTTGTCTGCTAACTTACTACTGTAACATTACAAAAGATAATAATGACGTCGTTTATACAGTATTTTGAGTGATTGCGAGCAATGTGCTGCTGCTGCTTGACTAAGTAAACAAAGACAAAACTACATTAGCATATTTACAGATGAAACTGACCTGCACCTGAAACCCTGAACAGAAGTGTCGCTTCTCTGCTTCAGCTGTGCGCTTACACAGTTCACTCCGGTCTCTCTCTCTCGCATTGATTACTCGGAGTCTGATCCAAACCGTTCGGCGGAGGCGCGGAGAGCGCGCGAGCCCAACCATTGCCAGTCACGACTAACCGATTCATGATTTATTAGAGATTTAATTATCGAATGGCGGATTCGGAAATAATCGCTTTAGTATATTCGGCCTGCAATTATACAATAACAATATTAAAGTAGAGGGCCAAATCGTCTGCCAGGCCACCGGGAATAGTCCCGGTTCTCCCGATGTCCAGTCAGCGCCTGATTTCCACAGACACGCAGAATGTGCAGGATTCATATTCAGTCTTTTTGCGGCTTAATATTCACAGACATCAGTCCATATCGGGTTTTGATTCAAGTGTACTGACCTACTTTTGATTTATTCGTCCAAAATGTGGCATATTTCGTCCGCGTTATAATCCATTTTTATGACTGGATTCTACTAATGTGTTTTCCGCGTCTCGGAGATTATGGGCCATATGTCTTAGTGCAATTTGGGAAAGAAATAAACTGTTTTTGGATGTGTGTAAATATTCAAATGTAATCCTCTTTGTAATCGTTACAATTTTCATAAGTAACTGTAATTTAATTACTCATTTTTTCTTAGTAACTGTAACTGATTACTGTTACATTTATTTTGTAATTAAATTACGTAACGCCGTTACATGTAACTAGTTACTCCCCAACACTGTTAACTGGATATTTCTCTTGTTATTAAATGATTCATTTTAAAACTATGGAGATGACAGTTATGTCTAAATTAAATTATATGACTTCATCAATCAGCCAGAGATGTTTTAGGTCAAAGCTACCGCTCTGGGGGCTCATATTTGCGTGGGTATTTGTGCGGGATGGGCTATTATATAGAAACGAGTGCGTGTCAGAGTATGACATTGCTCTTGGCCCTTTATTCTGCTTGTTACAGTATTAAGGTTTTCATTTATTCAGCGTGGTTCGTGCTGAGAGCTCTTTTTTTTTTCTATCGCAGGGAGAGAGCGACCAGCACAGGAGGGGCATAATGAAATTGCCCAAATGTACTTGCATCCCAGAAATCTAATCCATGTCAATTGTTTATTATTGAGAGACAGTCATTATTAAATGTACAACTCTGTGCATCATTTGAATACCAAGGGCAGGTTTTGGACCCTTTAAGCTGATGATTGCCCCTTTATCCAATTTGGAGGCGGTTAGATGGGGAGAGAATTGGTATTGTAATTGACAGAGATTGCTGTAGGTTTCAGTGCTAATATGCTGGTAGCTGCTCACAGGTCATTTGTTTCCCTTCACGGCTGTGAGAGTCAAGACTGTGGTAAGGATTTTTTTTTTCTTCTGTGACTACATTATATTGTGCTTAATACTGATAGTGTTTATGGTATGGGCCCAAATCTGAATTATTGCTTTAAATAACACATTTCATAAAGGAATAGTTCATCAATAAATTAACATTTTCATTAACTCAACTTCATGTCATTCCAAACCCTATGATCTTCTTACTTCCATAAACCACCGAAGGAAACGTTTGGCAGCATGTTCGCATTGCTCTGCTCTTGATGTAATGTACAATGAAAGTGAATGACAACCAATGATTTGAGGGAAGAGACTGAAGTTTTTATTTACTGCTGATGTTCTCCACTATAACTCTCAAATCTCAGTTGTGCTTTTTAATATGCGCATATTTCATTGTCTTTTATATGTGCATGTGTTATTGCATATTTCATTGATCAGTTACAATTCACACAAGAAAAAAAAATCAACAACAACAAATACAACAAAAAAACTTTTTGGTATCATTTTTGGCTTAATTTGTTGTTTGTTCATCATACAAAGCTGTCGTATGACTTCAAAAGCCATATGGATCACTTTTATGGTATCTTTGGCCCCCATTCAATTTCATTGAAAGGAAAGGATCAACATTTTTGTGTTTATGGAAGAAAGTCATGTAGTTTTGGAACAACATGAGTGTGAGTAAATAATAGCAGAGTTCTCATTGATGGGTCAAATATTCCTTTAAGCTTTAGATGTCTGTTTGTGTGTGTGTGTGTGTGTGTTTAAACATACAAAAGTGTTGTCAGGGTTGGATGCTTAAGAGTTTGTCTCCAGATGGCTGTCAGGGCTAGCAATCAATAAGGATGTGAAGTGGCTTATCTCTTGCATTGTGTCAATATTACCACCATCTGTGTTAGACCTCTGATAAACAAGGTTTCAGGAAGATCTCTTTAAAACAAGCATTAAGCACTAGTGGTGACATCTAATTTTTTTTCTTAAGGGCCTTTTGCAGCTTGCAGAAGCACTTCATGACATTCCCAGGCCAAGTACAGTAATGTCAAGCAGAACGAATGGCAAGTACAACATGGATCGATTGGTCAATTACTATATGATTGGTCTCATAAAAGGATGTGAATAAATTATCAAAGATGTGATTTGCATGCACAGACCCAAGCCTCAATGGAAATCAAGTTATGCGATAAAATGGCACCCTTTCATGCATTAAAAAATGTAACTGGGAATTTTATGAAATGTTTGACTTTTTCGATAAGCGACAGCCTAAATCTATTTACAGAAGCCTTTGTTGTGTAAGAGTTAATGTCCTGTGAAATTAAAAATCTCACCAAAATCATTTCCAACTTGTAAAAGCAGCATGCTATCTATTTATGATGTTCATGCTTGGGCACTAAAAAAATGAGCCATGACTATGAAAAAAATGCAATACTGGCAGATTCAACTTGGAAAACAGGGTCATTAACAAGGAAAGACGAGATGTCCAAGTGTTGAGATCAAACGTGACTCCCTCCAGCTGCGCAACGGCTCCCTGTGAAAGAAATCTGGTCTCGGTTGCAAGACAAATGACAAATGCTACAATTAGTGGCCATCTTAGCGGACATGAAAATCTTTAGCATCAGTATAGCACTGTTGCTTAACACAGCCAGCCATGAAATGAATGAGACATTTCCAGGAACAAACAGAATGTACAGTCTTTTTTTTTTTTGCTCAAGTGAATCTCTGTAGCTAAACTGACCTCTGTCATCCTTTGAAAGGAACATTTTATCCCAAAATCTGCGATGACAGCTGTCAAAATGTGCAGCGAATTCTCAGAGCCAGCGCTAGATTTGAGCTGACCTGTAATGGTTTATGCTTGCCATGCTACACAAATTCTTCCACGCGCGGGCCTTCATCTTAATTCTAGTCATCCTCCATCTTCACCTACCTGCTCATCTCTGCATGTGAGAGGGCTTCTACCTGAGGTCTGCTGTGGCATGTGTTATACGGAAGGATCTGGGTGGTCTACACTTAGCATTCTGGGCAGCTGTTTGTCATTGTGAGTTATGCAGTTATAATTGCACAGTGCCACTGAGCTAGACCTTGGGGAACGTGGCCTTGTCAAGGTGCATTCGTGGCAGGTTGCGTGGCTCTGCCCTTATTGATCAGGCAGTGCCTAGATATCTCGCTGAGCTTGGGCTCCCCCCATTGGAGTATTTACACAGCAGCTCATCTGAAGCAAAGCAGATAATTGGGTATATTAGAACCTGGAAGAAGAGAAACTTTAAAGGAGTCACTCCTGCTTAAGTTTTGAGAAATTTCAGTACAGCATTTAAGAGAACTGGGGAACGTGAAATTGTTAAAAGCTTATAGCACCAGTGCATATATATATATATATATATTAGGGGTGTGACGAGATCCGATGTGTCTCGCAGGATCTGACTGATCTCGCAGGAACGTGACGATATCCTCATGCA
Organism: Carassius carassius; assembly: GCF_963082965.1. Classification (NCBI taxonomy): domain Eukaryota; kingdom Metazoa; phylum Chordata; class Actinopteri; order Cypriniformes; family Cyprinidae; genus Carassius; species Carassius carassius. Next base: position 21,135,055 of record NC_081793.1, read on the forward strand.
GATTTTAGAAATATTTGCATTACACTGGCCCTTTCACCAGTGGTTATGTAACGTATGCAAGATATTATGTTCACATCTGGCAAGTGGCTGCATTATAAGCGGGAACAGACTTCACTGCGTAATTTATCCAGTCATAAAAACAGGATTCACATTTAACACAGAATGTCACGGAATTTGTCAAATTTTGAATTATTTAATCAAAAGTAGGTAATTACATAATCAAATTACGATATGGACTAGTATCTGTATCTGTAAATATAAAGCCACAAAAGTCAATTTAAAAATGAATCCTGCATGTTCAACCTTGTCTCTGTTAATGAAGGGCACAGATGCGCGGTTACACTTACCACACACACACACTGAAGCGTGCGTGACGCTCGAGGTGATTTCAGCATCTGCTGTCACACTAAACATCTCCAGAACTCCTATAAGAGTCGATTCATGATCATTTGATCGTTTGATTTGAGTAAAACTAGCGTCATATCAAATACACAGAAACTGTAAAGGTATTCACAGCAACCCGTCAAAATAAAAGTCCCAGTTTGATATGATGACAATGCGCTATTACTATTTTCAGTAGAATGTACATAGCCTACTACTATTACTTCTAAAATGAAAGAAACATTATCTTGAAGAAATAATCACACAACATTTCTTTCATGTTTTAATTATTTTTTTAAAAATAAGTTTGCTTAAATTTTCAATAAGTAAAAGATAAATAAAATGTTTTATTCCTTTTATTTGATAACCAGAAAAATGTAAATACACAACACAGAATTTCTGAGGGAGAAAATACATAAGGGTAGGCTACTTTAAGAAAAAATAAAACTAATAAATTAAGTTGTTTTATACATTCAAATGGTTAGTATATGGTGAGAGAGAGAAAAAAACATTTCATAAGGCCATAAACGTAATTTTTGTTGCCATTGTAATAAACTGATGTGAAAATTTATAAGTTTCATGATTTAAATTAATTAGACATGCTTTTTAATTAATACAATTTAAATTAAATATTAAAAAGGAGTTGGGAAAATTATCAATAAACGATAAAAAAAAAATTGATTTTTTTTTTTTTGCAAAAATATAATGGATTTAATAGGGCCTTAAAACTGTCCCTAATCCTTGCCGCATCCCCCAGTTTAGGAACCACTGCTTTATTCTTTTAAATGAATACATTTATCATGTGTGTGTGTGTGTGTGTGTGCGTGTGTGCGTGTGTGTGTGGCAAAACCTGTTGCAGTGTTTACATGTTGTTTATACCTTCATAAAATGTATTAAAAATTGATGTTTAATTTCATAATTTCAAGTGCAATTGGATTTAAAATTTTTGTGTTTTTCAGTTGAATATGACTATATATTTTTCCCTATATATTTCATCATTGAGGATTTCTTAAAAAAAAGTGTAAAAATCTTGTCTGGAGGGATAAGTGTCTCACCACACCCCTAATGAATATATATATATATATATATATATATATATATACAGAGGTGGGTAGAGTACCCAAAAACTGTACTCAAGTAAAAGTAAAAGTACTTCTAGAAATATTTACTCAAGTAAAAGTAAAAGTACTAGTCATGAATAGTTACTTGAGTAAGAGTAAAAGAGTATCGGATAAAAAATCTACTCAAGTAGTTAGTTACTAGTTACTTTGGGTCATATATACTGAGCCTATTTTTATTTAGATATATAGATAAAATGTATGTAATGTATGTGTGCGTGTATGAATGTATATATTTCATCAGCCTTTACTCCAATTTATGTAATTTATTATAAAACCTTGTCTGTTTACTTAAGTAACAGATATACAACCCGAATTCCGGAAAAGCTGGGACGTTTTTTAAATTTTAATAAAATGAAAACTAAAAGACTTTCAAATCACATGAGCCAATATTTTATTCACAATAGAACATAGATAACATAGCAAATGTTTAAACTGAGAAAGTTTACAATTTTATGCACAAAATAAGCTCATTTCAATTTTGATTTCTGCTACAGGTCTCAAAATAGTTGGGACGGGGCATGTTTACCATGGTGTAGCATCTCCTTTTCTTTTCAAAACGGTTTGAAGACATCTGGGCATTGAGGCTATGAGTTGCTGGAGTTTTGCTGTTGGAATTTGGTCCCATTCTTGCCTTATATAGATTTCCAGAGTTCGTGGTCGTCTTTGACGTATTTTTCGTTTAATGATGCGCCAAATGTTCTCTATAGGTGAAAGATCTGGACTGCAGGCAGGTCAGGTTAGCACCCGGACTCTTCTACGACGAAGCTATGCTGTTGTTATAGCTGCAGTATGTGGTTTTGCATTGTCCTGCTGAAATAAACAAGGCCTTCCCTGAAATAGACGTTGTTTGGAGGGAAGCATATGTTGCTCTAAAACCTTTATATACCTTTCAGCATTCACAGAGCCTTCCAAAACATGCAAGCTGCCCATACCGTATGCACTTATGCATCCATCAGAGATACTGGCTTTTGAACTGAACGCTGATAACATGCTGGAAGGTCTCCCTCCTCTTTAGCCCGGAGGACACGGCATCCGTGATTTCCAACAAGAATGTCAAATTTGGACTCGTCTGACCATAAAACACTATTCCACTTTGAAATAGTCCATTTTAAATGAGCCTTGGCCCACAGGACACGACGGCGCTTCTGGACCATGTTCACATATGGCTTCCTTTTTGCATGATAGAGCTTTAGTTGGCATCTGCTGATGGCACGGCGGATTGTGTTTACCGACAGTGGTTTCTGAAAGTATTCCTGGGCCCATTTAGTAATGTCATTGACACAATCATGCCGATGAGTGATGCAGTGTCGTCTAAGAGCCCGAAGACCACGGGCATCCAATAAAGGTCTCCGGCCTTGTCCCTTACGCACAGAGATTTCTCCAGTTTCTCTGAATCTTTTGATGATGTTATGCACTGTAGATGATGAGATTTGCAAAGCCTTTGCAATTTGACGTTGAGGAACATTGTTTTTAAAGTTTTCCACAATTTTTTTACGCAGTCTTTCACAGATTGGAGAGCCTCTGCCCATCTTTACTTCTGAGAGACTCTGCTTCTCTAAGACAAAGCTTTTATAGCTAATCATGTTACAGACCTGATATCAATTAACTTAATTAATCACTAGATGTTCTCCCAGCTGAATCTTTTCAAAACTGCTTGCTTTTTTAGCCATTTGTTGCCCCCGTGCCAACTTTTTTGAGACCTGTAGCAGGCATTAAATTTTAAATGAGCTAATTAAGTGAATAAAAGTGTAAAATTTCTCAGTTTAAACATTTGCTACGTTATCTATGTTCTATTGTGAATAAAATATTGGCTCATGTGATTTGAAATTCCTTTAGTTTTCATTTTATTAAAATTTAAAAAACGTCCCAACTTTTCCGGAATTCGGGTTGTAGGTGTCATGCCATAACATATTTTTAATAAGACTGACTTTATATTAGATGTGAATTTAACATTGAAAGTTAAAGAAAGTTACTAATCTTTCATTGTTCAGAAAGAGAGCAAATAACATTTACATTATTAAAGATCATTTTCACTGACAGTCTAGATTTCAATCACTCTCAGAAACTCCCATTAAAATCACTGAAACTTGTAACATTGTGAAATCAATATCTTAATTAAAGATTCGTACACACATCTGCACTTTGTTGTTTCTGACGAGAGAATTTGCCAGAAAGAGGTATTCAGTCAGTGACCGAGTGAAGGAAGCACCGGCATTTTAGCGATGACTCATCGGAACACCTCTGATTGGCCAATGCTTTAATAAGCTCAAAAGAATCATGTGTGATTGGTTATAATGGGCAGCGCTGTAAAAACGCGTCTGTCTCTGGCTCGCCAGCAAGCAATCACAGATTTGAATTTAGCAGCTGATGATATGACTTGCTGAACGTACTCGCACCGGTGTGATTTTATTAAAATTAATAAAATCTTAATCGGCTATTTTTTGTCTTTTGGAAGCTGCATTCAACTTGACTCCCCTCTGTTATAAGCCACACACGTACAACAAACTAATGTCACAGTGGTATCGTGTACTGTAATCGAATGTAGCCCAAGTTATTACCTGTTAAACAGTAGACAGCACACGCTGTGTTCATCTAATAAGGATCTCCATCGCTAGCAAATAATAGCCTTTGCAGATTTGCTTTCAATTCAGTGCAGTTTCAGCCACGTTTTCAACGCTCTTTCTGTTCTTAAACGTTACAACTCCGAGTGAACCACTTCAGACGCTCAGCGCGTGCGGCAGGGAACTGAACGACTCATTCAAACTGATTCATGAACCAATTCACTCGTTTGCCAATTGGTTTGATCAAGCCTTTGAACACAATTGACTCAAAAGAATGAATCATTCGCTACTGGGCATCGCTCATTGCCCAGAGAAAAGTAGACAGCGCGTTTGGAATAAACTGAAGAATTTATAACATTTATTGCATTAAGATAAAGTAACGAGAGGAGCGTCGCCCCCAGTAACGAAGTAAAAGTACAGATTTTTCCCTAAATTTTTACTCAAGTAAGAGTATAAAGTACCCATCTTTAAATATACTCCGAAAAGTATTAGTACCCCAAAAAATTACTCAAGTAAATGTAACGAAGTAAATGTAACTCGTTACTACCCACCTCTGTATATATATATATATATATATATATATATATATATATATATATATATATATATATATATATATATATATATATATATATATATATATATATATATATATATTAGGGATGGCACGGTTCGCTGAAGAAAACCGAACCGTTCGGTTCACCACACATGGTTCGGCACGCACGCGATGGGACCGCGTTTCAACTTAAATCTGACAAATCATCTGTAATATGGTTTGCTATAAATAGCACGTAAAACAAACAGGGTTCAGCTAACATATGTTTCTGTTGATGGATGCGCATTCTGGCTTACCAGTCATTACAACAACAGCGATAAATAATACTAATAAAAATAAAAATAAACCTTGGACAATCCATTCACTCTTGTTCAATGCTAATGCCATATGCTGGAATATTAGCAGTCATTTATTCCGTCATCACCCAGGTCGTGATAGCGCGCTCACACATGAAACCTAAACAGCACACGTTGATATCTGTGTTTAAACTAAACTCATTTAAGCTTTGTCATTTTTAAACATTTAAGAGCAAGAGGACGCGAGCTCGCGTGCACTTTGTGCGTGCACTAATCCGAAGCGTGCAAACCCGCGCCTCAGATTGAGCGTGCAAATATTAAGATCAGTCAAAAATTATGCCCGTCTTGGTAAGGATCCTACAGCAGACATAGCCGGCTGAATGTAGGCCTACTGTATCAGTGCATTTTCTTAAAGCGACAGTCTTTATGTTAATAGAACAGCAACAACAAAGAAATCACTCACTGCTCTTGATTAAAAAGCTTTTGTAACTTTAATGAAAAATAATCTGTAATTTATACAGTTCAATATGCAGTGCTGTTTTATATATGATTACTTTATTCAATTTCTGTACCTAAAAACTAATGCTAGACGTACCTAAAAAATAAATAAACTGAAACTCACTATTTATTTTTTGTATCTTTACTTTATTGTATTTATTTGTGCTGTTGCTTGTAGTTGGATAGAATATTCTTATTTTTGTATTTTTATTAGAAAGTATAGTTTTTCCATAAACATATCACATACCGAACTGTACCGAAACAGTGACTCTAAAACCATGAAACAAACCGAACCGTGCAAAAGTTGAAGCGTGCCACCCCTATATGTATTAGTTTATATATATATATATATATATATAAACTAGTGGAGTTTGTATGAGGGGCCGTACAAGACTTAATTCATTCTGGCACTCTCACACACATATACATTCTCCTTTCACATACATATATTCTTGCTTTCAGACACTTACATTCTCCTTTCACATATATTCTTTCTTTCATACACTTACATTCTTTTTACACATACATATATTCTTGCTTTCATTTATTATTATTAGTTTTATTTCCTTAATTATATGTGTGTCTGCGCTATGTTTGTACTTTCTGTACTGGAAGCTCCTGACGAAATGTCTTCTGTTTGTAAACACTTGGCAATAAAGCTCTTTCTGATTCTGATGAAAATGCTAATTCAATCTCTTACAGCAGGTGGCGCTTATAGAACACTAGTCTAAGCACTGAGTTATTGCTGCACTGCAGAGCTGCAATTGAAAAAATAAATAAGTAAATAAAAATCTAAAAATATTTAAAAAGCAATGAGTCTTGAGTTATTTAAATAATATAAAGATATCCCTAACTTGCAGCCTCTCTCTTAATTCACTTCCTAAATTAAATGAAAAAAAAACAAAAACTTGGACGCTTATAATACGTCTATCTGGCAACACGACTGAGGCTGAGCTCGCGTCCTCAAACACAACTTGTTCAAAAAGGACGAGGCCATGTAACCATTTCACAATGATTTTATTTATTTATTTTTAAAAACCCAGATAGCTTGCTTAAATACTTCTGCGGCTGCCTAATCTACCTCAGTCAAGCTGATCAAGACCTGTCACGGTGAGCCTGATCGCGCCTACCTGCCTTCCGTTCAGTGTTGCCAGATTGTAAATGTCCAAGTATCATACCAGAAGTTCAAAATTATTGTATTTGGAAGAAAATTATCGTACACGAGTCAAAAGAGTTATCTATTTTAAACCAACTACATTTTAACACGGCCTGCAAATTACCAATAAGCGATAAGCCGTATGGTTGGATGGAAGCAGTACAACAAAATGCTATCCCATTATTTTCAGTGACTGTCTGCGTCGCGGCGCATATTAAAACTGTCATATAATGTGCACATGTAAATGTGACTTTATAGCTTTAAGGGCATTCTGTTACGTACGCACGCGGGGCGTTGCCCTAGGGGACGGAGCGTTGCGTGAGTTTTTAGTTTTGAGAGCACTTGTCTGTATGCTACCTGCTGCACGATTGTAACAATACAGAGTATTCATTGAACCTGAGACTTGTGTGGACATTTGAATCATTTACAAAAACATATTAAAATTATTTTAACATTTGCTTTGTCGCGTCCAGTGTAGGCGGAATTTAGCTGTTGCAGTGTGGCGCAGTTAACTCATAACTACACATCTGAGCCGCTTTCATAGTGCTCGTTGGCCTTAAAGCAAGGCACCCACCCTCCCTGAGGTGCACAGGAACGCATTTAGAGTGTCTGTAATGAGCCGATTAAGTGTATGAGTAAAGAAGCCCTATGACTGCAACTGTCATCATTTAACTTTTCATAAAATTCTGAAATTATCGTACATTAAAGGATTTTTTTCATTATTGATCGTACATTTTACAGAGGTAAAGATTATCGTACAAATATGATAATTATCGTACGTCTGGCAACACTGCTTCCGTTTCAACTAAACGCCTTCCGTTTCCATAATGAAATATTTCAAAACAAATTCAGTAATTATCTTAAATGGCCAGTTCTACCTAAAATGAAGGATATTCAGTTTAGGATTATTAATAATGTGTATCCAGTGGCTGAAATATTACGGAAAAGATTCCGTTTTGAGGTAGATTCTTGTGTATTTTGTTTAGAAGAGCATGAAATCATTGAACATTTATTTTTCTCTTGTCCAGTCACATTAAAGTTCTGGCAGGATCTTTACAGCTGGCTAAATATTGATATAAACAATTGCTTTCCATCAATAAATTTGTTTCAGGTTTTGGTTTTTGCCGATGTAGATGGTCTTTCGAAAAATATGTCATTGATGTTAAACATTATTATTACAATGGGTAAATATCATATACACAAAAGTAAGTGGAATAACAGTAAACCCTCTTTAAACTGCTTTAAAAGTGAATGTCAAAAATACTTAGAATCTTTGAAACTCTTATCCAAAGATAATCAATCCCATGAAGATCTGTATAAAACCATGTATGAGTCTCTTTCCTTTTAAGACTGGTTAAAAAATGTGCCTTTTTTTTGCAACCCCCTGAAATGTTTAAATAATGTTTGTTTTGTTTATTGTTATTGTATGTAGTGATATATATCTATATATATCTATATATATATATAGATATATATATATATATATCTATATATATATATATATATATATATATATATATATATATATATATATATATATATATATATATATACAGACATTTATGTAGGATGGAGATGTGACTGGAATAGTGTATATTTTGTAATATGCAAGTTATTGTTCCCCATTTGAGTTTGTAAATTGATATTGTTCTAAAAAAAAAAAAAAAAGCCTTCCGCACTATACTCCTTACGTTTCAACTAAACGCCTTCCGTTTCCACAGTACTCTCTCTCGCACATACATACATTATTCTCTTAAATACATACATTCTATATATGTCTATTACTAACGTTTTTCCATTTAAGATGTATTTCACCTTAATTCTGTCCTATTTACTTGTTCTCATGTCATTTCATACCCATAAAAGGTATAACAGAATATCCTGACCTCTTTTTTCCATATAGTGAAAGTAAGAAAATTTGAATTTTGGCTGTCAAGCTCCAAAATGACAAAAAAACACACACTGAAAATAAGTCTTTTGAAGCTACATGATAGCTTTGAGAGAGAAACAGACTAAAATTGAAATCATTATTCACTGGCATCCTGACAGCTTTCCCAACTCTTTTATTAGTGTTTCTGAGTGTTTATGAGAGAAATAGTGATCTCTGCTGTTGTGAATAAATTGTGTGTGTGTGTGTGTGTGTGTGTGTGTGTGTGTGTGTTTTAAGCCTGGAACACACCAAGCCGACGGTCGGCCGTCGGGCAGTTTTTGTGCGTCGGCCGACTAAGTTTCCTCAGTGTGTTCCGCACCGTCGACTGAAATTGGTCCTCGTCGGCTTTTCTTCTGCCGATTCGACATGTTGAATCGGCGTCAGGTCGTTGGTGAAAGAGGGAACTCTGATTGGCTGTTCAGCTTAGTGAACGAGTCAGTGGACGAGAATAATAGCAAAACAGCGAGCAAAGTCAAAACGGTACAGATAGAGGCTGTTCTAATGAACAGCTGTTCTAATGAATCATCTTATCTGATTGTTCCTTGGTGAATATTAACACGAGATGAGTGGAATAAAGAAAGTGTTTAGCAGGATTAATATTCAAAACAGTAAGCACGCACTGCTTTGTTTACGGTTTGTATAACTTCAGCGGGCAGCATCAAAGTTTCCCTTTTTGAATGACGAATATATAATATATATAATATACGAATATAGACGAATATATCTGCAGAAATAGACAGTTGTCTCATTTACACGCAGGCGCAGAACGCGCATTTTACCTAACAGTCGGCAGTAGTTCTCTTGTGTGTTCAAGTGCAGCTTTTTACCCCGACGAGAGGTGACAACACAGTTGGCTTTCATCAGCGCTAGTTCGTCGGCGTCGGTTGAGTTGGTTGATCCAGTTCACAAAATCTGTCTAAATTATTTCCTCACATATTGTACTGAATCTTGGGTTCAACTCAGCAGTTAACTCACTAGAGGGGATGGTTATCAGTGAAAAACGACTTCAATTTCAGTCTGTTCAGTCTCACACAAAGTTATCATATGACTTTGAAAGGCTTAACACAGAGCACAAGTCATTTGGACCAATTTCAGGGTGATTTTTGTCATTTCTGAACATTTTGGACAGCCCCAGTCCTATATTTTTATTATTAGCTCTTCAACTTTTGTTTTCTGTGGAAGGAAGTCAGTCACTTTTTAAACTGAAATCACAATTCTTTACAGTTAAACTGGGCTTATTTGTTTGAAGCTATGCTTCAGAGTTGTTGAAACTTTGTTTTCATCTAAAAGAACTATTTAGGCCTATTACCAATTAGAAACATTGATCAAACGGGTGCTCCTGCAGGTTATGTTCCATAGTCTTCCGTCAACGTCTTGTACTAGACTGCTGGGGGAGAGAAGAAAAATCGATAATATGCTTTCATGTGCAATAAAGCTGATTCTTTTGCAGGAAAACTGAACCGTAATCAAGGTGTGTTAAACTGAGGATGTTTATGAGGCAGTCTGTGAACACATATTATGAGGGTATAAAATGTCCCGTAAGAGAAATAGATTGAGGGAGGAAGCAAATCAATGCTTGTTTACTGCTGCTTACACAAATATCTATCTATCTAATCTATCTGTCTGTCTGTCTGTCCGTCTTTCTATCTATTGTTCAATCGTTCTATCTGTCCCTCATTTTTACAGTTTGCATTATCTATTGTAACATTTCAATGATTTATTAATTTTTTAAGAATGGTTCTATGCAGTTGCTAGGGTGTTTTTAGGTGTTTACTCAGGTCAAAATAACCCATCCTGAGGTCTCTATGAGCATGTGCATTTATTGTTTTTTTTTTTCATCCGTTTTAAAATCCGTCAAGTCTGGTAGCTTTGAAATGTATAGTGGTACGCCTCTCCTCAACAAGCAACACAATTTTTGAGGTATCATTCACGTCTGTAGCAGAAATGGTTGTGCTAGGTGTTAGTTTGCCTGATTAAGTGAAATTGTGCTTGTTGGCAAAATCCATCGCCAGAACTATCTCTTTGATCTTCCATGTTAATAGTGTTAAAATAGCCCTCCTCAGCAGAACCTCAGTGTATGCAACCCAATTGACCTGTACAAGTTGACCAGAGCCAAGAGTGCATGTTCATCTCCTTTACATGGCTCTTTACTACTGAAGTCAGGGTCAAACGCCCATCTTTCAAGATATTAGCAACTTTTCATGCTCTCCCTGCAGCTAAAAATATTCTGTCTGGGCTGCTGGAGGGGTGGCCAAGTGGAACGGAATGACGGCTCGGCTCCCCTGCCCCTCTGATCAATCTCTCCCAGTCCCAAGCAGCAAGCTGTCCCTCCTCGCCTAGTGTGACCTTTACCAAAGCTTTTCCCAGCATGCTCAGGCTGTCTGTCTGCTGCCTCCCAACTGTCAGGTACCTCTAAGCCTCACCCTGTTTCTCCAGTGTGTGTAGTTGTTCACGCCGTTTACAGTGACACATCCTGACCCCTCGTCTTGGGCTGGAGGAACATCGCTGATAGCAGTGCACACAATTTCACGTCCAATTATTTTTGGCCAGGAATATGAAGGAACCCTGTCATATATTTGCATACAAGTGTTGATGTATCGTATTTATTTTGAATGCAATCTCATTTATTCACTTTGACATCTTAACCTCTAGCGAGGGTTCATCGTTTTCTGAGCAAATCTTTATTGACAGAAATTATGTTTGGTCATGCCAAAATGTTTCATTTTTATATGGTTGGACTTGATGTATTACAAATAATCAAAACTAAAACTGAATAAATAAATAAATAAATAAATAAATAAATAATTATATATATATATATATATATATACATGACTACATAGACATACTAAAATGACCAAAACACAAAAAATTTAAATAAAACGAACTAAACTTAAAATGGCAAATGTAAAAATAAAAATTCAAAGTATGAATAAAAACATATACAGTAGTACTAAAATTCAAATAAAAACAATATGGAACCCTGTTAGGAAAGATGCAAGTTTTAAAAATTTTTTTTTTACAAAATGTAATATTATATGCATACTAAGTGTTCAATTATTAAAATACCGACTACAGGAAGCTTGTACAATACAAACCTTGATTGCTGAAATTCTGTTTGGTCAAGCCACTCCAACCACATGTTTACCATTTGAACCCTGATAGGAAAGTTTAAAGTTTTTTAAAAAATTGTAAAATGTTTACCAGGGATATGAAGTTGTATATTGTAATTTTGGTGTAAAATCATCTGTAACTGAAATAAATATACAACAGCCCTTGTTTATGCTGCAGTGTATAAAAGAACCCTGCATAGCTTTTATGCATTTATACTGAAATACAAACAACAGTAAGTTTTTGTCACCCTTTTGCTTTCTTAACCGCCATGTATATCTGTGTAAATCTTATTTTTCAGTCTTATTTATTTGCTTTGACTCTTAAACTCTAGCGAGGGGTTATTGTTATCTTTACAGATCTTGCTGGCTGAAATTCTGTTTGGTTGAGCCACTCCAACCATAGTGTTCTTGTTGACCATCTGAACCCTGATAGGAGAGAGAGTACCCAAGGGTCATTCATTTGCATTTCACTTGATGGTGAAATGTCAAAATAGCTCAAAGGACTTTCTCTTGTTGTTTACTGCATTATAACACTCGGCATGCCAAGCGCTCCACGCTGCCTCTGTAGGGGACGAAACAGTTTGGGAATTTGTGATTTTCAGGAATTCGAAAAGATGGAGAGGGCAGGCCAGTAAAAAGGGTTTGTCCCTGTAGAAAATTAAAGGAATAAGATAGACAAATGGATTAGAAATGCTTGTTGAGGGCGTCAGGTTTAAATGGGGTATGCCGAGCAGCTCCTCTCCCTATTGGCTGGCTGTACACAGTTCTTTTGCTGCTCTTGATCCTCTAGCTAATTACCTTCAGGGTTACTGTATGCTTATTAAGATACTTCCTCTCCCAAACATTGTGTTGTTTTCAACATGGGGAAAAAGGAAAAGGCATGCTAAAAGACTATTGAAAGTTTCTTTAAAAATGATCAAATATGCACCGGGGATGTAGGTCGAACACTGTAATAATTCTTTGTAAAATTGTCTGTAATTGAAGTAAATAAATAAACAAGAACAGCCCTATGTTTATGCTGTTCCATCTATTATTCTTTTTTAATATATATTTTAAATTATTTTATATTTAACGTTTTTGTATATTAATATGTAAGGGAAACAGGTCAATTTAGCTCAAAGGGAATCATTTAAGATTTTAAAAGGAATTTGAACAGAATCACTGTTTCACGGCTGATCACTGAGATGCCCTGCGATTCACTGAACGATCCGTTTAACATCAAATCTGCGCTGGATATTAATATCCAAAGTATAGTGAAAACACTATCAATTAGCACAGTAACAAGATCGGCAGATTAAGACATTAACTTGTAAGCACAAAACACAAGATACTTCTCTTTTCAATATGAATAAGGCTTTATTAGATAAATCTAAGACATATAAACTAATCACACATTCATGCAAGTTGCAGGAAGATTAAAAGTTAGGGAAGAATGAGTTTAAGAGAATAAAAATGTGGAATCCCAAGTTTACAGCAATACGTGAAATTGCATAGACATGAACAACCATCAATCGCTTAATTAACCCTTGCATTGAGTTATATTTGAAAATTATATTAGACACACCAGAATAGATCAGTCTGGAGGTACTTGCTTGCGTCTCCTGTGTAAAGGGGGTTCCCTTTGTTGTGCAGGCGTGCAGGCCGAAGCACGCTGGAACCGCGCTCAAAGAACGCTAACAGTGATGACTAAAAGCAGCAGCTGAAAAGCAAACGCTAAAAGCAGGCATGACTAATAGCAGAAGCAAAGCTAAAAGCTAAACGCTAGATTTGATGGTGTCCTAAGTATTTAAACTGGCCTCAAATGTTGTTTTGACCAATCAGATATTTTCTTTGCTCGGGGTATCATAAATCATATTTTATCTTATCAAGCACGTGGTCCGAATTTTCCCGCTCTTGCAGGGTCTAATTTTGGACATGATTCCTATAACAAGAATATGATACATATGACAAATAACTGATGGTCAGGACTGTTTCAAGCTAACAGATTCAAACACGTACATACTAAACACATACTACATACTAAACACGTGCATACTAAACATGAATATGTATCCTTAAGCCAATAGTTATTAAAAGACATACACAATAAGTGATTATAACATGATATTCAAAAGTGTGGGTTACATATAAATGAATATGGAGTTAAGCGATGGACTGATATTCATTTATAAGTCATTTTGAGTTCATTTTTGTCCATTTATATCTAGAAAAGACAGTTTCTGTGCCATTCTCTGACATAAAGATTTCTGTGGAGACCAGAGGTTAAAAGGCCCCCCCCCCTTAGGAATTTCAGTCTGGTTCTGCTAGGTGGGGGAAGTCCATCCAAGGATCTTGTGTATTACTTTCATGGGTTTACATGTGATTGATCTCAATTACTTGCCCCAAATTTGACAATCTCTTCTCCAAATTTAAATTGTCAATAATTGTTCTAATGGTGTTAATGTTGAAAGCTGTTCTGTGAAGGAGTTGGTTTGTTGGTTATCTTGCTTTGGACTTGTGGTACTTGGAATGATTTATGAACTCATGTTGCCTTTCTGAGGAATTCGGCTCGTGTTTCAACCACAGTCCTGATCGACTCTTTAATTTGTCTGATTCGGGTCTGATACGCTACATTAAAATACTTCCTCTCCCAAACATTGCGTTGTTTTCAACATGGGGAAAAAGGAAAAGGCATGCTAAAAGACTATTGATAGTTTCTTTAAAAATGATCAAATATGCACCGGGGATGTGACGTCGAACACTGTAATAATTCTGTATAAAATTGTCTGTAATTGCGGTAAATAAATAAACAAGAACATGTTTATGCTGTTCCCTCTATTATTCTTTTTTAATTTATATTTTAAATTATTTTATATTTAACGTTTTGTATATTATTATTATTATTATTATTGATATAAATTTGATTGATTTTATGTATTTGCAGTTTTTTTTATTATATTTAAATGTTTTCCTACTGTTATAAAAGCAGTATTGCCATATTATATTATATTTATATATAAAAAAACCTTTTATAAATATTATATATTTATAATATAATTTATATGTAATATTTGTTTAATCTTTATATATATATCAACACCCCAAAGTCCTTTTTTAAAGTCCTTAATTGCAGGTTATTGTGCTCTTGCCTTTCCCATCTATGGTACAATTCATTATTGCACACAGTGTTGACAATTGGGGTGTAATAGTGCCATAATGCTATGGTTGAAATGTGTCCTTTTTTGATTGCAGGGACCATGGATCAGAACTAATTCTAGTTTAATTGTTCCTATATTTCAGAGGTGGCAAGTTCTGAAGATAATTTATTTCCTGCCTAAAAGGAAACCTGGCCCATGCCGGCAGATGAGAGTGGTTAATTACAGTAGATAGCCTTATCTCCTTGTAATTATTTTGGTCTCTTTGGAATTTCCTGGCACTGACCAGCCAATCGATGCTATCAGACCATGAACGGGAGAGGAAAAGGCAGGACACAATAAGTGTGCCGCAGATTTGGGCTAAGGGAAAGAGGAACCGTATCTGCGCAGACTTTGTGGAAAGTGTACTTCACCGTGCTTATTAAAATGGTGAGGACAGTTTGATAGCCATCATTTATATCTAGCCCACGTTCGCCCTTTCATCATAGATGCCCTTTTAACTGCATGAAATTAAATGGCCCACCATTACATTAAAGATGACCACCTTTCATTTTAAATGACAAACTGTACTCGATTTACATAATGTGGATATTGCTTTATGTCATTTTATATTACATAAAATTTACTCTAAAATGTATTTTTTAAATTATTATTATAATTTTATTTTTAATAAAGATTGCAAGCTGTATTAATGTTCTTGGGTGTGCTGCCAAAATATCATGACTAGATTTCCTTTAAGTCACCCATTTTTAGGTCTTGCACTTCTGAAAATGTTCCAATAAATCTCATGGGTATTGCTCAAATAAACTCCCTCTTATCATACAATAAATACCAGAACCTCTACAGAATTGGGTGAAGTGGAAAAGAATATAAAAAATGAGTGTTGTGAAGCTAAAAAGGATCCATATTCTCTTCAGCCAACTTGACTAGTATCTGCATTGGGTTGATGCAAAACACGCCAGCGTAACAAACCAAAAACAGCACCTCTTGGTTGTGTTCAGACATCAGTCTGGAGCAGGAAGTCAGTCAAAATCGGCCCAGCCAAAAAAACTCTCTGATGGAATTTTGATGAAGCAAGTGGCGTTTGGCTCCTTGTAATCATCCCAGCAAGCCCAGCAGCTTGGACACAAACACAGACTAAATTCTCCTCAGTAGCTGACTGCCTGTGTAAGCTGCCTGATTGCCATATCACTCTCATTACAGCAGTGCTTTAAATAGGGAGAGAGAAGGGACAAAGGGAGAGAGAAGCTGTGGTGGCACACGGAGGCAGTGCCTGAGCGGTGGCAGTGTGATCACTCCTATTACCTTTTATAGTCATGTAATTGACTTCTAGTTACTTTCACCTGAGCGTTAACTTCGGTTTAGTGTGTCTCTAAGAGCTCACTATGAAGTCTGAGGCAGTTTGTGTTGTGTGTTTCTTAGCCAGATTGAGCGGCTGACTGCTGTGGTGTGAATCTGTACCGACACACAGATACAGTGGGCTTTGTTTTCTTTTATAAAGACAAACTGTATAAAACATCCGGTTGCACTTTATTTTACAGTACGTGTACTAACATGTACTTTTAGTGTACTTACAGTGTATTTATCTAAGAAAGTTCTGGTAATACAAGGTAACTACATGGGGTAGGGTTAGGTTTAGGGGTAGGTTCAGGGTTAGTACCTAGTTATTACATAGTTATTGTAATTACTATAATAAGTACATAGTATGTACATGAGGAACAGGACTGTAAAATAAAGTGCTACAAACATCCAAATGCCAGTTTTTGTTTTAAACTACTATACTTGCTGGAAAAAAGAAGAAGAAATGTTTAACCCTTTAAATTTTTCTCAACCATTGGTTTACTATAGATTAAAGTGAAAAAATAGTGTGAATGTGAATCTGAAATTTGTTGAATTTCTGCCAATGATAATCAAACCCTCAGTGTCAGTTTGTATACAAATGAACGTCAGGATGATAAAAAAGGTAAAGAAATCTACAGACATTGAATGTTGTCTAATTGGTTAAAAGGATAGTTCACCCAAAAATGAAAATTCAGTTTTTATTTAAAATTTTTATAATTTACTCCTCACATTCCAAGATTGTTTCTGTTTGTGTGTGTGTGTGTGTGTGTGTGTGTGTGTGTGGAGGGGTAGGGGTAGAGGTGGGGGTTTTAAGCGAATATATTTTTGCATGTTCATGTGATACTGATTTGTAATAACATTAATGTGAGTAGATAATTACATGATTTTAAGAATTAAATTTTTTGGGTGAACTATCTGTTTAAGTATTTCTTATAGTGAATGTTTAAAAGAAACCGGTGTGAACTAGTTTGCAAGACCATACTGGTTGTACGCTCTGGGTGATAAATTTCGGGCAGATTTTTCTGCCTGCACACCTGTAAAGGACACTAGATTCAATGCAATCAAAGCTCCATTGAACAAGAACCAAACCTTGCTCAGAACATCAGGGAGAGCTTGTTGAGCAGATTTGTGGGGGCGTATGGTCACACAATAGAAGAAAAAGGGCATGTGGATTCAGACAAGACAGCATTATCAGATCGTTTGCTACTTATTTCAGTTGATGTTCAACAAACAGAAAATACATTGCTTAGAAAAGCTTTATTCATCAATGTAAATGACACTTAACAAGTTAGGCTAGTTAGAAGTATATATTACATGCACAAATGCTCAAATGCATCTCTTATATCTGTAGCAGCGAGGGAGGTAATATGTTCTTCTTGAGGGGTTGCTGGCATGTTAACAGGGCAGTGCTCCCGTCCGACACTATTGTGTCAGTGTTAATCACTAGCTTCTGCTTAGAATTCAGTGAAGCCTCCAGGAAGCGGGGGTGGCTTGATCAACCTGCCTCCACATGGGCCTCCACTGCTGACCAGTTAATCACTGCTGCTAATTACCAGACCCATTGATGCCAGTTGCATGCAAATGCACTTTGCTTAAAAAGCACAAAGACTCTTGTTCTGCCAGGTTATCTGTTAACTGTTGTCTTTGACTGCTTAACATTTTAGCAGGTAAATTTTTTGCCTCGTTTTATGTGATCATGATATGTATGTATCTCTGCATTAATGAGGCTGGTGGTTAGGGCAGAAGTTGAGTATGATGAAGCAGGTTTCTTCTTGTTTTCCTTAATGCTTTTTTGGCTCTAGTACAAACGGCAATGGGGTGTTGATGTAGCTGTGTAACTGTAGCCACACTTTTTCGGTTGATAATTATTAAGTAAATGTAAAAAGATGATAAACCATAATTTACAGAGCTGTCTTTGCAGGCAAAATCGATTAATTCCAATAAAAATCCCCACGGTTGAAGTTCCCCATGCAGATTTCGCTTATGTTCAAGTTGATCACACGCAAGGCTTGATTTACACAGGCATTCTAGGCACATGTCTATGTTTGCATGTCCAGGGGGCCCCAATTACAATGAAGATAAATATTTATAATTATATAAATTATAAATATATATATATATTTCAGGCAATCTAGAAAATTTTCCACAAGCAACCACTTTATTGTGGTTTCTTTTCTCTTTTACACACAATTTCAATGAATGGGGACCAAAAGATTTGAATAGGAACTAAAAAGGATCCAAATGCACTATAAAAGTAGTATGTATATTTCATTATTCACTAAAATTCTTCCCCTCTAGTTAATACTTATCTTAAAAACTGCTATGACCAGATCATTGAGTCAGTCAGTTGAATGGATCAAACTGATCATCCAGATCAGTTTTCTGAATGGGATCAACCCTTTCAAATAATGATTCATTCACTAAATGAGAATTGCGGTTTCTCTCATGAATTGTAGTCTCGCATCACTCTTAAAAATAAAGGTTCTTTATTGGCATTTGGTTCCATGAAGAACCTGTGACATCAATTTTTTTTTCTTTTTCTTTTTTTTGTAGGTTTACACTATAAGAAAAACATGGTTATTTTAAGAACTGTTCACTGTGAAATGTCCTTTTTGGGTATTCCAAAGTGTTGCCTTTATGGCAGTGGTTCTCAAACCTCTCCATGAAGTACCCCCAGCACTGCACATTTTGTATGTCTCCGTATATCTGACACACCCACTTCTGGCCTTGCAGTCTCCACTAATGAGCTGATGAGTTGAATCAGGTGTGATAAATGATGGAGACATACAAAATGTGCAGGGCAGAGGGTACTCTAGGACAGGTTTGAGAACCACTGCTTAATGCCACCACTGCGAAAACCCCTATTTGGAACCTTTATTTTGTAGAGTATAGGTTTTTGATTTTGTGTCATAAATCTATCATAAGTTGAAATATTGCATATAGCCCATGATTCTTTTTCATCCTTTTTGAAGCTTGAAAGCTTCAATCCCCATTCGTTGTACTTGCTTCAAAAAAAGTGACCAGGACATTGTTCGTAATTTCCTCTTTTGTGCTCCAGAGTAGAAAGCCATATTAGTTTGGAATGGCATTGGGTTGAGTAATTGCTGACAGATGTTTCATTTTGGGTGAACTAATCCTGTAAAGAGCCGTCCTCTGCCCACAGCCATTACATGCATTGAACAGAACCAAGTGAATCATCAATTAAAACCTTGTATTTACTTGGCCATGACCTGTATTTTCTCTATGGCATCAGTTATTGTAATTGATTTGGGCCAAATCAAGCATTTTTTTCTCCAGCCAATGATCTCAGTCAGCTGTCTCTGGTTTTTATATCCTTCAGTTTGGTCATGTGAAGGTCAAGTGCTTAAGGCATGATGCCTCTTTCCACTTCAACACTTTCTGACATGAATGCTGATCTTAGAGCATGTTTCTCTCTTCTCTCTTGCCTGTACTGCCTCCATTACTGAACAAAACCTCTCAACATTGGGCCATGTTAGGGCATCGTTCTGTTCTGCAGTGTTTCTGATGTTTATTTGAATAGTTGGAGAAGGAGAAAAGCAAAAGTAGCAATGTGCCTTATATCTTCTAGCCGGCTCCCCTTTCCACTTCAACACTTTCTGACATGAATGCTGATCTTAGAGCATGTTTCTCTCTTCTCTCTTGCCTGTACTGCCTCCATTACTGAACAAAACCTCTCAACATTGGGCCATGTTAGGGCATCGTTCTGTTCTGCAGTGTTTCTGATGTTTATTTGAATAGTTGGAGAAGGAGAAAAGCAAAAGTAGCAATGTGCCTTATATCTTCTAGCCGGCTCCCGTCAGCTGCTGACGCTTTCATGAATGTGTTGTGTTCTACCATTAGGTTTTCGGGGTTACGAGGGGGTTAAGTTTTGCCTGCTGTTTTGCGCATGCGTGTGAGTGAGTGAGACAGAACTAGTAAAGTGATTATCCGTTCAGCCGTGTGTGCTTCGTGTTTAATAGCTAACTGAAATACTCTAACAGAACATTGGCGACAAGGATGGCTGAGTTTAGCTTACCACCGCCGGCCCCTTTTCTTCCCGTGCCTGGTGAACCGCCTATTCCATGGGCGAGCTGGATCGATGGCTTCACGGTGTACCTCGAGGCCATGGACTATGATGACATACCAGATTGGAGGAAAATCGCTCTGCTTCGTCACTGCCTCGGGGCAGAGGGACAGAGAATATATCGCACGCTCTGCGAAGCTGAGACGTATATGAGGAAGCGGTTGCTCTTCTCGCACACCACTTCACGGGCCAACAGCGAGTCATACTCCGCCGATATAAACTACGCAAGCGTCTTCAGCGACCGGGTGAGTCCGTGCAAGATTACGTGACTAATCTGCGTGACATGGCGCGCTCATGCAATTATGGGACACTTCAAGATCAGATTGTTCGTGATCAGTTTATTGAAGGCATACTATGTGACAAGACTCGAGAAAAACTGTTGTTAGAACCTGACGAATTGACACTAAACCAAGCAGTTGTAATTGCACTGCAAGTGGAGGCTGCTCTGGAATGCTCAACACTACTTGCTGACGCGCGCCTCCCTGGGGACGTTTCCACACAACAGTTGCGATCTTCCTGCCATTCAGGCCACTGCCATTTACCCACAGAAAAGATTGCAGATAGCAATGAAGGTTTTCCAGTGCAGCTTGCACAGTTACAGAGAAACCAATGCAGTTTGAGCTTCTGTGGCAACTGTGGCTCCAGTTTGCACAATTCAAAAGCCCAAAATTGCCCTGCACTTGGACGGACATGCAGGAAGTGTATAAAAAAATCACTTTGCCAAAGTTTGCCGGTCGGCCCCTGCTACACAAGCAGCATGTAGGAGACTCTCACCTGTCTGTGATGACTACACTGAGATAATGCATGTATCAGCTGGCCAGGCAGCTTTTAGGATGTGTACTGTGCTGCTGGAGGAGGTAAGCCTTCCACTCCTGATGGATATGGGAGCAGCGGCATCGTTGCTTAATGCCAGTACGTATCACAAGTTTTTCTCACATCTGCCATTGCAACAGCCCTGCACTTCCCTCTGTGGTTATGACAGCTCTAAGATTGTGATGCTCGGTGTTCTACAGGTCTCATTGGTTATGGCTCTAAACATCTGCCATCATTTCCCTTCTACATTACTGAGCGGGGAGCCAACCTTCTTGGACTTGATCTATTTACAAGCTTGGGATTCACACTTCGATGAAAAGGGCTCTGATATCCACCATGTCACCTCCACCTGGCAACAGAGATGGCCATCACTGTTCGGCGGACTGGGCTGCCTTACAACATTCACCCATAGGCCTTTGGTTGACCCTGGTGTGCCGCCGGTCATACAGCCCCTGCGCAGAATTCCCCTAGCCCTGCGGGAAGAAGTTACTGCGGAGCTTCAAATGATACTGGACATGGGAGTTATTGAGCCGGTCAATGCATCTCCCTGGATTTCTAACCTGGTCATTGCAAAAAAAAAATCGGGAGGAATACGAGTATGTGTTGACCTGCGCTCTGTAAATAAGGCGGTTATCCCAGACAAGTACCCCTTACCCACAGCTGAGGAGCTGACTGCTTACTTCTCTGGCTCAGGTCATAAACCCCTGCGTCTGCACAGATGGGGTGAGCGTCTAAGGCAGTATGACTATCAACTCAAGTTCACGCCAGGGAGGGACAACGTTGTTGCTGATCTGCTATCTCTATCAATTGAGGCACCCACATCAGCAGCCTCGCCAGGAAATTATGACATGGAGTCAGACCTCATTCAGATGCTACACACACCTCTGCAAGAATCGGTCTCCTTGGAGCAGCTGCAGAGGGAGTCCAAGTGTGACACCACACTAACAACACTGCGCACATATATACGCTCAAGATGGCCAGCACGAGTGCCCGAGGAGCTAAAACCTTTTGCTAAGGTACAAAATGAACTGTCATGTTGGGGCAATGTGTGTGTCTCTAGAGGCCTTTGTACAGTGGTGCCACGCAGCCTGCGCGCACGTGTCTTATCAATGGCGCATGAGGGGCACTTGGGTATTGTAAAGCTTAAGCAAAGATGCCGAGACCTGGTTTGGTGGCCAGGCATTGATCGTGACATTGAAGGACTGGTCAGAGATTGTGAACCATGTCTACTCAGTGGAAAGACTGGACAACCGGTCTCACCCCCTATGCAGTCTGTTCCATGGCCATCTCACCCATGGGAGCACCTTCAACTTGACATCTGTGGGGAATTTCATGGCCATGGCGTTCCCCACCATCAGCGCTTTCTGGTGGTCGTGTATGATCTCCATTCTAAATGGCCTGAGGTAATACCAGCCGGGACAGTTACAACACAGACCATCACTCAGATACTGGAGAGTCTGTTCGCTCGCTGGGGCATGCCCCGTGCCATCACTACTGACAATGGGCCGCAGTTTACCTCTGCAGACTTCTCCAATTTCCTGTGCAGTAAAGGAATTAAGCATTTTCGTGCCACACTCTACCATCCCCAGGCAAATGGTGGAGTTGAAAGATTCAATCAAAGCCTTAAGAATGGCATTCATGCACACCAGGCCCAGGGGTATACATTCCAAACCGCACTCAACTTAACGCTTATGCATTACAGAGCTAGCCAGCACACCACCACTCAGGCCTCTCCTGCTCTGCTTATGCTTGGCCGAGAGATGGACTTGCCATTGGACAGACTGAGACCACAGGAATTGTCAGCTAAAGCCTCCGATGGCACCTGGGCAGCAGCCAAAGCTGCTGAAACTTCAAGCCAGAGGTGAATGAAGGCCAACTTTGACAGAAGACACAAGGCCAAATCTAGTAAGATAACAGTTCTAGACTGGGTTCGGGTCCAGAGACCACACCATAGCAATAAAATGGCATCGTTTTGGTCTGAACCCCTCCAGGTGGATTGTCAGTTAGGGCCTGCCACATTCTTGTTGAGCGATGGTTCTCGATGGCATGCTAGCAGACTGTGGAAAGTGCCAAACCCTTTCAACTCACACATGTGCTCACAGACAAGGGAGCCTAGTGGAGGGCCAACACACAGCTCTATTTTTGCACCACCATCACCGCTGCCAGTACAACCAGGGGCAGGCCGAGTGCATCAAGGTTCCCCTGTCAGGGTGGTCCCGCATCAATCTCCACCAGCTGTGGGGCCTCAACCTCTTTATCCACTGCCTGATGGGAATCAGGAGGGCCAAGAAGTGCCGCAGTCAACAGTATCTTAGAGTCGGCCGATTCGAGCAAGAGCTCGTCCCGCATACCTAAAGGACTTTGTCACAGACTTTAATGCTTAGGTGTTTGGTTATTTCCTCTAGTTATAGCTTGGGAGAGCACAGTTTTGTTCTTTGAAGGGGGGGGGGGGGTGATGTTGTGTTCTACCATTAGGTTTTCGGGGGGTTAAGTTTTGCCTGCTGTTTTGCGCATGCGTGTGAGTGAGTGAGACAGAACTAGTTAAGTGATTATCCGTTCAGCCATGTGTGCTTCGTGTTTAATAGCTAACTGAAATACTCTAACATAACAGAATGCAGATAGGTCTGACAAGATCCCATTAAAATTAACGGTCAGAGCTTGGCCTTTTGACTTCATTTGCAAGTTCTGAATTGCATTGCATTAGCTTTGGTACATAAAAATTATTGGTTTCTGATTGGCTGGTTGATACATTTAATGCATGCAGTAGAGCTAGTTCTGCCAAGACAATATGGTGTCAGTCAGCTATCACAATATTCTTGCATTTATTTCTCATATTTATGATAGCAGGAAAAGCCACAGCAAAAGCCCAGTTGCTTTTAGTTTTAAAATATGAATGAGGGACTGAGAGGAGAAATTGGCTAGATGACCAAAGAGATCTAGAGGTGGAATGCGGAATGAGAACATTACAAATATACTGGGGAGCACAACCATGTAGAGCTTTAAAAACAAAGAGCAACATCTTAAAATCAACACGGAACCGGGAGCCAGTGTAGAGAGGCGAGTACTGGGGTAATGTGCTCACGTTTTCTAGTGCCAGTCAATAATCTGGCTGCCACACTTTGCACCAATTGCAATTGGTCCAGAGATGATTTAGGCAAATCCAGATAGAATAAATTGCAGTTATCCAACCTTGAAGTTATAAACACATGAATTAAAGTTTGAAGGTCCTTCATGGAAAACATCTTCTTGATTCTAGCAATTGATCTTAACTGAAAGAAACTGCTTTTCTCAACTGTACTGATCTGCTTATCAAAAGACAATGTAGGATCAAAGACAACGCCAAGGTTTCTAACACAGTCGCATGCATTTGATGACAGGGGGCCAAGCTACTTGACAATGCCAGAAGACACAGCTGTTGGACCAAAAACCATTATTTCAGTTTTATCATCTTTTAACTGTAAACTTTCAAGTCCATCCAACATTTAATTTCCTGAAGACATGCAAACAGACTAGACATAGAACAGTTATTGTTTTTAACAGGAAAATAAAGTTGAGTGTCATAGACAAAGTAATGATATGATAAATTAGGTTTCTGAAAAATATAACCGAGTGAAAGCAAATATAAGTAGAAAAGGATACGACCCAAAATAGAGCCCTGTGAAACAACAAAGGAGATTTGAGCCCTAGATGAGAAACAGCTGAACAACTGTGTTCAATATTGACAATAACAAGAAAATTTCTTGAGCACCAAATCAGGATATTTCATTGATTTTTGAAGAATCATTTAACACTGAAACTGGGGTAAAATAGATGAAAATAGAAAAGAGAAATTTTTAATTTTAATATTTCCCAAAATATTTTACTGTTATATGCTATACATCCCCTTAGTTGATTCAACCTTACAATTTAACATGAAAAAATGTAAATTGATACCCAGTGATATTTTCTGTAATATTTTTAGCCTTTTTAAAACACCATTTACTATTTGAAATAGAATATTATATAAAGTAATACTACAAAATTATTTTAAATAGGTTTCTTTAATTATTATCTGAATTATAATTGACTCATCAAAAAGAACCGGTTCATAAGAGGCATTTTCACAAATTTGTTGTTTTCTGACAAAAACACCAATGGTGACTAGATGTGAAATTATTGGTGCACATTTTATTTATTTATTTATTTTTACATATGCAAATACAGAATTTTAGTCACAGTCTGGAGCCCTGTATTAAAGTGCCCTTGTAATGCTCTTTTCTTGGTTTTAGATTACTTTTAGATATACTTACGGACATAATGACCATGTTTCTCAAAAAAAAAAAAATACATTTTTAAGAATGTCTTTGTATCACCAATGCAGTGAGGTTGCACAGTGCACAATGTGGCAGATGGGCCCAGTGTGTTGATTTCATTTCAATGAAATGCTGGGTGAGCCCAGAGCTGGTTGGGCAGCCAAACAAGGCCAGATGTGCAGGGGTGCCTTTACTGGACTGCTGGGTACTTTGTTTGAGGTCTCTCTGTGAGATAGCAAACCCTTATAGAGACCATCTGTGTGCTCGGAGCCAAGGTGTTTTTCTGTTTTCATTGCATAGGATTGTTTTTCTTTTGTTTATTAATGTACCCACTCCCTCTAATACTGACCACCAGTGATTTGTCCCTAATTTCAGTTTTGATATGCCCAGGAGATGAACGTTTCGGTACGACTGCCACTATGCCGGCGGTCTGTCATCACCACCTGGGGGCCTAGTGGTGCTCATGCCTGACATCTGTTGGTATAATGTTGTGAGATGCCTCCAAGGCAAGAGTAACTGATGTTTCAGGCTCATTTTCTTTTTAAAGGGGGGTAAGGCAGCATCTGAGGGTAATTAGCAGATGGCATGGGGTCTGGGCAATTAGTCCCGGCTTTTTCTGTAATGAAGGAGCAGGAAAGACGACTTGGAGGGAACTTGACCAGTCTGTGTTGGTTTTAGATCTTGGGCTGAAGCTTTTCATCTGCTGACACTTAATGTCCAGCCAATGTGGTTTAATGATTTGAGATATGGAGTCTCCATATGCTTATGCAGGGCAAAGTCACAGTGAGTCTTTTGCGTGTGATTAGTGATCAAAATTTTTTAATAATTGATTGGAGATAATAATTGCAGTTCTGAATCCTCTTAACATTCCTTGTTCCAAAGCCAATCAATTAACAATTATTTTTGTACTTTTGACAAAGAAAAGGCGATTATTTTCTATGTATTTTTTAATTCTTTTTAAATGTGGCATATGTGAAATCAAAGAATTGGCCTTATATGTCAGAATGAGTAAAAAAAAGGTAATGTCTAATTATTTGAAATAAATAATATATAATTATTAAATCTATAAAATATATATTTTTTACAATAATATATATTTTGTTAATCCTTAACTACTCATTGTTATACAAACAACCAGCCAATAGGTACAATGAATTAAGTCTCACAAGTCACACATTGGCTGTGCTCTGTGTCATTCTCTCAAGGAATCACTTGGACCTGCTCACCAGGAACTGTTTGCATTGTATGTTTTGGATTCACTGAAAAGAACAGGCTCGTATGAGTTACTGTATTTTTTCAGGAAAACTTTGGAATACATTTGTTGCACTGTGTGTATTTGATTCACCTAAAAGAAATGGTTAAAAAGAGTAATTTGTTTGGGAATCAGGTGAACCATACTATTTGCACTATATATTTCTGATTCACTCACTGGTTCATAAGATTCATGTTTTATAATCAGACTGCAGTGGTCGTGCTGTATTTATTTAATTATTATTTTTATTATTTGTGTGTGTGTGTGTGTGTGTGTGTGTTTATGCTGTAGATTCAGCAACAGTGGTTTACTTTTCAAGTTTTTTTTTATGTTCTGCACTAAACTTTGATTTTAATGTACCTGTAGTAATGTGTGTAGATAAAATAAACAAACTAGTAAATTAGAAAAAGATGCTTGGTAATATACTGTAGAATATATTATGGTGCATATCAAAGTCCCCAAAAGCACAAGCAACACAATGTCCCGGCAGATTGTGCGCACCTTTGTCACATATTCATGTGCATTGTATCATGCATCCTGTCTCTCTATTTTCCCCAAAAAGCTTTTCTTCTCGCTTTTCATCTGTCAAGTGGTAACATCATGTGTCTCCTGGTACAGAAGCTGTAACTTTCTGAGAGACAGCAGAGACTAATCGCCCCCCTCTCATCCCTTTATGGCAGGAAGGAGAGAAGGAAAAACATGCTTTGCATGGTTCTCTTTTTTCACTTTCAAGCATGAGCAAGCCACTGGAAGGGAGGGCCGTTTGAATGGCATGAATAACAGAGAACAAGAGAGAAGGACAGAGGACAGATGATACAATCCCTCTTTTTGACACAAGCACTTCAGCCCACACACGCATAGATCTCGGCAGCCAGACACTGATAGGAAGGCGTAAAATGAGATGTCTCATACATGGAAATGACTTGTTTTTCTCTTCTCAAGTTTTCTCAGTGTTTGCTCATTTATACAAGTGTCAGGAAAGTGTAGGAGACGTCCCCCCCCCCTCCATCAGGCCTTGTCACACATGTCCACAGATAGCAGTGGTGCGTGTGAGTCGCGCAGATTCATCCGAAATTGCAAAAAAGTTGATTCGCCAGAGCTATTTAGTGCATGAAGTGTTTGTGAGGGAGGAACATGTAAACATTCTAGTGTTTGTCAGACTCATTCATCAATAAAGAATAAATTACCAACATCCTACAGCTGTTTTTCGTGGGCATGCTGGGTATTTTTTTTTTCTTTCAACTTTTACAGATTGCACTTTCAGTTAGTCCAGACAGCATGGCGATATGTTTGCGTATAAAATCCAGTCCATAAATCCTCTACCGCCTTTGCACCTTTTGTATCATATATTTGGTACTGATTCAAAATTTTACATTTTATCTGTAATCACATACTGTATGCATGAGATAAAAAAATACTCACATTACAGTGCATATTATAATGTATTATGTGTGTGTTCATTTATTTAAATATTAATCAAACTTATTAATTTTAGAAAAATTTGTATGTATTCTCGTAGTTGTATAATTGTATCTAAATAATAAATATAATCACTAATCACTACAAACAAAATAAAATAATACACCATATGTATGCATTTAAATTTATCTTGAAATTTTTATTTTTAATGATCTCATTCAGATAATTTTGTATTGATTATTAATGTATATTTTAGTAAATTTACGTAATTTATATTTATTTACTTTAAGTAGCAATAAGTTAGATAGTGTACAGTCAGTCTGTTTTCATTGCAGTTAACCTCCAAATTCACACTGGGGTCTTGTTACCCTGTCTGGGTTAATTTTGTGATAATGACTGACTGACTGTACTTTATCCCTTGCATCCACTTTCTCTTAAACAACCCAACAGATGTACAATCAATAAACCCATTCTAAGTATCCGGCTCTGCACATTTCTCTAAATTTCATTACAAAATTTCATTATCCTTCTCCATAGTCTTACTACATGATATCCAGCAGAACCACATTGTAAAGATTATGATCAGCTAAATTGTCGTGGAGATTGGCTCTCTTTGCTTGCAGACTGTTTGAGTCAGGCATTCCCCCTGGTCGACCCATCTTCACCTGCCCTTGCTACGCTCTGCATGTATAAGCAATATTATAAGCTGCAGTCAATGAAATAAAAGATTCGGTGTACAAGAACATGAGACTGATATTCTCCCCGTATGACCATCTGCAGCATTGTGCAAATCAGCAGGAGTCCAGAAAATGAGGTCAGTTGGGTTTTGATGCAGGAAAACAGTGGGAAGACATAACTCCTGCTGTGCTGTACCGTTCACATGAACTCTGTGAACTCTGTGTTCGTGCAAAATGTAATGTTTCATGCCTCTTAAAAGAATAGTTAATCTAATAATGAATGTTCTGTCATTTCCTCACCCTCATGCTGTTCCAAACCTGTATGATGTTCCATTTGAGGAATTCTACTCTTTGGTCTTTTCCATGCAGTTACAATGCAGGATATTAAGGTTTAAAGCTTCTAAAAGGATGAAAAAAGTACCATATAAGTGGTCAATAAAAACCTTAAGTCATACGATAGCTTTGAGTGATGAACAGATCAAAATTTAAGTAGTTTAATCTTACATTTATTTTTGTTACAGTTCTTGTTACAATTAGTCAGTTGTACAAATTTGTATACAGTCCACAAAAGAAAGTCAGGCATAAAGATTTGAATGGTTTTAGAGTGAATAAATGATGACAGAATTTAATTTTTTGAAGCAACTATCCCTTTTAAGGTGCTTGAATAGCTCTCGCTGTATTTAAATGAAGTCATTGTCATTTTTTCATGTTAATGAGCCTTCTTTATATGTAAATTAGTCTGGTTATAAATTGCGCTTCATTCAGAAAATACAAACAGTTACCATCACTTTCCACAGGCAGCAATAGCGCAATGATGTTTCTATACATTTTCTATTGATCATGACAGCAGCAATTTGTCAAATGATGCTTGAATGATGGAGAAGAGGATTATAAACGGGCACATATCCAGAAACACTGTTGTCAAGCATATTTTTCCTATTTTAAAGAGCCGATTCAATGGTGGAGCGATGTCGCAATGTCCCAGTCTGCTGCATTGTCTATATATGTAACACTTAAAACCGACCCACAAAATGCATGTTGATGCTATCAGCAGACACAATTCTTTTATTTATTTATTTTTGTATATTCCCCCCTCGGTTTTGCCAGGCCAGTATCTTCCATTCTTTTTCTCTGACAATCAGCAACCCTCTGAGACTCCAAACTGCTGACACTCAGGATAGCATATTGGTCCAGAGCACACATACTGAGTTTGGCCCTGTTAAATAGCACCCATGCAGAGAATGAGCTCCCTGCACAGGCCCCTGAGCACCATCTTTCAGCTGAATATATTAAACTAGATATTATTACATACCCTACATCCTCGAATCATAGAGGAAAATGATAAAGGAGTTAATAAGGAAAGTCAATTTGTATAGGAAAACAGTGTAATTTCTTTCCTTTCTTGACTTTTTTTATTAAAAAAAAAAACATATTTCTATACACAACACAGGAGATTATGAGAAATTATGCATGTTATTCTCTCCCACCCCAAGCGCCATAATTAAAATACTTTCTGTATGCAATTTTTTTCCCCGTGTATTAAAAATCAGCATCATGACAACAGAGCTTGGAAGTAAACAAACCATTCAGCTTTGTGCAATCTACCACCACTGGCAGTTTCTGCTGTTTATTTCGAGAAATTAATTGATTACTGCATATTATTACCAAGATTTTGAAAGAAAACGTTAATCCCCAAGAAATGGCAAGTAGGGCATGGCATTTCTAAATCATACAATTAAAAGATGCGTCTTGAAAGGTGTCATATCGACATTTACAGTAATAATTATTCTCAAAGTGTGATTTGAATTACATGAATAGGTTGTAAAATTGTGACTTCAGCCATCTGTGTGAACAGTAGGCTACAGGTAGCAGTTATTCTCCACCTGATGTTGGCCACCCGTCCCATGCCTTTTTTTCAAAGCTGTGAAATATTTTTTCAACAAAGTGTGAAATGCGACAACATCTGCTGTGCACATGCGCGTAATTTGCACGGGGGTTACGGGGGTCATGACCCCCCCAAAAATCAGATCCAGCTAATATAACCCCCCCAATATCATCACATCATTCAGATTAAAATAGATATGAAATATTCAGAATGAATACTTTTGTTCATTTTCTTTATTAATTTCATTTGCAAGCAAGAAAGATAGTATCATATTTTAAATAATCTGTAATGTACCCCCCGCCCACCGCACCGATTTGGTATTACCAAAGTCTCTGGTATTACCCAACCCGCTTTCTGTACCAAGTTTGTTCACTATTTTGCACAGTCGATGGGATGAATGGTTGGAGAAAGCTGATGGAAAGATGAAAAGGACACTGAAAGGCAGCCAGACAACGATTTTTCATTGTTTGTCGACACCAGCCAAAAAAAAAAGAAAAAAGAAAAAAAAAAGAAAAACGAAAAATCCTGACCAAACGGAGGTACCCTTAAGTTAGCTGTTAAGTTAGCTCAGCGTTTCTCAAAGTGTGGGGAATAGAAACATGACAAACAGGTTTTGTGCCCATCTTTTTAATTCCTTTATTTATTGACCATACACTCAAAACAAAGACACATTTAAATGTAAGCCTTGACGTTACTTAACCTCTTCACACGTAAGTTTAAAAGTATTTCAAGGCTACCGTTATTGATCGTAGTATCGCTTTATGGTTCCCATGGAGACGCGCCATTCATTGCTTGTCACACCGTAGCCACAATAGTGCTGAATGACTGATGATCTGCTTTTATTTCCTTTTTTATTCAAAATTTCACAAATATGTTAGCTATAGCAGGATATATCTGATATTCCGATTGTCAAATATGTGCAAGTGGATGTGTTTTGTTGTTCAAACACCTTTATAACGATCGCATTACTTGAGCTGTATGCGCAACGTATTTTAGGTATCTATCTTATTAAAATACCTAAAAAAATACGTACATTATTAGGAATTTACCACCTCTGGTTCAATTTGAGATTATTTTTATTTTTGTTTGTTTTTTTGTTGTTCTTTTTGCATGGATTTTGCAAAGTGTCAAAATGAATCAAAGCACAACTAGGTTAATGTTAGTCCACACTTGTATTGATGTTATCAGAAGCTAAATGCAAACACAATTATTATTATTTTTTAATCTAATTTTGAGTCTTATTTCATGCAAAGTGATAATATAATTGCACTTTCATTTTCTTTATTTGAAAATTTTTAATGCTGTTATTTGATGTTAAGTTTTTAAAATGTGATGTTAATAAAATACATTTTAACAGTTAAACTTAAAGCCTAGTTTATTAACATTTTGTTGGGGTGATTGGGGACAAGTGGGGCTCGGAACCCTTTCCTATCTCCGAAGTGGGGAATGGCAGAAAAGTTTGAGAAACACTGAGTTAGCTGATGATTTGTTTTGTTGACTGGAGTTGGCTGGCTAGATGTTCGTTTGCCAGTGTCCTATGAGGTAAAGCCAGAGGGTGCCAGGGACTGTGTAGAACCAATGTCACTGAATTGTAACTGCTGTTTGCTCCAATACAGTCACCCGTTTTGGGGGGGATTGCATAATTAAATTATGCAAATTAGCATTTTACCTTTTACACAAGAAAATAATACAACAAATTAATAAATAAATAAATATGCCGCGAGTTTAACCCCCCCAATGGTAGACCCAAAGTTACGCCCTTGGCTGTGCAATTGCATGTTTAAACCCAGTGGCTGTCAGGACAGACTTTCCTCCATACAGGTGTGCAGAGGAGAAGAGTTAATTAGCCAGCAGCTGCAGGCCCCACATCTGGGTACTACTGGCATCCAACGTAGGCGTGTTCCCTTCTCTAATGCAAGTGTGGGTATTGCACGCTTGTGTAATAACACCACTGTCTGAAGACTATAAATTATGGTGGAAATATGCACAACAGTGTTCTGTTTACACCTGGTATTAACATACATGCATATCAGATTGCTACAGTAAATAAAGTCTTGTGATCCGATGGCCTCACTTTACAATTTGTTAACACTTGTGCATTAGGTATCATGCTATCATGAACTAACAGCGAACAACTTTATTTATACAGCTTTTAATAATTAAGGTTAATGTTCATTTATAAATACACTATTGTCTTTAATTCATGTTTGTTATTAATAAAAAACATTGTTTTATTACTTTTTTATTACTCTTAGTTAATATTTGTTGATAATAATAAAAACATTTTTTATAGTTAATTCATGTTTGTTGATAAATAAAATAAAACAATTTTACAGCTTTTATTAATCAAGGTTATTGTTAATTTAGAAATATATTATTGTTCATAGTTAATGACTTCATAATAAGTCAAATAAAACTATGTAAACTGCTTTAATTAATAAAGGTTAATGTTAATCCATAAATCTGTTATTGTTCATAGTTAATGGCTGTTCATAAATCAAAATAAAAATTTTTTTACATCTCTGATTAATCAAGCATAATGTTGATTAATACATATACTGTTGTTCATAGTTTATTCTTTTTTTGTTCATACTAAATAATGAAATAAATATAATGATCTAAAAAAACGTCTAAGGTTACGTATGTAACCCTGGTTCCTCGAAGGAACGAGACACTGTGTCGAGAACGTTTGGGGAACGCGTCCAGCGTGACGTCTCTGAATAACGTGTATAATCAGTCCAAAGCAAGGGCGAGACGTCATAGGCAGGTGACCAGGAAGCATAAAAGCATGAGCGGCGAAGCCAGTAATCAGCCTCAAAGGATGAAGCAAGCACCAGCCAGAGATGCCCGAAGTGTGGCACTGCGACGCAGCGTCTCGTTCCTTCGAGGAACCAGGGTTACATACGTAACCTTAGACGTTCCATTTCAGGAACTCGAGCTGCGTCGAGAACGTTTCTGGAACGAGAATGCCCACGCCGCCAGACTTTCAAATCTGTGCCTAGTGTGGAAGAGCACAGCTAAAGCAAGAGAAGGAGAAGGAGCCTGACAGAAATCGGGGAAAATCCGTCCAATGGCCAAACTTCAGAAGGAGTGAGTCTTGACCCCCAGGAGAGGGGAGATCAGAGGACTCGAGGCTTAGGATAGCATCCTGATCACCGCTTAGCATAAGCTTCTTCTGGCCGGAGGCCTCAGCCTCAGCGCACCATGGAGGAAACATGTAACCAGAGGGTTTTTGCTCACTGACTGGCCACCGAGAGGGGCGCGGTAGGCCACCATGGCTACCACGTAGATCTTCAGGGTGGAGTGGGTCAACCCGGCGGAGAGCCTGCAGGAACTCCAGCACTGTACCATCCGGGCAGTTAACTGGGTCGAGCTGGCGGTCTCCGCACCAAGAAGTTAAAAGCTTCCACTTCAAGGCATAAAGTTTCCTCATTGAGGGAGCTCTGGATTGGAGAACGGTCTTACAACATCGGTTGAGAGACCGGAAGCTAAGAGTTGTGCCTCCTCAGAGACCACACCTACAGCCTCTAAGCTCCATGCGGGGGCGCACTCTCCGCCTGCGAGAGGAGATCTCTCCTGACGGGAACCTCCCATGGAGTGCCGACAAAAAGAGAAATCAGGCCCAGGAACCATTCCCGGCCCGGCCAGAACGGGGCTACTAACAGCAGCCGGACTCCGTCCCGGCACACTCTCTCCAGAACTCCAGAGAGCAGAGCAATCGGGGGAAAAATGTACAGATGAAGCCTCGGCTACGTCTGTACCATTGCGTCCAGCCCCAGTGGAGCTGGATGAGTTAGAGGAAGCCAGAGGGGACGGTACGATGTCTCTCGAGTCGCAAACAGATCCACCTGAGTCTGGCCAAACTCTCCAACTCTGCTTCATGACGTCAGTGTGAAGCCGCCATTCCCCGGGCCTCGGCCCCTGCCTCAACAGGATGTCTGCTCCATGTTAGATGGCGACCACTCCACAGACCACGGGCAGGGTGGCCACTCATGACCGCACCCCAGCCGGTGAGGGACACGTCTGTCGCTAGCATCCCGCGGCGACAAGGAGCTCCCAGCTCCGGGCCCTGATACAAGAACCAAGGCTTCCTCCACATATCCAAGGCACGTAGGCAGCGCCGCGTGACCTTTAGCATGCGAAGTGGGTTTCCCCTCAGGGAGAAACCCTTGGTCTTGAGCCACCACTGTAGGGGTCTCATGTACAGCAGGCCAATAGTATTCACGTTGGACGCAGCTGCCATCAGACCCAGCAATCTCCATGACTGCTTGACAGTGAGTGACCGGCCTTCTCTCAATCTCACGACTGCAGTGAGGATCGACTCGATCCGAGCAGGTGACATACGTGCCTGCATCGTGGTCGAATCCCACAACATGCCCAGATAAGTGGTTCTCTGTACTGGAGAAAGCACACTTTTCTTGGTGTTAAGTCTTGCCCCCAGCTCTTTCATGTGAGCAAGAATGACACCTCGGTGCTGAACCGTCATCTGCTAAGATTGAGCTGATATCAACCAATCGTCAATGTGGTTGAGTCGTGAAAGTGTAGGGTGAGAGTGCAAGGCCAGTGGAAAATCCGTATTGGTAGGCTTTTGCCCCCAAAAGCAAACCTCAGAGGAACTTCCGATGAAGAAGGATGGAGATAAGTGCATCTTTTTGATAGATCGTAACACACCAATCCTCGGACTTGGCCTGTGCAGGCATGCTAAACTTCAGTCCACTGACTGAGCGGTTCAAAAAACTCAGATCTAAAAAAGGACACAACACCTCATCCTTCCTCGGAACAGCGAAGTACCGGCTGTAGGACCCATACTTGGCAACCCAAAGAGGGACCACCTCGATGGCCTCCGTCCTCAAAGAGACTCTACTTCTGTTCCATTACCAGAGCCTGCTTGGGGCCCACCAGAACTGGATTCTGTGGCCTCTCGCTACAGTGTGCAGGACCCACTGAGACACATTTGGCAGTAGTTTTCACGCTGCCAAATAGTCTACTAAGGGAATCAGCCTCTCAAGACTGATCTCTGGTGGCATCAGAGCAATTAGCTCGGTGCCCTGAAACGGTGCACCAGCAGGAGACGGCCGAACTAGCTGCTCTGGAAACCTCCCAGGAGGTCGCGAGCCTCTTAGCACCGCTACGTTTCTGGGCGGTAACTGAGAGAAGCGCTCGCTGGAGACCGCTGTGCCCTGGAACACCGGCAGGGTTGGCAGATCGATCTCCTGAGGGCACTGAGGAGAGACGGGCACCGTGTAATGCGGTGTACACCGCTCTTCCCCAGAGGGGCCTGCCTCCGAGGTCCTGAGCCGCAGCATCAGGACTCTTGTAGCTGAAGTCTCCTAAAAACAACAGTCCTCAGACCCACGTCGTCTGCTAGGAAGACTAGACCAGAGCCTGCTCGGGGCAGGACCCCATGAAGTACACTTGGCAGGGGCTCCCACACCGGCATGTGACCTCCTAAGGGAACCAGTCTCACGAGACTGGCCTCTGGTGTGCCTAGAGTCACTAGCTCGGTGCCCTGAAGCGGCGGACCGGCAGGGGACGACCGTACTAGCTGCTCTAGAGACCTCCTTAGAGGTAGCGAGCCTCTCAGCACCGCTACGTTTCCGGGCGGTAACTGAGAGAAGCGCTCGCTGGAGACTGCTGCGCCCTGGAACACCAGCAGGGTTGGCAGATCGATCTCCTGAGGGCACTGAGGAGAGACGGGCACCGTGTAATGCGGTGTACACCTCTCTTCCCCAGAGGGAGCTGGCCCTCAAAACGTCCTAGGCCTTACGCGTCAGGACGTTATGATAAAGGCTATCCAGCGAAAACAATGGTCCGTAGAACTGCTTTCCACTAGAAGCCATCGGCCTGGGAGCACCACTCTGACTCTAGCGTCTGCGGAGTACAAAAGTGACACCCCCGGCATGAGGGGCTGGAACATGGTTGGGACTGCTCCGCCCAGCAGCCCCTGACCGCCTCAACCTCCTCAGAGGAAGAGCGGTACACACATGTTCTCACATAAGAAATTACATCCCTAGAGCCCCTGCACATCTAACTTCACATAGTCAGATAAATATTAATATATAGTAGTCAACAACCAGACGAGTCAACACGGTCTGGTGTAGAAAAAACTCACATAAAGATGAAACAATGTAATACACCTGTTGCCTCGGCAGCGTGCATGTCTATTTTTATTTATATATATATATATATTTGTATTTTTTTATTTTATGCTACTCAGTCACACAAACAACATCAATCTCCTCAGAGAAAGATGAATGCTGCAGCGAGCTCTGCCTCCGAGGACGAAGAAACCTCAGCACAGGTTTCCAAGCCTCGAGAATGAGCTCTAGATCTAGTGAACACAGAAGGAGATAGGACGAGCTGTCTCCAACCCGTTCGCCAGATCATGTGCGATTCCTGCGAACGCAGTCGCTGCCGTGCCTCAGCCCCAGCGCGACCACAACCGCAAGATCACATGCACGGATACACTCCTCAGAGCGTGCCTGGCGAGAGAGCATGCAGCAGCAGCAGCAGCAGCGAGCTGTCTCAGAGGGCGAAGAAACCGCAGCACTGGTTTCCAAGCCTCGAGAACGAGCTCTAGATCTAGTAAACACGGGTGGAGATAGGACGGCCATCTCCAACCCGTTCGCCAGATCATGTTCCTCAGCCCCAGCGCGACCGCGGCCGCAAGACCGCATGCACGGACACACTCCTCGGAGCGTGCCCGGCGAGAGCGGAGTGCTTAACAGCAAGAAAAGCACAATCAGCCCCCCGAGAGCCGACTGCGCGAGCTCCACTCTTCATTAATGCTGCTTATTATAATATTAGGCATAATATGCTTGTGTAACTGGTGCTTGTGCAACTGATGCTTGAACAACTGGCGAGCTCATCGACGCCTTCAATCTCCTCAGAGAAAGACAGGCAGCGCTTCGCGTCCTCTCATCGGGGAGAAAGTACCGCAAACGCGGGCTTCCGAACCCCCGAGAGCGGGCGCCGGATCTGGTGGCTAAGAAAGAAGATAGGGACTTGCCCGTCTTACATTACTTCCAGCAGATCCGAAAGCGAATCCAGCGAGCACAACCACCGCTCCGCCTCGGCGAAAGCGGGGCTGGCACCGCGAGAAACCCCAGTGAAAGCTCTCTCCTCAAAGAGAGCCTTCTGAGAGTGAGGCAAAGGCTCGCATCGCAGCCGTCAACTCCCTCGAGAGCTGACATGCGCACTTCACTCTCAAGCAGACAACACACGAGCAGCGTGTGTCCCTACCTTTTTTTTTTTTTTTTTTGGCAGGGAAAATACACAGCCCAAAACTTCTCTTGATTGAAGCTTTGACAATGGAGTTTATCAGTGGACAAACGACACTAAATAAGACTCACAAAAAGATAGCGACTGACACACACACACACACACACACACACACACACACACACACACACACACACACACACACACACACACACAGAGCACTTGCTGAAGACACAAGGCTTATTATCGGCTTCGCCGTTCATGCTTTTATGCTTCCTGGTGTCTGACGTCACCAGCCTATAACGTCTCGCCCTTCCTTTGGACTGATTATACACGTTATCCAGAGACGTCACGCTGGACGCGTTCCCCAAACGTTCTCGATGCAGCTCGAGTTCCTGAAGAGAAACAATTATATTATTATTATATTTTATATAATATGCGTTATGATACATTGCAATCAACTCTGAATCTGATCTTGTAACAACATAATCATTGCAGCAAGACATCTCTAGCTTCACCATCTTTTGAATGACAGAAAACAATGTGTGTTCTTACAAAAATCGCTGTTGTTTGATGAGATTTGACACAGCTGGTCACTGGAGAAGATTTGAGATGCCTGTGTATTCTGTCTCACCTGACTGCTTGTGATTGAATCACTTGAGCTGTTAATACCAGGTGTAAACAGAGCCAAAGAGATCTGTGAGAGGCTTATGTTTCTTGTTCTTTGTGTTGTTTTCCTGAGTGCTCTTTGATCAGTAGAGGCGTGAGAGCATGTTGACTGATCATCCAGGGTTCTCTCGTGTTCCCTCTCATTCATTCAGTGCAGAAGACAAAAGAGGCAAGAAACCAATGCTATGGAAGA
The DNA here is from genome assembly GCF_963082965.1 of Carassius carassius. Classification (NCBI taxonomy): domain Eukaryota; kingdom Metazoa; phylum Chordata; class Actinopteri; order Cypriniformes; family Cyprinidae; genus Carassius; species Carassius carassius. Next base: position 21,173,647 of record NC_081793.1, read on the forward strand.
ATCTGGCACAGAACCCAACCTCCATCCCATGGTTAATGACTCTCCCCATTCTGCTCATCTCACTCTGTCTCTGTCAAGAGTCAAATGAGATGAAGACAATAATAATAAACCAAACTGATCCACCAACCGCCCTCTCCACACCGGCACACACCATTCCAAGCATCCCAGAGAATGGTGCACGTATGTGGACATACGCAGAGCGAGCGTCCTTTGAACGCATTGGCTTTGAAGATGCAGTTCTTTAATTTCCAGGCTCAAGGTCAATTTCCAGTGAAAGTGTTTAATCTTTCATTCAAATAGTCTCATTCATGAACCATTGTTTATAGCTTAGCACAGATGAAACCACCGAAAAGACTAGGTTGATTTCATTGCCCTGTACCTGCAGAATCAAAAACTTTTTGTATAATAATTTATTATTATTATTATGATTATTATTATGATTATTTATTATTATTAGTATTATTATTTATTATTATTATTATTATCTTTTCAGGTTTTAGTTAAATTTCACACACACACACACACACACACACACACACACACATACACATTTACTTAACTATATAAATGGGGACATTCCATAGGCGTAATGGTTTTTATACTCTACAGACCATTTATTCTGTCGCCATATGCGATAAAACTTCAACCATATGCCTTGAGGCCAGGTAGGAAAACTTTTAACATTTTTACAATTTTAAAAAACTTGATTTACTTTATTTTTAAACCAGTTTTACAAATGAGGACGTCCCCAAAGGGAGGTTTTTGGAGATTTTGTCAGGTTTATATCAATTTATATGCAAATTTATCAACAAAATATGGTTAAGTATGTACACACACACATATATATATATATATATATATATATATATATATATATATATATATATATATTTATATATATATATATATATATTTATATATATATATATATATATATATATATATAAAACTGTAATATTGTAAAATATATTTTTCAGTTAAAATATTTTAATATACATTAGAATATAATTTATTATTGTGTGTATTTGAGTATGTAAAATATTATAAATTACACACTCTTTTATAGAACCAGTTCTGTACTTTTTGTTGAACTTATGTTTCTTATTTTTTCGGCACATTTTGCATTTATCTGTGAAATATAGGGTCAGATTAGGATGCGCACACACACCATTTGTCTTGTTTCCATGCAGTGTTTTGGGCAGTGCAGAGACCTGTGACTTTATTTAGTAGCTCTGTCTCACTCACCCTTCCCCAGAGTGCGTCCCTTCACTCTGTCACATCCTTCTCTGCCTGGCACTCAGGAAGTGCCACAGCCAATCAACCCAGAGACCCTGCTGATGGCCACACTCTGAAGCCAGATAGGCAGGGTGTGAGTTGCCACTGCCCCACAACACTGCATGCTCACACTACACTCTTCTGCATAGCCACCGCTGGGGCAAACACTTAGCCCATCGATAGGAAATCCAGCAGGGAACATTACATGACTATATATATACAGATCTCAGCAGTTTTTAGCCATAAGGAATCATTAATGAGCACAGATCATGCCTTCGTGAGGATAAAAATAGACATCTTAGAAGCCTCTTGCAGTTGTTTGTCCTAATTGAAAAAGGTGCACACAATGTTTTGGTTATCAGCTGATATTAAGATATTTGTATTTTGCAACTGAAAATTACTTTTGCTGTCATCATACACTACTATCTTCGAAATAACTAATTGAATAACTGTTAAATGTAGTCTTTTGCAAACCTAGTTTTAAATTAGTCATTTAGATAATACTATAGTTTATTTTATTTTATTAAATTTCATTTAAATTTTTAGTATACTTTTTTCTTTTTAAAATATTTTTTTTGTCCATATATTTTGACAAATTTTTATTTCAGCTTTAGTTATTTTAGTGCATCAAGTTAAAGTTTTTTGTTTAATATAATTAGTATAAAAAAAAATTATAAAATTATTTATTTGAGATTTTAGTGTTTTATTTGTAATTTATTTAGACAAATAGTGTAGAAAATTAACATAGCATTGACTGTATCAGTCATCATCAGCCAAAACATAAAAAAATATTTTGAGTGTTTGAAATATGTTTATATTCAGACTTTCTAGTCCAAAACATATTTATTGCTGCATCACTTCATAGTATTCAAAATGATTTTGCGAATATTGACCACACTTTGCTTTCTCCAATATTTACTTCATATAAGCATGAATTCCAATTTTTCTTGTTCTTTAAAGGATTAAGCAAATAAGACCCTTTACAGTCACTGAAAAGAAAATGAATACAGACAGTAGCACTGTAGAGCTTCTGCCTCTTAAGTTTGTACATGGTATCCTTCTAATATAACCTCACTGCTTTGTGTATCTTTCCAAAAATGGGTCAATCTGATTGTATAAGGTACTTTTGGTCTCCCACACAGCCTGTGAAATAAGTTTTTGGCAAATCAGGTGCATTGTGTCAGGTTCATTGTGTGTTGTGTCGAATTCAGGACTAAAGATGTTAGAAACGAGAGCACTCCCGTTCCTGAGAGTCCACTTTATCTCCGTAATTGGCTCGGTAATGGGGGAAGAAACGGTTTGCATTCTTGATAGAACAGACTGTATTCACACACACATGCAGCTTTAAGCTTGGGAAGAAAGAAGCCTGTAGGTGTTTTTATTTTTATTTTTTGGTGATCGAGCAGCCCGTGGAGGGGAAACACCTCTTCGTTTTGACCTAATTAAGGCATGTGTGTTTCTATGCCCCCTTGAGAAACTGACCACCTTGTTTGGGATGTGTTTACTTTACCTGTGGCTTTAAATGCTTTTTGTCTTTTGTTTGCACAACACTTTTAAGCAAGCTTGTAAAAGAAAGTCATGTGTGCTTGTTGAATATTGTTGGTTAACGTAGTAGCATAAACACGCAATCTGTCGGGGAGAAAACATAATCCTGTAGCCCTCGTCTGCAGCTTTCCCTCGAGGCTTGCACGCACAGGGCCCGAATGCGCCAGAGAGTGGGCGGCAGCCTTTCAAAAACACGTTGTTATTGCTCCCCTCACCTTCAGCCCGCAGCAGAACTGCTGACAGTCTGATGTGTGGTTACACATGACGGCTGATATCATCATGGGCTCATTACCGCAACATGCTTCATTTGAAATGTGCCAGACGTCAGCAATGAGAATGCAGTCATGAGAGAGACACAAACCGAAGGAAGACACTGTGCACGGTTAGTTGTTTTTTATGACAAAAATTGGAATAAAAGGGCCGATGTTGATGATGAGTAATGCGGTGACTTTCTGAATGTGCAGATGTGAATGCTCGGTAATTATATTTGACTTAGTTTTTTTTTTTTTGTGTGGATTATAGCTGCCAGCTATGCAAGGACAAAGAGCACTGACTCAGTGGGATTAGAACTACATCATGTAAGGATGTCCACCCAAGTGTAACAAAAACCTCATTAACATCTCATGGAAACACTATTTTAATTAGCTGCATTTTATTATTTTTAAATCCTTTATACATGCACAAAAAGGGTTTCTGGGGACCATCGGCTTCTTCGTTTTTTTTCAACAGTGTAGTCACTGTTGGTGGAGTTTAGTGTGTCCTCTGAGATCTGAGTTTAAACCAAACACAGAAAATAGGCGAGGAGTTGTTTACCAACTGGAGTTAAGCTATATATAAGAGGCACCTCAGGCCCCTTAAAATATTCTTAATTGAATCTTCTTGAGAAAAAAAAGGCATAGTCTATCAGGCAGGGATCCCTATAATGAATGGGTAATGTTCTAAAACAATATACAGCCTAAAAACCAATGTTTATATGATGTTTTTATGGGGGCCATTCACCCCAATGACTGCCATCTAGTGTTGGGAACAGAAAACTGTCTCTATATTTTGTGAAATAAATAATTATAAATAAATTAGTGTGCGACATTAGAATTTCATATATTTTTCTGAACATTTCTTCCTTAAAAGTACTAAACGAGTTGAATTGAGAAACTATAATATTTAATTCCTTATGATTCCCATCCCTAGTGCCATCTACTGTACCTTTTAACTGTAGCCGTTTATATATATATTAGTGGTGGGCCGTTATCGGCGTTAACGAGACTCTTATCGGGCGATAAAAAAAAATATCGCCGTTAATCTATTCTCAAAGTTGCGTTGAGAGATGGGTCTATACTACACAAGCTATGATGACGTTCACCTTGATATTTTAGCGCGGATGTATACCTAGCCGAATCTGTAGGGGGCAAGAATGAGTCTTTAAACCTGTGTGTATGCCTACTGTGAAATTACCACATCAAACGTGACATGCTAACATGGATGCAGCTGATGCCGCCGGGTTTGCTTCAGGGATCTTTTTTTTTTTTAAGAAGCTTCCCAATGGAAACCTCGACAAGACGCACGCCTGTTTCACACATAATTCGTCTGCAGTGTGTATGCAGTCTGTGTGCATTTCGTATGTGGTGCTGAAGCAGCATGGATATATATATATATATTTTTTTTTTTTCATTTAATACATTTAATACATATATCAGATCATCAGCTACTTCAATCCTACTCTAATTCCTTTTGTCTGTACAGATCAGCAGGCTCCATTAATTTGAGACTGTCATTAACTTCTCAGCATATCGCTGTTCACTGCAGTTTGGTCTGTAGTTGTAGGTTATTTGAGGACAGCGGGACTTTGAGCGTTCCTGGTTTAAGAATCAAAACGCTATTTGGAAGCTGCAGAATGAATTTTCACAGTGGTCTCACTTCACTGGATTCTAGCAGCACACTAGTAGGTGGTGCCAGGGATGGTGGTGGGGAGGGGGGTTGCGATTGAAGGAAGTGGAGAGTGGGTCAAGGATTGCCGTGGCTATAGGAGTCACTGGAGAACATGTCAATCTGAGGCTGAGGGCACTGGCACAGAACTGATTCCCCTTCTGAAACAGAATGAAACAAAATGTTGGTTTTTAGTTCCAAGGTGGTGAAATAAACCATATATGTAAGGATATATATTGGGATAAATATACTGTAATGTCATATATTATATATAATAATTTTTTTTTTATCCTCACCAAGGCTGCATTTATTTGATCCAAAACACAGTAAAAAGTAATATTGTTTAAATAACATTACAATTTAAAAGAAGGGATTTCTTTTGTAATATATTTGAAAATGTAATTTACTACTGTAATGGCAAAGCCGAATTTTCTGCAACCATTACTCCAGTTTTCAGTGTCACATGATCCTTCGGAAATCATTCTAATATACTGATGTGGTGCTCAAAAATATCCCATTTTATTATTAATTTCAATTATTCATTGATCAAATGTGACAGTAAAAACATGTGTAATGTTACTATTTTTTATTTTATTTTATTTTTTTCAAATAAATGTAATTCTTTTAAACTTTATATTCTTCAAGAAGACCTGGGAAAAATTATCATAATTTTCAAAATAAAATAAAATAAAATAAAATAAAATAACTACCTCTGTGACTTCAGCTTGGGTGATGGACGAGTCCATCTCCGAGCCCTCGGCCTCTGCTTCCTCAACGGATGACATGTCAGTGGGGTTGAGGAGATCCTTGAAGTATTCCTTCCACCCTCCGATGATATCCCCAGTTGAGGTCAACAGCTGCCAACCTCCACTGTAAACAGTGTTGGCAGGACACTGCTTCCCCCTCCTGAGGCGCCGTATGGTTTGCCAGAATCAAGTATCAGTTCAAATATCTTGGGGTTTTGTTCACGGGTGAGGGAAGGATGGAGCAAGAGATTGACAGGCGGATAGGTACAGCTTCTGCAGTGATGTGGTCGATGTACCTGTCTGTCGTGGTAAAGAAGGAGCTGAGCTGCAAGGCGAAGCTCTCGATTTACCGGTTGATCTACATTCCTACTCTCACCTATGGTCATGAGCTGTAGGTCATGACCGAAAGGACAAGATCTCAGATAAAGGCGGCCGAAACGATCTTTCTCCGTAGGGTGACTGGGCGCTCCCTTAGAGATAGGGTGAGGAGCTCGGCCACTCGGGAAGAGCTCAGAGTAGAGCTGTTGCTCCCCCACATCGAGAGGAGCCAGCTAAAGTGGCTCGTGCATCTGTTCCGGATGCCTCCTGGACACCTTCCTGGGGAGGTGTTCCAGGCACGTCCCACCGGGAGGAGGCCCCGGGGAAGACCAAGGACACACTGGAGGGACTATGTCTCTCGGCTGGCCTGGGAACGCCTCGGTATCCCCCCGGAAGAGCTGGAGGAAGGGTCTAGGGAGAGGGAAGTCTGGGTGTCTCTGCTTAGACTGCTGCCACCACGACCCGGCTCCGGATAAGCGGAAGAAGATGGATGGATGGATGGAAAATAAAATAAAATAAAATAAAATAAAATAAAATAAAATAAAATAAAATAAAATAAAATAAAATAAAATAAAATAAAATAAAATAAAATAAAATAAAATAAACAGCAAAAACGGTTTTCAACACTGATTATAGACCCATTATTAATAATTGAGTACCAATAATAAGTAAGCACCAAATCAGCATATTAGAATGATTTATGAAGGATCATGTGACACTGAAGACTGGTGTAATAACTGCTGAAAATTCAGCTTTGCCATCATAGAAATAAAAATATTTTTAAATGTATTTAAATAGGAAAAAGTTTATTTTAAATTGTAATAATATTTTCACAATGTTCCTGTCTTTAAAGCATTTTTAATCAAATAAATGCTGCCTAGGTGATCATAGGAAACTTATGATTTAACTTATAAAATGTAATAATAAATATTTCAAACTTCTGACTGGCAAAATGTATAATTTAATATTATATAAATAAAATAATTGTATTAACAAAAAAAGTAATATTTTTATTTCAGGCAAACAAGGAAAACAAAATGTCTTGTAAAAATAGAAACAAAGAGTCCTTCAGCTAAAAGTACTTTGCAACCTGCAGCAATGGATTCATCCAGTGTAGACAGCGTCACTGATTACTGTGGGAGCAGTTTTATTTTGACACGCTGCTCGTTTCTGGTGTAGACCCTGCATCAGGGCGCTGGAGACACATAAGCTGCTTTGGGAAAAAAATTAAATAAATCTGTGTCCCCTTCACTAGAAACAAGCTTGCAGCCATCCCAATGGGTGCTGATGTCAGGCAGCTGTCACGGAAAATGCAACATAGCACAAATAACATACATGTGCATAATCCTCACATCCCTTTTCTGAATGAGCTGCTTCTTCCATGATAGCAGACTTTCAAATGACACAATATCAGAGACAATCAAATTAGTGTTGCTTAGAAAGCAGAAGGTTGTTTGGATTTGTTATAACCTGCAACTATTGACTGGTTAATATAATGACAATTTTTTTCACTAGTTTATTGAATCACGCTTCGTGAATGATTGTCTGCTTGCCTGCAAGTTCACACACAGTTTCAAGTCCTTGTACCTCAGCTGAGAGAGGCTCTATTTTCAGCAGTCTATCATTAGAGTTGTGCTAAACTGGCATAATGTTCTTTATTATGCTAATGTGTAGGTTTTGTATCACAAAGTAATTGTACATTGCGTTCTTGTGTGGCAACATCTTTTGTGTGGATGTGAGTGTGAGTATGTGCAGGCATGTTCAGCCTTCAGGTTGAAGCAAGCTCCTGTCTTTAACAACACCTTTTCTTACAATAGCTTTATTACAAGTCTTTGTGGTTTCTTGTTCTTTGAAGTGAAGATTTTTGATAATTATGCTCATCATAACCATATATTAGATTGTGCATAACCATTTATCATAGATTGGCGTTAATGTTTTTTTTTTTTACAGTACATAAAAGTACTTCTGGTGAAGAGCAGTGATTTTGATTAAAACTTTATAAATACTGCTGAATAATGTCTAGTCAAAAGCTGAAATAGTTCACTGGCCTTTTTTCTTTCACTTACAGTACAGATCTCCGTCATTTAAGACTGTCATTGCGTGAAATGTGTCACCTCAGATTTACTATTGTGCAAAGTACTCTAAAGGTCAATGATATAAAAGCACAAGCAAATGAACATTTCAGCATTCAACACTTTAGAATGCTTACTTTGCCATAAACCAGAGAGCACCTAACATGAGATAGAAATACTTAGGTGAAAGCCTTTTTCTACAGGTTTCTCTTTTACTCTATTCTGTACAGTAAGTTTGAGCTCTGTTGAGGTGCCTATCTTTGTGTACACCCTGGAGCTGAGGCACTTGACAGTTCATTAAAGAATCCTGAGATCGTCTGTCCTTATTTTTGGAAGGCATGTTGGAGGAGAGGGATTGTACGAGCTGCCAGAAAAGCGACGAGGGGCGGACACGGGGAGCTAAAGTGGAGTTTTTCTCAGCACTGGCGTTGTATTTCCAGGGGCTTCAAAGCTGTCTGCCCCAAAGCTGCTGGCTCTTGAAACACTTTGGAGAACAGATACCCTGATCAAGCGATTGAGAAGACAGATTTGCATGGAATGGAATCTGTTTACAGCTGAGGGCGCTGCTTTTTTCTTTTTGCAGGAAAAAATGCAGTTAATATGGAATTAAATTAAGTATTGTGCACTCAAGTCCAATCACTGGTCAGATTCTCAAGTCGGTACTTCGGCATCAGCTTGGTGAATTGGAAAGATAGTCATACGAGTTTGGATTTAAAAAAAAACAAAAAATATCTTTCAGAAGGTAAGGTATATTATTAAAAATGGAAGATGTGTGGGACGCTTAACAAGAGAAATTTTATTCTTCTTGAGCACTGGAATAGAAAGAACTGGAGTACAACTGTAGCAATAACCGTCCCAGGAGAATGACTGTTAAAAGTGTGTTAAGGTGAGAGAGAACAGTCTCGGTTAGATGCATTTCAAATGCGCCACAGACCTGGGGTACAAAGAAAGGTGAGAGACTCTGAAAAAGACACAGAACAAATGTTCAGTGCTGAATTCATGCTGGTACAAGGGCAATGAAATGAATAGTTCTGTTTGGGCAAGGTAGAGGGCTGACCTGAGCCTGCCTGCCGCCTCAGGCCGCCACAAAAAAACCCCTCATATTTTTCTCCGTCAGCATCATTGATGACCTCCAGCTTGCTGTCCATCCAGGAGTGCAAGAGAGAGAGAGAGAGTAGATTGTGCTTGGTGCATTGATATGCAAACTCGAGAAAGTCTGAAGCAGAGTCCAAGTCAATTCTCAAATACTTCTTGCTTTTAAGATATTCATATATATATACACACACAAGAGTATACAAGAGTTTTCCCTCAATTAACTGCTAATTTGCTTCTTATTAATAGTCAATAAGGTAGTTGTTAAATTTAGGTATGGGGTGGTATTACAGGATCTAAAATACTGTCATCTAGAATAAGGCATTGTGCTTTATAAGTACTAATAAACAGCCAATATGCTAGTAGTATGCTAATAAGCAACAAGTTAGTAGTTGTAATTAGTCCTTGAAATAAAGTGTTACAGAAAACTTTATTCATTATTCATTAAAGCTGGCAAGGGATCTTAAGAGGGAAAAAAAAATGTACTAAAAGTAATTTTCTTTCTGTCAATGGGCTTGTTATAGGACATGTATATTTGTTTTTATTGTAGAAATGTAATTATTAACTTGGATAATTTGCATTTGTTTTCCTGCATGCTAAACCACAACCCCAGATATCACGTGTTGATTATTGTATCTGTACATACATGCATACATATATGCATACATACATATAAATATTTCTTGTGTGCGATTAACAGTAAGTGCAGTTACAAAAGAAAAAATATTTTTATTTATTTTAATTTAAATTTTTTTTTATAATTTAAACACTTTAGTCACATTTTTGTGATTTAAGTGCAATGGTAACGCTCTAAAACCAATTTGACTGCAGTTACAGGAAGAGAAAGGATCACAAAATCCTTCTGTTTAACATGAGTACATGTTTTGATTTGGCATGCGTTATGGTGTTTTTTGATAGCAGTGTATAGCTAGTAATTCTCTGCATCTCACAGTTCTTTTTCATCTCTGCATTATTTTCCTCAGAATCCTGTTCAGACAAGAAGAAGTGCTACAAGTTGAAGCCTAGTCTCTGATAGCAGTGGAAAACAACCAGTCTACTTCCCGGAAAAATACAAGACTTCTGTGATCTGGTAAGCCACACACAAGAAAACTCAAGTTCATTTCTGAAGTATAGTCTTGAATCGAACTGTCTAGGGAGAGTTGCATAGTATTTTTATGTTATTTATATGATCAATTCTATTTGAGTGTTGTACTTGCCTATTCAAGAGATATTTACCACACTTCTTTTTTCTAGGTTTATACATGCCCCCCCCCCCCCCCCCCCACACACACACATATAAATAATTTAAATAATTGATCATTCATACAGTAGTTTAGAATTTTTCAGAACACTTGAGTCAGTTTTTTTTCAGTATGCAATAATAAATGAAACGCTTTTAGTGTATGAAAGCACATAATAAGAGTGTATTGTACATATATGGCATCTCACAGTTTCAGTGGTTGTTTCTGTATATGTTTAGGAATGTATTAAATAGGGATATGGTTTTGTTGTGGGATTTTACTAGCAGGTGTCCTCTTGACAACACTGGGTTTGATGACTGCTTTCATCAAACAGCAGAAACACCTTCAGTGTTTGAGAATCTCTTTGAATAATTTCAAGAGCCACTTGAATTAGTATAGAGAGTATGTTAGGAACTGGCTGCAATTCCTGTTTTCCTCCCCTCCAATTCTAAATCTGTTCTCATTTTAAGTAAATACAGACTCCAATCTCCACTTGCTCCAGTCACCCTAGGAATGAATGTGCCCAAGGGGATGCTAGTTTCTCATTCAGCCCCAGTACGCGGGGTGGGGGATGTGAGGAGAGAAGTGTCTGTAAGTGCACTTGAGCTACTGAACTCACACAGTGCGACAGTCAAGTGCATGACCAGCTAAAAGCTGTGAAAAGCGGTGAAAAGACCCTCTCAAAAATGTTTGTCTGAATCTCATAATTTTCCTGAATATGTGTATTGTAGACTCATTCCAGTAATACAAATCTTTTATTACAAACTGTCATCCTTTGCACGTGTGATGAACGGGAAAAACATATTATGGGGGAAGGGTTGGCTACGTGTCTGGAGTAGAACGGAAGATGGGAATGGAGGAGGTCATTAGCAGTCCAAGAGAGTGTTGGCGTCTGGTGGAGCAGAGCCATGCTTGGCTGCATGGCACGATAGGGCAACGCCGTGGCCATTAAGGCAGAGGAGTTTGCAGGTTAGGGTCCATGGAGGGCACTGCCACCCCCTACATGGGTGCAATGAGAGGCCCAGGGCAGGTGGCCTATCAGGTACAGTGGGCTGGAAGACCAGGACAAATTGGTATAGGAAGGCTCATTTCCCATACTCAGCATGAGGGATAGCACAGCAACTCCATGAGAGTGAAAAGGGGCAAAAAATGAAAGACTCCCAAGGGCACTGGCATATGAGTGATAGACTTGCCAAGATTTCGGTCAGTTGTAGGGGAGTGTGGGGTAAGATGTGTCAGTGGGTAAACGTTATGTTGCCCCTTATTTTGTGTCACATTGCTATATATAACAAACGGCTAATTATATGAAAAGTGTGGAAAACCTTTAACAAAAATGAATTTTCCACTTGGCTTGTAATATTGTACATATTGTAATATTATATGTATATAATGAAACTTTGCATCTGAAAGCAGTAGTAGTTTTACAAATAATATTGCTCTTACTAATTAGAAAATGCTGAAAATTATTTCAACCATGTCTAAATATTTTGTATATTAAACATTAAACCGTTTCTTACACATGTCACGATCATTAGATGGAGTGCCCATGAGCTTCAGTAGAGGGGCACTCCAGTCAGGACCATTCCACCCATTTACCACCAGTTGTCACTTGGACACTAGCACCTCTCAAACTGTTGCACCACACCCGAACTACATTACCCATGAGTCACTGCATCACAATCACCCTGCCACACCTGCACCTCATTCATCAGCCAATTTCCTTGCCACACCTGCACCTCATTTACACACACACATAAAAGCAGCACACTCACTCTCACTCACTGCGAAGTCTTGTTTAGCCAGTCTGACATTTCCGAGCGTTTTCCCTGTGTTTATTATTCCTGTGTTTTGACCTTTGGACTGTTTATTTCGACTCTGATTCTCCGCTGCCTGTCCCGATCCCTGCTTGTTTCTGATTACGATTCTGGTTATCCCTGACACACCTGACGCCATTCCTGATCTCTGCCTGTATGACCATTCTGTTTAATAAATGCTGCATATGGATCCGAACACCTCCGACTCCTTGTTACACACAACTGTTCAGAAGTTTGGAATTTATAATGTTTTAGAAAGAGGTCCCTTGTTCTCCCCAAGGCTGCATTTATTAGATCAAAATACATAAAAAACAGTAATGTTTTATTGTTATTACAATATATTACATTTAATTGTTCAAATTATTACAATAAATAAACTTTTTTCTATTTTAATATATTTTAAAATTGTATTTATTTATTTTTTAGTTTTTTTGCCGAAGAAGCATTTCTTATTATCAATGTTGAAAATGGTTTTGCTGTTTTAATATACATAACACAAGGATACTTAGTAAATAGTAAATAGTAAGTGCAAAAGAAGAGCATTTATTTGAAGCAGCCTAAAAAAATTTGTATGTAAAAATGACTTTGTCACTTCTGAACTTAACTCCTTTACTTGCAAGCATCGCCGACGGCCCCAGTTTATTATTGTTTCACTTTCACAGCACGTTAAACATCACTCTCTTACTTGATCTGGACAAACTGTGCATCAATTGAAAGTTTAAAGACTCTAGCTTCGATATTTGACCAATATTTTGATAAAACATTGTTGCAGTGACAGTTATTTAGTAATTTATGTCAGGAGTGCAAAATAATAAATCCGTATTATGCCACATTTTGAATAGAAATTCACCACTCATTCATATTCAGTTACGTCTGCAGCGGTTTATTTGTGTTCACTGGTAAGGGGTTAATGTATCTTTGCTGAATAAAATAAATATTGATTTTAATTTTTTTTTTTTGTTTTATTCATGATTTTATGTCAAATTAAATATTTCATCAACAATTTAACAATGTCACAACACAGGATACCCCATATCTAAGACAAGTTTTAATCTTTTTATTTATTTTTTTTTTTTTATCATTAATCAATGGCTCTGTTATAGACACTTTCTTCTGATTACTTTCTGTATCAGATAATCTTGAAATGTAATTGGACACAATTTTAACTTGCATCTCATTTCTCAGATCACATTAATATTGCACTGTGCCCTAACCACGTGACAACATTCCAACAAGAATTTGTTCGTCGACACTAGCAAAAAATGCACACTAACAACAAAACAGAAAATATATTTGATGTTATGTGGAGCAAAATTTTATACCAAGGAAATTCCACTGTTAGCAGCGACTGTCAAAATGTCCTTTAGCTTGACTTATATGACTCATATTTTATCCTAACCATGTCACATTCACAGCTGGTTGGGACAAAAGCTGATATTAACATGAAACAGAGCTTTTGTGGTGTTGTGTGTGGTTAGGGCACACTGTAAGTCATTGATTCTATTAGCAGGCTGAATTACAGCTCCTGCACAGTTTATTTTTTCTCTCTCAGTTCATACATGTTTGTCATGAGTCCTGAGCCAGCTTACATATGATTTAGGGAAAGAGTTTTAGTTAACTGTAGTATTTCTCAAACATCCTCACCAAGCGACGACACATGGACCCCATGCATCAACAGCAGTTTCAGTGAATGACATTTATTCATCTTTCTCAGACCTGTCAGCCTGTTTCTAAAGGCTGTTAAAGTGAAATCCATCAGAACTGCTCCAGTTCAGCGAGCTCAAAGTCGTTCTGGACGAGGTAGCCATGGGAATGTGGCATTTGTGGTCTCAAAACAGCATCGACCAATCAGTCGAGAGGCTTGATTGCAACATATTGTCACCCTGTTTGTTGAAAAGGGTAATAAAATAAGCATATTGGGTGAAATGCCCATGAGTGATGTTTTATATATTTATTTATTTATTGACATTGAGTTCATAAAATCCAGCTTGCGACAACTTTATTAACCTAGCGGAGATTTATTTTGAAAGCTGTATTTTCTTTTTACTTAAATACTTTCTATTTTTTCCTCTTTTTTGGCGAAGGACAAGCGTGCTATCACTCTTTGTCAGAAATGTATTTTTCTGCATGACACTTTTGATAAGTGGATGGATGGGTATAAATCTCAGCTCTGTTGTTGGGGGGAGTATGACCTGTCATTCACTACATAGATTACATACCTGTGCCTGGTGGAGATTGAACTCAACTTGCTCTTGAGAATTTTTATCCTTCCTGCCTCAGCCGATCGTATCCTTGTAAATTGCCTCCCTTTGATTGCTAACCCTCAAAGTGAGTTTGCTGTGTTTTGCTTGTTATCATTTGTTTGCTGAATATGCCATCTAGTGCATGAAAACACTGACACGACTCATGAAAATATATGTTTGTTCAGGCACTAGATCTTTCGGTATTTTCTCTGTCGTTCCTTGAGGGTCCTTCAGGGCATGCAGCTTCAGAAATGTGCGTGTCTTCAAAACGCTTTGCCACAGTCTTTTTGCCATCAAGCTTGTGTTTGCTACCTGTTGAAAGTTGATGGCTTGTTTGTTTCCTCACATTTTTGTGTTCTTACTGACATTAACACAGGTTCCAAATACATAGTTTAGCATTTTTTATGGTTCATGTTTTCAGGCGTCCTGCACACCTGTGCTTACTTCCCTTTTTTTCTGTCTGTCGAGACTGCTATCCCTCAGTAAAACCCCAGGTCAGTGGTCTTATCTTTGGTTAATTATTTCTTTTATCTTTGGTTAACACACAGATGTGTGAGTAGGGGTAGAGCTAAAGTAGACATACTTGTGGCCATATGGTGGAGTTTCCCTCAGCCATGGACTTGTAATACGCTAAGCTCAGACTTCAAAGTAAACTTATTTTGCTTTCATAATGTGAAATATTTGGTGTAAAACCAGCTATTCAAGGTGGAAAACATATAGGATGGGACTTGATTTTGAATGGTGGGTGACAATTATTAGATAATAAATGAGCATTTATTGCCAGAGTAGAACCAGAACGAATGTGAGATTGCATAAAACTGTTTTACTATTGGTTGACTTTGCTCACATGGCCCTTAGTGCTATCAGTGAAAAAGGAAATTAGTTTCAAAGTTTGATCAAGTTGTCACATTTTGATTTGATGTTACTAGGATATAAATGATTATAAATATATAAATGATTTTATTTTAATTTTTAATTTTATTTTTATTTTACAATAATACAAGAAAAGTGTTTAGTAAATAAGTAAATATTAGGAATGCATGATATATTGGACTCTTATTATCATCTGATATTACAGATTTCTTTCCATATTTATCGTTTCGTCAATATTGGATATTTAATTGTGTTTCTCTCTTGTTTTTACTGTTTAGATTATCTTTGCTGTCTTCTAACACTCACTTAAAGTTAAACACACTAATATGTGTGAATAAAACACACTAATTATCTAATAATTTACTCTAATAATTGTAACCTTTAGCAAATCTCATCTCATCTTTTTCATGCACACTGTAATGTTTTGACTCCTAAATTCACTTGTAACATTTTTATACTGATTGTTTTTTTGTTGTTGTTTTTTTTATCTGGATGAAATAGTATAGAATTTTAATATTGGATGTTTAAGTTGTTGGCTATAGCATGAAACTTTTTTATCTGCTTATCAGTGTCTATAATATTGTGCATCCCTAAATAATACAATCAGTTTTCATGATGATTTTAAAGAGCTCTCTCATAGTCACTAATGGTCAAAACCTTTGCTAGCAAATGTGTACACCTTTCAGTATGATAGAAAATTTTAAATATGCTTATATACTTGTAAACTGTGGAAAATGTACACAAGTTTCCACACACTCAGACTTACATTCCTACTCTGTACTCATTGGCACAGCATGGCTTGCAGACACAGCCTGTTTCACCGGCAGCCCAACTGCTGACGCTGTCACCTGTCTATGTGGATAAAGGTGATTTTGTTAGCACAGCCATGCTGAGGCCCTGGCATACCTCACCCACATTTGTCCTCTGACAGGGATTGGGATTTGGAAAAGATGAGACAATAGCTCTATATAATGGCCTGTGCCTTTACCACAATTTGTGGCCATGTTACACTGTATTATTAGCTTAAATATCACAGGATATTTTCTTTTTAAATATACTGTATGTACTGTGCACACTTTAACCAAACACATCTTGTATATGGTTTCTTCAGAAATTAGTGTAAATATCTACATTTGTCATCCTTTCAGATGTTATGGATTAGGGATGTATGAACACACACCCCCATTCTTAAAAATAATTATAAAAAAATTAAAGCTGCAACATTTGGCGCTATTGCAGTAAGCTGTAAACATATTAAAAATTAAATTGCACCTACAGGCTTTGAAGTTGCATTTTAAATCTGCAATCTCACAACTTTATTCATGTTCACTCTTTCACGTTTCTAAGGTGCTACTATCAGAAATTAGGTCAGTCATTTAACTGTCAAAGTGTGCATGCTATGTGACAGAAAATACATCAAAGCATATCATACCAATCAATCACTAAATGGTTTTGTTTTTTTGTGCACGTGCATGCATAGCTGAGTTCATATCTATTCATTCATATCTATCCCACTGCAGATGGACTGTAAAAGAAAATATGTGGGATTCCTTTTTTTTTTCTACAGTATTGCAAAATATATTTGTATTTATTTATTTTTATTTGTATGGGAAGCTGTGAAAGTATTTCACTGCAAACTGCACAGTGTATGGTTATTTTGGTTATTTATTTTGGTTAATGAAGGTTAGTGTTAGGTTTATGTTTATTTATAAATATATTATGTTTCATGTTTATTCATTATACTTGTGGTAATTTATTTACAAATATCTATTGTAATTATTTATTTTAATTATTATACATTTTTAAAAATGTAAAAATGTGTACGGTTTTGGGGCACTTCTTGAAGTCCAATATAAAATGAGGGACCTGTAACAAAACGCATCACTAAAGAGTATCGTTGGTTTTCACTAATGGATACTTTTGGTGAACTTGGTTCCAAGCTGGTTTCTTAATGCTGCTGTGCAATGGAGTGAGGTTGTTTAATTTTCTGTGGGAAAATCTAATAGAGAGAAATTACGCCATTGTAAGTTTATGCAGTCTCTGCTGTGTTTTTCAAGATCAGGTTGTTTCATGTCACTTAACAGATGTTCAGTCAAGAGTACCATTTGCAGCCTTTAATGTGACATTTTACAGCTATAGAGCCCATGTTTATTGGCTTACATGTTTATGGCGGTGGTTGTTGCATGAATTTCTCAGCAAAATGGGCACAGTGAGGTCCGACACTTATTTAGCAACCCTTTAGAGGGTAATTTAAGTGGACACAGATGTGCCCATGACACAGGCCAGCTGTGACTGACATAGACAACATTTGCAAAAATAGCAGAAAATGCACATTATCAGTCCATTGAAGCTTTGTGTAAATTCATGGTTTAAGTTACCTAATTGTACTGATTACAATAAAATACAGAAAATATGGAAACAAGACAATGAATCATGTAATCGCATGTACGTGATATCGTAGAGCTGTAATGTGCGGATAAATGAACCTCCTCACCCTCCATCCCCCGAGGCTCGAGCCATATGGATGGCTGCGAATGGACTGTTAGAGCAGACGGCGACCACAGTGCTCCTCTTTGGCGCAGGTGGCATGGTGGCACCAGCTCAGGCCGATGGATCCAAGAGAGTGCTGCTTAGTCAGCCCACCATCTCCCTCAAGGGGTCCGGGTCCTCACACCACTCCTCGGCTGCCAGTGCCAGCGCACACCCACCTGCTGGTCTGCACACAGCAATGTCAGGACACAGTAAAGCCGAGGTCAGGCTATACAGACACAGGTTTCAGTGTCTCAGTTTACTGGTAAAGAAACAGTAAGGGAACTTGTACTCTAGAGCAGTGAGTTTTCAACATATTCCAGGCTCTTTTTACCTGCTTTTTACCTCCATGGCTTTAAAAATGTAACATTCTAATTCTTTATATTTACATTGCAGCTGATATGGAAATAATGTTCCTGTACTGCTGTACAGAGTTGTATATATGTGCAATATTTTAATTTCCCTCAAAACATATGAACGTGTAGTTTACAGAGATTAATCATATGTTCTGACCAAGGTTTTTTTTTGTTTGTTTTTTTACTTCTGAATGATTTTTAATTAATTACCTTAGGAATTTTCTTTTTAAATCTACAGTCATCTTATGATTTCATCTGATTTTGGTTTATTATTTTGGAATGATTTATAAAAATGCCCCAAAAGATATAAAATACAACAGAAGAGACATTTTGCACTGTAGTTGAATATTGGCAAAATAATACACCAGGCTTTATATTTATAGTCTTAAAAACTTTATTGTTACTATAAAATAAATGAATAATTTTATGTTATAATGCTAGCAGACTAACAAAAATATATGTAATACATCTGCATTTCATGTGACAAAAAATAAATAAATAAATAAATAAATAATATATAAATAAATCTAAAATCTGGCTATGACTATATATTGATGGTATAAAACATATGATAATTATTAAATGTGTCTTTAATCGATGTATTCAAATGTAACAGTAAAATTGCAATGCATCTTCAGAATTTATTAATCATATTAGGATTAGATTTATGATGCATCAACCTGACTATTCACAAAAATATGTAGATGCATGTTTGAGTGGGGAAATTTGACAGTTGCTTACAGTAATATTTTATGCTTTTGTATAGTCCAACAATAAAATTGCAATAGATAGTATATTGTTTACACTATTATGCATTGATCTGGATATAAAGAATAATAATTTAATACATCAATGCATGTTAAGGAGGGACAATTTGACATTTGTTTGGAGTAATACTTTTGTTTAACAAATTGTAATTTCTTCCAAAAAATAAGTTTGAGGTCAAACAATAATTGGTGGATTCTTTGTTAAAGACCCTGGGTCCAGACTTTTGGAGCCGACCCCAGTACTTTTGATGTCCCCTCTGTTGGCTTGGTGCATGTAGAAGTGTTTTTCAGAACTTGTGTGCTGCATCAGTCTGCACATCATGCCCTTGTACTACCTTGTACATGCCTAGTTACAAAAGCTTAGACCCTCACCATGCTTTCCATCTCCTTAGCTTCACCTCGTTCCTTGAAGCTGCTCTTGGGAAACTATTAGACCATGACAGGGCAACTATTGATAGGGGAGAATGGCAGCTCAGCTCATAGGCTATACTTTAACAAGGGAAGCACATTGCCCCCCTCAATAATACCTTAATGGTAATAACTTCCTCTTACCGAAACTTGCTCCCCTGCCATTGCTCCGAGGCAAATTTAGACATCACTTTTTATGTCTACCTTCCCCCTTCATGCACACACCTCCACTTATAAACCTTTCATATAAACACACTTGGGAGCTTTCTTGATTGATGGCAATTAGCATTTGGTAATGATAACAGATGTTTGCGGTGGCAGGAGGCTAGTACCTGCCGCCCACTCCGCCATCTGCTGTGGGCATCAGGGGCCTGGCACAAAGGCTGGCTGGCGTGGGATAGTAAAGCAGGGTGGAGAGGGCAAGATGAGGGGTGGTACACTGTTGTTGTCCCCACTTTATTTGACATGTGAAGCAGGGCCGAACTGCAGGGGATTTCCTGTGAAAGCTGTGTCACCTGGTGCTGAGTACATTTGGATAGGACACGTGTTTTGTAGGCATGTATTATTTATTAGTCTCTAAGGACTCTGGGAGTGGGAGTGTGAAATATGGGACTGTTAAATAGCCATAACTTTCCTAATTTCAATTTTTGCAACTGCACTGTGCAAATTATGGATGCATATGGACAGATGTCACAATACTGATCATATAGTACTGTATATAGTTACTCAATATACTCAATAATTACTATGACAGTTTTTTCACCTAACTGAATTGAGCTGGTCATTGTGCACTATATTAGACCGGGTCTTACTTTAAACCTTGATGGTTTTGTTCATCGCTCTTAAAGTTGCAGAGAAAGTGCATGCTTTGACTGAGGATACACTTTGTTAAAAGATGAACTAAAGTTGGCGTAGCCTTTTATGTGTTGCCCTCAAAGGACTGAGTAAAATAAGATGGGGATCAACTGTGTTTAGACTTTGACTGGTCTTTTTTCTTTTTGCTTATGTCAACTGATTGTATTTCTTTTCAGAGGCAAAGCACTAATTCTTGCTGGTCAATTCAGCCCCTCCGCATGTGCCTTTTGTAAGCTTTTCCTTTCACTCAGTGCTAAAAGTGGGGGCAGACACACCAGTTCAGGCTCAGAATTGATGTTTGAGATATTTTGCTCAATTTTTGTTTTGAATAAGCATATTTTAAATAAATGCCATACTAAATGTTTTCTTTTTCTTTTCTTTCTTTTTTTTTGTTAAAATGTTGCTTTTTAAAGTATTTTATTTGATTAATTTAATTTAATTTAATTTTATTTGACATTTTTCTACCTTCTTTTCACTTTGAGCACTGCCCTCACTAGATCTGATTGTAATATTGGTGACCTGTTCAGGATGAGCTACATTCAGCTGTGCACAAAGTCAATTCTTAAAAGACATCCTGCTTACTTTCTAGAGAAGTTTTGGAAACCCTAGGCACATCTATCCTGTAGCATTCAGCTAGTCCCATTTATTTTACTTTCCTTTTTGGTCCAACAAAAGCTCTGTGATAAGATTTTGGCTGTATATTTCAGGCTTTCCTCCACTGACAAACAATACTGTACACCGAGGGGAATTCACTGAGACTGAATAGATTCCGCAGATAGTGCCTTTTATTTGCGCACACTTTCTGCATAGTGTTAGTCCACTAAAAGAATTATGATAATGCAAGCAAATGGGTTTTCACACTTAAAATGAATTGCAGTGACAATGCAACCAGAAGTCATTCATTTTTAATGAGACTTGATAATTTTCATATGGTGGCATTTTTCATTTTGACTGTTAATGATGGGACAAAGTTAAGCTTACTTCAGCTTTATTCACATGAGTAATTGGATGACACCTTCAGTATAATATAGTACAATTTTGTTATTGTTCTTTTAAACTGAAATGGTCCTTCTCATGTGTTTCGCATGCAGATATGGAGGTGAGTCTGTTCACCTTTTCCTCATGGCAGATACAAGGCTGCTGTTCCCTGTCACATTCACTCAAGAGAAAAACGTGTCATATGTATCACACCCCACCCATTTCTGTGAACAGCTGCATTCACAAACACGCTCCCTTTCCCAGGTCTCACTCACCCTGATTTTCACCGTGCAAAATCAATACTCTAATCTTCAGCCCAGCCCTTCTCAATAAGTCTATATTTCTCACACTGCTCAAATAAAGGTGACCTCTATGAGCCATTGGTATTAATATCCCAATCTCGCACATGGGATGTCTGGTTATAAAGTTAGTATTTGGCTGCCTGTCATTCACTAACCATGTGTATGTAGGTAAAAATTATTTGAACATATTCATTTAGTATTTAACTATCATTTTATTTATTAAAATATAGTTACTTATCTTCATTTTTATTAAAATGTATTAATCTAAAAGTAAACTTGAACCACATAAGTGCAATCACCCCCCTGCGGTTTTTGAAGTCTAATTATTATTACTATTTTTTTTTTTTATATTCATATAAGAATTTGAATAACCTAATTATAATTTATTTGTTTCAATTCAGAATAACACACATTATGTGTGATATAGCTATCATCTTTAGAAAGCATAAGGTTGTGTTTGCAAATAATAATAATAATAATAATAATAATAATAACAAATTGTGGATAATTCTTTGGGACAGATCTTACATGGAAATGGTTTGGGTGTGAATTAGGCTTGCTGAATTGGAAAAATCCAGATTGAATGAATGAATGAATGAAATCTTTATTTCGAACGATTAAAAAAATTGCAAACAGCAATGCGTAAGAAATATCCATATAAATAAACAAAAATAAATAAAAATAAATTAATTAATTATAGCCTAATAATCAACCTGTTCGAAAAGGGATAGGTAGAAGCCCTAGGCTTATCGAGACCTACCCCCAGTAACTACCCAAACCAATTCACAATCGAACAAGATAAATCCTCATAAATGTTAAATATGTAGACACTTGTGTATCTGGTAGAAATTTTGTGTGAGAGCATTTTCTGTGAGCATAAATAGCAACTTGTACATTATTGCTAAGGTGTAGTAACACAAGAAAAGAGTATGTTAGCATTTCTAAACATTGCCAGTATAAATTTGAAAATAGAAGTCACCTTACCATAACTCACAAATGACTCAAAAAACTCCTATTGAGTTCTTCATGTCATTTGCAAAATGCTTTGTTTGAACAATGCATTAACAGTTTGCTTTGCGTACAACAAATTAGCAAATTAATTCAAAGTGCTGGGGCAACTTCAAATTGACGTTGGTTTTGTTTGAGCTCATTTTAATTTCTCTCCATGGAGAGTCATCCAACTCTGTAAACATGCTTGAATGAAGGAATTCTTCAGCTGTCACTCAGAAATGTAATTAACGTACATTATTCTTTCAGAAATTCATAACCTTGAGTCAAAACCTACAAATGAGGACTGAAAGAATGATTTATAGCACTAATATGACACAGATGGAATGAATGTGCTGGTACCAAAAGGAAGAGGATGTAGCTTCTGTGTTGGCATGTTTCATACTATTTGTGCTAATATTGACAAAGGAAATTGAGTCCACTAAGTGTCCTTGACTATTTAATGCTCCATCACCAGTGCTGTCATAAAGGCAGGTTTGAAGAACATTTCACAGGAAGGGTCGGAGGATTTTTTTCCCCCCTGAATTTCCATCAGCAAAACCCCAGTCTCTTAGTCCAAAATAGGATGCTTACGTCCATCATTAACCACTTGTTTAAATCATCCAACGGTCTTGACTGGTGCAGAGGGTCTAAAAAGTGCTTACAGGCTCTGGTTACAAATTATTACCATCTAAGAATTACAAAGGAGTGGAACAATCCATGTTGAGTCTCTGCGGAACATGCAGTGGGTAATTTAATCTTGTAACATGAAGATTATTTTTGATTGCAATGCAGTTTGATCTGTTTGTCTCTTTAATTTGGCTGTAATCAGCTGACATTTTCACAGTATTTAATAAAAGCTGCACTCGATTTGTGGCAGGGTGACAATCTTTTATTTACTTGTTGTGGATAAAACTATTAATTTACAGTAATTAATGAGTGAAGTATGGAGGGCGCGGGTACAGCCGCATCCGCTGGGAGGCTTTGTGGAACAGATTCATTAATCTTGATTAAACACACTTAGCTTCGGTTTTCCTTGTGTGGGCTTTCCATTTTAATATCAGCTAGCCACTTGTAAGCCACACGTCTCAATGTGATGTTCTCCAGTATCGGTGCTCAGCAGGCGTTACGTCTATGGATCTGGCGCCCTGATCGTTAGCCTTGGGTGGTTTGGCCACAACCAGGTTTATAAAGAAGTTTGTGATTTGTTCTGGCCTTTACCCTCAGTGTGTTTAGAGCAGAGTCAGGCTTTCTGATGAGCTTTGAGGGGATGGACTAACCCTGAGAGACAGGTCATGGATTGAGTTAATGGTGTCTCTGTGACTTGGTGCAGAACAATCGCTAGAGGGATGAGGGGCATTTTTGTCCAGAGCATCAAGGGCATAAATACACATTGTCTGAAATTGTGGAACTGTACACAATCCCAGTGTCAATTCATCCGTATTTGCCCTTAAGAATTGTTGCTGAAGTGATAGGGCTAATTTGACAAGACGTGAATTAACACCTTTCACCGGATCTGGCACATTGGCATAGCTAGAGAAGCTCTTGAAACAAGTTTAGTCCTGAAGGCCCCGTCGACTACTTAAAGAGACGACAGTTCATCCAAAACTGAAAATTTCATTTCAATTTCACTGTAAAATAAATAAGTAAATAAATGAGTTCCGGTCCTCAAATTAATGTGCTTTTAAATTATTTACTAAATAAATATAATAATTTATAAACAGACCAAAATCAAATGATCTTCACTCCGAATCAGTCTTATTTGTATGCGAATCATTCTATGAATTGAATGAACTGATTCATTGAATAGATTTTGCTTTTTTTATTATTATTAGTATTATTATTATTATTTATTTATTGCAAATTAGACATAGTTACTTTCATTAATTTTCATGAACATGTAGATTAAATATTTTGAGCTTTTGAGCCCACTTTATTTTGTCTCTTTTTAAACTTGAAAGCTCCAGTAAGCAAAAAAAAAAAGTCCACTTTTAATATTTAAGTCATAAGTCATACTTGTTTGGATGTAGGTGAGTAAATGACTTAATATAAAAAAAAAAATCATGAAGTTTCCCTTTGAAGCATCAATATCTTTTTTTGAAATATGGTGACACATTTTAATAACCTAGAGGCCTCGGAAAAAAAAGAGAAAAAAATATCAGATTTATCCAGAGATGTAGACCCTATGAAATTAACTTCAGCTTGCTTGATTTACCTTTTCTCTGTTTGTTTTCACTTTATGTAAATGTCACTCTGCCGTCACCTAATGCTCTGAAATTTCTATGTATTGGATAGATTTTCCTCAATAGGCTGCTGGAAGGCATCACAGTTACCCAACATTACATCTCCACAATGTAATCAAGGTAGTGACAATCCCGACAGCTGACCAATCAGATCTAATATATCATGAGCATGGAGAACTGCTCTGTCAGGAGAATCAGCCTGGGCTGTATTAAAATTTGAGATGTGTCTAAAATTGGCCCAGCCTCTGGCTTGTGGTTAACGTGCTCTATTGGGATTCTGCACAGGTCTGGGGACCAATCTTCAGGCCTGATTTATCTGATGTTTTCTAAACAACTGACAGGGGGATACAAATTCATCTGGGCATTAAAATACAGCAGCAGGCCCCCGGCAGATTCCAGGAAGAGACCTGGCCGTCATTCTGCTTCCTGGCCACTATTAGCTTTATTAGAAATCCAATCTCGTCCTCTCCTATGAATCTGGATCCATAATACACACCTGCCCAACGGAGTAAGCAAAAATGCACATTAAATTGCTAACAGAATGGAGAAAACTGTATCAAAGCCTATTTTATCTGATTATTTAGTAAACACTGAAATGAAGAATGGCAGCATGTAGGAAAAACATGTACATACTGTATTTAATGCATATAAGGATATTGTATTGTTAGCCATTATTTTTAGTAGTTCATTATAAACAGGTTCCATGAAAGTCTTATCTTACAGAATTGATTAAAATTGAATCATGTAGGCTGTTCATTGATGATAAGATCAACCAATGACTCATTTGCTTTTATTTTACTGGACCATCTATAATCTTTTAGCAAAACGTTATTGACTTTTTGAATGATTTGAAGAAAAATCAATGCTAGGACTTTTGATTAAATTAAAGCGATTTTAATTCATTAAACCATTCAGTGTGTTGTGAATTCTTTCCTTTTAAGCTTAAGAGTTGCGATCTGTGTTATGTTTCAGTAATGACTTGCGTAAATAACGTAGTGCAGTATTCATAGTATGTACGGTTGTAGCGTGACCGCTTATTCACGGCAGTCACGCCGCACACTCTCACTCAGGTGCAGCGTTTATGTGCAAGAGAAAGTGTGTGATAAAGTAAGTTACTTCAATATATATTGTTAATTACCTAGATTATTACAGTATACCACAATCGTGTTAACTTTAACAGTGTTTATGATGTTATTGATGTTTAGCGATTTTTTTTGAGTGTAATTAGATTCTGTTTAACGAGCGGTTTAGCTGAATGAAGATGATTCAGTGACATTACGTTGTGGCAGATGAAAGCATAAGAGTAGAAGTAATGACTTTACTAGGCAATGTTTTTTTTTTTTCTTAATTACCCCCCAACCCTAGCCCGGCCATTTCGGCCTGCCTCTCCGCCACCAACAGTTGCATGTTTAATATTGTTGAAGTGCTTTTAAATCAGACACATTCATTTGGCTTTAAAATGTTACTATTTTTTGTGAGATTGTGTCAGCTTTAAACTAATGCTGAAGAGTAAAGTACAGTGCCTGTTTTAAGCAGAGAAAGCTCTTTTTAATATGAAACATAATCTGGGAATATCTTGGCAGTGCACCCTGGCTGTTCTTTAATGTGTAGTTCAAATCTGTGCCGATACAGTGCATTAAACCTCTTGGAAATGACACATCTGTCTGCTATAAGCTCTCACTCACCGATTGCTCTCTCTCAAAGTTTTCAAGCTGCAACAATGACGAAGGGACATCGCATTGTCTCTGAAACACATGTTGTGGGATAGCCATCTTATCTCCACACTCCAGGCCCATGTAAACACAAAAGCGCTTTTTCTTCCTCTCCATCTCTCCTCCTCTCCATCCATCGCTCTCACTGATGTGACTCAGAAACGTCCCCGCGAAGCGCTGAGGCGTCGTGTGTTGTGTAGCGGTGGCTTGTTCATTCCCGCGCTTCCCCCTCAATCTGCTGTTCTTTGTTTACCCAACAGTTGTTTGACAGAGAGCGCAACACATGCCTATTAGGGCATTTGTGCAGCAAGAAGAGATTAAAGCCTCCAGTTCCTTTTTTAAATAAACTCCCACTCACTGCACTGTAATCTGGGAGTGATAATCCCTCTCTGTGCCAGCGCTGACAGACAGTGATGGGCGGCAATCTGGTGGAAGGCCTTGCAGTGCTTTTCCCTTTTTTTTTTCTCCTCCTCTCCAAGACACTTATGTAAAGTAGCCATTTATTTTGCATTAGAAACATCTTCACATTATGCATTGAAGTCATTTGTGCATTTAAATGTGCATTTACAGTAAGAGGGATAAGAGAGATGACATCACCCACATGTGCATCAATAATGTGATTTTAATGCAATTTTGGGAGGAAAACCCAAGTGATCACACTTAAACAAAATTTCATAAGTGTATAGGCAAGTGTAAGGTGGATTGCTTTCATTTTTAGCATTAATCTGATTTAGCATTAAACAGAACAGCGAATAATGGTGGTTTTACCATTCTCAATGGAGAGAAAATGTGAGGGAAATATATATGAAGAAAAGGTAAATATTACTTGTGAACAGAATATTTTTATTGTAATTTCCTATCAGACTGTAATCAAAGTAGGAATATAACTGAACTGTGTGTATTTTGGATACATTATGGCTATGAAATAAGCATATAAGACAAATGTTATTTGTATACTTGGCAAATTATAACAATGTGTATTGAGTGAAAGTGATTTTTTTTTCGGAAGAAAATGGCAGAAATGACAGTCCACTGGGTCAGCAGTACTAGCTGAGGAAACACTCATAAATATCTGTAATATATAATATAATATATATTTCTCTCACCATTGTAGTGTTGGCATTTGTGTGTGTGTGTGTGTGTGTGTGTGTGTGTGTGTGTGTGCAAACATCCTGACTCTTTGCTCTGTGTAGGGTTTTTCAGTCAAAAGTTTTAATTACACCAGCAAGGTTTTTATTCTACTGAAATGGAGATCATTAAGCATATTTATCATGTGTAATAAACATTTCAGTCTTTTATTCTCCAAGCATTGCCATAGCCTTGTAGAGACATGTCATCCACGACGTCAGCTTCCTCTGATGAATCTTAACTTTTTTCTTTGTGTTTTAATCACAAATCATGTTATAATTGCGCCTTACAAAGTGTAATTAGAGGGCCGAAGCCTGCTTTTTAATCTTCAGCAAAATTTCACCTGATAGCTTGATTTTCATTATCAAAGATGGATAACGAGAGGGAGAGTTGTGCAGCTCAATCAGTTACAATTACCTGATTCAGCCCTTCAAAGCCAACTCTGTCTCTCTCTTTCTCAAGATATAACGGTAAGTTTGAGTGCCTATTGTCTAATTAACAATGATTTTAGAAAATGGGGTAAAATATGTACTGTGTGTATGTGTGTATACTCACACACACACACAAACACACACACACACACACACACACACACACACACACACACACACACACACAGAGAGAGAGAGAGTTTGCTTGGCAGCCTGAAATGAAGACGGACACAGTTTTTGTTATATCCAGCTGTATTTACTCAGTTCAACTTATAATATCCAAGTGAAAGATATAAGACCAACATGTCAGGAAAAAAACAGAATCACTGAGTTGGAAAAAGAATCAGCCACATGTGTCAGTATATTGTTGAACCACCTTTTGCTTTAATTACAGCCTTTAGTCTAGGGATATGTCTCTGCTAACCTTGCACATCTAGACTTTGCAATATTTGCCCACTCTTCTTTGCAGAACTGCTCAAGTTCAGTTAAATTTGATGGTGAGTGTTTGTGGACTGCAGTCTTCAAGTCATTCCACAAATATTCAGTGGGGTTTAAGTCTGGGCTCTGACCAGGCCATGTTAGGACATTCACATTTTTCTTCTTTAACCACTGTGTTCAGTTTTGCTGTGTGCTTTGGGTCATTGTCATGTTGGAAGGTAAACCTTCTTCCCACTGACAACTTTCAGGCAGAGGGCAGCAGATTTTCCTCAAGAATTTGACAGTATTTTGCTCCATTTTTCCTTCTATCTTGCTCCAGTCCTCCAGTCCCTGCTGAAGAGAAACAACCCCATAACAGGATATAAGCACCTCCATGCTTTACTGGAGAAATTGTGTTATTTGGATGGTGAGCTGTATGTCTATCTATCTATCTATAGAAAGTCAATTTTATGCATTCAATATCCATGGGCTCAAAAATCTTATGGGGCCCCACGCTGTCGGGACTAGTGTGTGATTTGTTCAGAGCTGAATGGAGTACTTTGCTTGATGTGCTGAGGCTGAATAATCAAGGCTGTATCTGTGTGCAGAAACTTTGATTTTGAGGATGGAAAACAGTGTTGTTGTTTTTTTCATGAACAGTGGCATAGAATATTCAAGCAAGCACCCCCCCCCCACCCCCACCCCCACCCCCACCCCACACACTAATCTCCATACACCCAAACAGACTCCAAATGTGCGTATGTGCATTATATTATACAATGTATGAACTCCTGAAACTACTTTACATCTGTACACTTCGAAAACACAATACATTACCATATATTCAAAACTGCAATTATGAGCAGATTAGATTTCCCTTCGCATATGTTACACAATGTCATTAAAACAATTTGAATGAAAGTATTATTTGAGATCAAAATCATAAATAAGCCACTTTTTTATCTCCGTATCATCATCAGTATTTCTCAGTGCATTGCAAACTGCTTTAATTGTCATAAAACTACAAAGTTGTAGTTGAAAGAAACATTATGAAGAGTGTTTGATCTTATAAAATAATAGTATTCATTGTACGTTTTAAAAATGTTTGGCATTACTTGCCCATTGTTTAGTGCATATAGGTTATGACATTTTTTTTCTTTGTATAACCATATTTGCACCTTGACATGCAGAGTCAGATACTGTACTTTATCAAATACATACAGTAGCAATTGCTCCAAGTTTGGCACAGACTGGTGGAGCAGTCTTAACTAGATCAATCAATTCAAGTGTCCTGATGGAAAAGGATAGGGAAGATGTTCTGAGCAGGGTTCATGTAAATATGGTGATATGGAACTCAAGGACTTGAAAAAAATCTGTTTCAACGGCCTAACACAAACCAATACAAATAATAATGATAATTATTGATTATTACAATACTGCATTCAGTTTGCAGTTGCCATGAAAAATACTGGTTGTGCAGTACTGTACAGTGTATTTTTTGTATCTAACTTTCTGTCTGTCATGTGTGTGTGTGTGTGTGTGTGTGTGTGTGTGTGTGTGTGTGTGTGTGTGTGTGTGTGTGTGTGTGTGTGTGTGTGTGTGTATGTATATTTAGATTTGTCAATGAAAGTGAGTTTCATTTGTATGATACATAGTTCATATATTTATGATATATAGTACTATATTCATCTATATATAGTAATTAGCAGATTATACAATGCTTGGTCTCAGTGGGCTGAGGCTTGACTTGTTGACTCCGAAAAGTGTCCACTAACGGAGATAGTATATTTTGGAAGCAACATATAAAGTGCAGGTATTTCAATGTATTATAGTATATAATATCATGTATTAGAATAGTTACAGTAGAAATGGTTTTATAGACCTAGTTTTGGACTAGCTGGTTTTGTTTATTACTTAAACCTAAACTTATAGTTGCTAGACTAACAAGATATGATTTATGTAACACGTCTTGGTTTTAGTAGGCTTGTCAACAGCTTGTTTCTTTTGAGAAGGTGGAGAGTTAGAGAGTGATGTTTTAATCACAGAAAAAAACAGAAGCAACTAATGCAAGATACTTTCCTGCCTTCACGTATCTGCTCAGACTCAATCATGTCTGACACTTCTTAGGCTTTCATAATAAATTTGCAGCCAGCACAATGCAGTACAATATCACACCTACCCAAGCACGCTTGCTTACCAAGGGGACTTTATATTAATTGATTGTGTTCTCTGACTTTTATAGCTCACAAAAAGTAGTTTTTTATCTCTCCAACTATCCCAGTGCTTATATTTAATCTAGTCTCAAACTTGGTTTATACTTTAAGGACCTTGCAAACCCTGGCTGAAAGAGATTCGAGCTTGGATACCAATGGGAACCATTCAGAGCTGCCCTACCTCTCTAGAAGATCACTTTAACCTTTAAAAGTTATTGGCTTTCTGCTTCTGCTTCTGCTTCTTCGTCTTTTTGGTTTTTGTTTCAGCTTGTGACATTTGCTAAACTGTGAAATCATTGGTCAGGAGGAGAGCTAGACAGGTGTGTCAGAGATCATATTGCTTATATACATCATCTGTGCTTTCTCAGTTTCTCTATGTGTGAGAACAACAAAGAACAGCAGCAGAAAAAAAAGAAAAAGAAAAAAGTAGAAGTGCTAACATGGTTTCCCAGTCATGCTACAGCGGCTCTCCACTTTCGCGTACCTCCCCACTGTGATACTGGGAAGGTGATGTGACAACAGAGATTCATTGTTAATGATTACAGAGATATGGGCATGTCTGTGTTATTCTTTACAGTGCAGATTCATTTTAGGGGTTCACGGTGATGGTAAAGGTGACCAGCCATCAGACTAAGGAAGCCACAATAAAATTCTATAAAAGCAAACCCTTTTAATCCAAACTCCATTTCCTTGGGGCTTTCTGAAGGCGAGAAATAGTCTTCTCAAAGCCACCGTCCCTGATTGGGTGACTTTTATGTGGCCTGCACTCCTTCACATGACTTGAGAGAGAGAGAGAGAGAGAGAGAGAGAGAGAAAACGTTTAAAAGCATTATCCATGGTTATTGGAATTAATATATAATACACATAATAAATACATGTGTATTGAAGTCTCTATTATAATTATTGTTATTATTATTAACATATTTTTTTAAGACTGACATATCATCATCATCTTTATTTATATCTATTTGTTTGTTTGTTTATAAATGATATATCGTCTTTTGAAAAGAGCAGTATTAAATATTATTATTTTTAAAATATTACAATCTATAATTTATTTTAAGAACAACAGTTTTATACTGTTATATACTTATTCGTCATAATAACAACTGTGTTTTGCTGTCTTTATTATTATTATTATTATTAAACATCTTTTTTTAAGACTTTCATATCATTATCTTTATAATTATGTATCTGTTTGTTTGATTGTTTTTTTTTATAAATTGTTTTTTTAAAAGAGCAATGTTAAAGATTATATATATATTTTTTAATATTAAAATAGATGATACATTTTTCTGATAATTTTTTTATATGGTCATATACTTATCTGTCATAACAACAACAACTGTTTGCAGTATTTTATTATTATTATCATTATTAAAGCATATTCCTAAACCATTTTCACTACTTTGTTTTTTTTTCTTCTTTTTTTCTTTTTTTTTTTTTTGCTTGGGATTTATCAGACTAGCTCTGAATTCACTGATTATTCTTTCCAAATAAACTAACTGTAACTAAAACTTAGTTCATTATTGTTCAAGCTATTTAACACATTTTGTTACACCCATGATTTATGGGTGTTTAATTTTATAAAATAACTAAAAACAGAGCAATACAAATGTAGGTTAGTATTAGAAATGTTTAGACTAACTATGCCAGGATAAAAGTTATTTAATGTTTGTTGTTGTTCTTGATTAATCAGTTTTGTCACAACTTCAAAAAAATGCATTGCATATATGGATGGACTTAAGTTGACCTGCCTTTCATTCATTTAGCAAATTGCATGCCTATTTTTCCCCACACATTTTTAGCCTACACAATTTTTTCTGCCTACATGGCAGCAACTGCAGAACTGCACAGCCATACTTGCAAGTAGAAGCAATGTTGCTCTTGAATATACATTGTGCATATTGGAGTTTCAAAGATTTTAGTTTCTCCAGTCTACGGTTGAGAAACAAGATGAAGGCGGCAAAATACTTAAGGAAAATGCTCTGATGTCACTACAAAACACCAGTGCACAAGAGTGGAAAAAAACATCTTAAGTTGTATCCCCACTCGGAGCTGCGGCCCCTCACTGTTACTATTTGTGATTGCTTGCAAAACTGCTTATCATGCATGGCAGAGAGCCGGGCCATGGGAGTGTGTTCCCTCTCTCCTCCTCCACTTCTTCCAAGCTGTCCCTGTCGCCAGGAAGGCTTCCCAGAGCCACTAGTGAAGCACTGCAGCAATGATGATTAGTCTAATGAGTGATTAAATAGGGAGCATGCTGCAGGGAAGGGGTAAGGCGTTGACCTCTCTGAGAGGCCCTGAGAGAGAGAGAGAGAGAGAGAGAGAGAGAAGCAGGCCAGCTCATAACTTGCAGAAGAAAAGATTCAGTTGGATGCGATCTGTGATTCACAGGTTCACAGGGATGGAATCGCCTTAGGGAGCATTTTCGAAGTGGGTTAGCTGTCAAAAAACTAATTTATATACCATTTATATAATAAATATTACAAAGATTCAAAGGGATAGTTCACATAAAATGATAATTCTATCATCATTTACTTACCTTTATGTTGTCAGTGGACCCCATTGAATTTCATTATATAGACAAAAAATAAAAACTTGGACAAACCAAAACCTTTTTGCGTATTTTTATTTATTCAAATTAATTTTAATTACATGGGCTACTATTACATTTAACTACATACTTACATATGCATTATCATGCATTGTAAATTATGCTAAATTGCATTTAAAGGGGTCATATGATGCTTTTTTAAAGATCATTATTTTGTGTATTTGGGGTAACAGAATATGTTGACATGCATTAACATTCAAAAAACACATTATTTTTCAAATACTGTACATTATTGTAGGTCCTTTATGCCCCGCCTCTCTCAAACGCATAGTTTTCTACAAACTCCCTCCTTTTTACAAGTTCAGTCTGCTCTGATTGGCCAACTGACCCAGTGCATTGTGATTGGCTGAACACCGCAGGCACTCTTCAGAATTGTAACAGCCCTTTCCATAATCGCAAGCTTCATCTTTCAAAATAAATGTAAAGACAGTTAATAATGTCCTTATTCTTACCATAAATTCAAGCCCGAAAGGGGACTTGACCCTCTCTCTCTATCTCTTTCGCTCTCACATTGCATGCATACACACACACACACACACACAATGCGCAAAACTCTGCATTTGAACATACAATAACAAATACTTTAACTATAAACAAATCATACTTACAGTAGCTGATTCAGAAGCGCCATATTGTCGTTGTAAAGTCACAATTACCTCCTCTCCTAGGTTCATAAAATGTATTGTAATCATAATCTTGTATTGTAAGTAATCTTAAAGATTCCTAAATACATCTACTTTCGGAAGGCCAAATAATGTGCTTTTTCTTTTGCCTAGATACACACAGGATCTCCCTGACATGACTGCTTCAATACTAACTGTGTGCGGTTACTGAAACCATGCAAAAAAAAGTGAAAGATTTTGCTTTATTTATTCATTTTACAGTTCGCACACATCTATTTGTAGTCACAAATGCGAGTAAAGTGCCTATACTGTCGAGCCCTGTCTCTGTCTGTGAAATATCCACTGCGTCCTTGCAGCGTACATGGGAATTTCAGCGGGAGCAAACAGTTCTCGCTCACACAGAACGAGCAGATACAAAACTTGTAGGGCAAGGTGAGATTTTCTACTACTTAAGCGAATGCGGATGGTATCATTATTTCGGCCGGATAAAAAAAGTTTAACAGGATAAAAATTATAAAACCAAAAACATTTCTCCAAATATACTTGAGTGTTGTTATTTTGATTCAGATCTTATAAGTAAAAATTTATATATGTATTTATTTTGTCATTTTAATTTGCTGTAGTTGCAGTGTAAACCCACTATTTCAGACCTATCAAAATACTTTGAAATAAAAAACATATGAATTAGACTGCATTATATGTGTATGTAATTCATCTAGTGGGGACTGATTATGCTCAGTGGTTTGGGATAGGATGATGGCTACTGGGCTGTTTATCACTTTCTCACCACAGAGTTGAGGATCTGCGTTATGCATGATTAATCTTTATGATGGAGGCGTAGTCTTTCTGATGCTCATCTTGAAATCTGCCTGGATCTTGATTTACAGTTATTTAATTAGAGCCCAAAATCTGTGATCAGAGTGTAGCATCACTTAAAACACGTCTCTGAGACAGCGACCAAAGGAATCCAGCACGTACTCCTTTCAAACAGAAAACTAATGGACGATAACTGTCAGAAACAAAAACTGTAGGTGAATGAGGCAGAGCGTCAGATTTATTGCTGCGAGTGACTTTCTCATCTCCACTTCAGAACAACCAGTTCTTTAATAGAACTTGGCTTACGGGGGACTTTTCTTTAAGGGTTTCTCTTCTGGAGTAGCCTACATGGGGGTATCGTAGAGAGACAGAAGAGATATAAAAGAGCTCTCTGTTTATACAATAGGCGTACTCGATTTGATTCGGCAGCCCCTCTGTAGGCATAATGAGCGTAATACAGTACCTTGTGTTATGTGAGGAGATCAGGCACACTCTGTTACAGACCGCAATCACTTTTGTGCCCACTTACACATCTCATCTCTTGTCTCTCCCCCTCCAGCACAAGACTAACTTTTAAACTACTTTGAACAGAATTATCAGAGTAGCTTGATCAAGCAGAGCGCAGCCGATCAGGTAAAAGCTATTTAGTAAGCTTCCTCTCTGACAAGAAGTAATTTAAAAAAACGGATGAAAAGAGCGAAGACTTTATAAGCCATTTGCGCTTTATCGAGGCAACAAGCAGAACCATTGCTCTGATCGAGGTGGAATGAGTGCATATGCGGGGGGTAATTCAGCTGTGGAAGAGTATCTTGCCTTGAGTTTTGATGATAATAATCAAGTTGGCTGCTCCCGACCTGTAATCTCTCAGATCTGAGATGCTCGTGAGTAATTAACAACCTGTTCTGTACCGTATCCGCTCAGTCCTCTGCCCTGCATGTCTCTCTGATACCACCATTGCTGTGATTAAATAATGTTTCTTCAACTATATGGACACTTTTGGCCCTGTGGACTGTAATAAACTTTCGTAAAACAATCTTTTCACTCCCTCACCAGTTCATTTCAAGTCTCTTAACAATGTCCAACAGTGTATATATGTACATCAGAATATAATTCAGCATTTTTTAAATCATTTTGTTTCTAAAAAGTCAGGAACATGATTGTCTTTAACAGAAGTAATTTTCAAAATAAATATTAAATGGTATTTTTGGTAATTTTACTCTTTTTATCTTTTTACTTATTATCATCTTTTTAATTTTTTTTTTACATTTTCATTACGTCACAATAGGAAAAAAGGTCAAGAGGTCAATCTCAACTTCGTTTTCATGCCGACTTAAATTTTGGTCTAGGATAGAAACAAATGGCCTCATTAGCACTATGTTTGTATCTAAAATCATAAGATCTGATTGATTTTATTTAATTTTTTTATGAATGCCACCTCAGTGACAAGGTAGCAGAATTGTTTCCCTTTCCACCTCTCCACAAAGTTGGATGCCAGAAGTTAAGGTCATAATATGAGGCATTTCCTGCCAGGAACACTGAGACTCTATCACAATGTGAGCACTTTTCTTCGTGTGCCTGTGGAGACTCTGGATCACTGTGTTCTGCTGTAGTTCACACTGGGTGATTACATTTCTAATTTGGATTCAGAACTCGTCTCTGAAGTTTTATGGACCTTTTACACAAGATTTAGTGTGTCTTACTTGGCTCTGGTAACAGCACGTAGAGACTGCGGCAGCTTTTTGCTCACATTTAATCAGTTTTGGAGCATAACAAATGTACTGTATTCTCATGAAAGTCTGAAAGAATAATTTACATTTTTGAAAAATAAATGATGAATTTATTAAATGTTATGGCAATTTATTAATTGAATCAATCATAATAAATTACAAAAATATTTACTGGCAAGGCATGTTGACATGTTTTAAATTTTTTGTTTTAATAATTTTATGTGCTTTTGTTATTTTATTGTTTATTATTTTTATTTTTTTTTATTTCACTTTTAGTTTAATTTTTTTTAAGGTCTTTTTAGTTCTTTATCTAAAACCTTTTAATTGAAAAACATTTTATACATTATAAATTATGAAAGTATACTTAAACCAGTGTAGACATAAAGAGTTATGACAAGAGTGTTGATCCCAACTGTAGGAGTGGCCAAAAGGTTAATACAATTCCCAACCCAATCATACAAACAACACAATGGAATAGCTGTCACACGAGAAGACAACAGAGGTGATGGGAGTGGACAGGGCTGCAGTTTGCGTTTGGGTGGGTGTTGTAGCTAATCCGATTTGACGTTCACATTTGCCGCTTGATAGGAGCAGATAGCTAGGCTTTGAAAAGAGCGACAGGCCTCCTTCAACAGGTTTCAGAAGGTGTAGCGTTATGGAAGATTGGTCACAATCTTCGGTGGTGGTTGACCAAGCCATATTTCACTATTAGACTATGACTGGAGTCACGTTTGACCACTTGCCCCCCCTACACCTCATTCGCGGTCGCTGCCGCTACACTGAGCTATTTCTATATTGCCTCTGCTAAAAGCTATTTTGTCAACATTAGTCATTGTCAAAGCATATTTCTTCTGTGCTGCAAGAGTAATTCACCCGTTTTGATCATCAGATGTTTATTTGTTGTTTGTTTGGACCTGTTGGAATCGTACATTTCTGGTTGAGCACAAGCTATAATCGCGTTGTAAAGCTGCATTTCAAAAGGCACACTTAGCTTAAATAAGCTATTTGCATATGGTTTCTTCCAGTCAGAGGCCCTGTCACTATGTGAGAATCTCATTATAGTTGTGCCCCCTCCATTGGCTCACAACCCTTCATGATCTCTAAATTTCTATCTGTCAGTTTGTTCTTCTCCATATACTGTATGTTGCACAGGGACTAATTAGCAGAGATAAAGACCTCTGTGATCTTTCCCCCGCAGTACGGGGTGTCGGCAACTGCTGAATTTAATTTATTTATCTTTTTTTTTGCTAAATAATAATTGAAAATATTTATATTATACAAATTCTAAAACACATACACACACACACACACACACACACACACACACACATATATATATATATATATATATACTTATCAAACAATAGTGTAATTAATTAGGGTTAAGTCTAATTGCGACCTGTGCACCTGTGAGCTGGACAGGAGCAAAATCTTTGTATGAGGGGCAAACTTGTGTATGTAATCACTTCTGGATGACAACTCAGATATCTCAGGACTGAGATAAGACTGTCAGATATTACAACCCGAATTCCGGAAAAGTTGGGACGTTTTTTAAATTTTAATAAAATGAAAACTAAAAGACTTTCAAATCACATGAGCCAATATTTTATTCACAATAGAACTTAGATAACATAGCAAATGTTTAAACTGAGAAAGTTTACAATTTTATGCACAAAATGAGCTCATTTCAATTTTGATTTCTGCTACAGGTCTCAAAATAGTTGGGACGGGGCATGTTTACCATGGTGTAGCATCTCCTTTTCTTTTCAAAACAGTTTGAAGACGTCTGGGCATTGAGGCTATGAGTTGCTGGAGTTTTGCTGTTGGAATTTGGTCCCATTCTTGCCTTATATAGATTTCCAGCTGCTGAAGAGTTCGTGGTCGTCTTTGACGTATTTTTCGTTTAATGATGCGCCAAATGTTCTCTATAGGTGAAAGATCTGGACTGCAGGCAGGCCAGGTTAGCACCCAGACTCTTCTACGACGAAGCCATGCTGTTGTTATAGCTGCAGTATGTGGTTTTGCATTGTCCTGCTGAAATAAACAAGGCCTTCCCTGAAATAGACGTTGTTTGGAGGGAAGCATATGTTGCTCTAAAACCTTTATATACCTTTCAGCATTCACAAAGCCTTCCAAAACATGCAAGCTGCCCATACCGTATGCACTTATGCACCCCCATACCATCAGAGATGCTGGCTTTTGAACTGAACGCTGATAACATGCTGGAAGGTCTCCCTCCTCTTTAGACCGGAGGACACGGCGTCCGTGATTTCCAACAAGAATGTCAAATTTGGACTCGTCTGACCATAAAACACTATTCCACTTTGAAATAGTCCATTTTAAATGAGCCTTGGCCCACAGGACACGACGGCGCTTCTGGACCATGTTCACATATGGCTTCCTTTTTGCATGATAGAGCTTTAGTTGGCATCTGCTGATGGCACGGCGGATTGTGTTTAACGACAGTGGTTTCTGAAAGTATTCCTGGGCCCATTTAGTAATGTCATTGACACAATCATGCCGATGAGTGATGCAGTGTCGTCTAAGAGCCTGAAGACCACGGGCATCCAATAAAGGTCTCCGGCCTTGTCCCTTACGCACAGAGATTTCTCCAGTTTCTCTGAATCTTTTGATGATGTTATGCACTGTAGATGATGAGATTTGCAAAGCCTTTGCAATTTGACGTTGAGGAACATTGTTTTTAAAGTTTTCCACAATTTTTTTTACGCAGTCTTTCACAGATTGGAGAGCCTCTGCCCATCTTTACTTCTGAGAGACTCTGCTTCTCTAAGACAAAGCTTTTATAGCTAATCATGTTATAGACCTGATATCAATTAACTTAATTAATCACTAGATGTTCTCCCAGCTGAATCTATTCAAAACTGCCTGCTTTTTTAGCCATTTGTTGCCCCCGTGCCAACTTTTTTGAGACCTGTAGCAGGCATTAAATTTTTAATGAGCTAATTAAGTGGATAAAAGTGTAAAATTTCTCAGTTTAAACATTTGCTACGTTATCTATGTTCTATTGTGAATAAAATATTGGCTCATGTGATTTGAAATTCCTTTAGTTTTCATTTTATTAAAATTTAAAAAACGTCCCAACTTTTCCGGAATTCGGGTTGTATACAAATATGCATATTGTTTACTACTAATCTGCACTTTTTAATACATTTATTGTTTTCATTAACATTTAAAATTTACTTTCGATCTATAAATAGTTATTTTACCCTAAATTCATACAAAATGTAAGCATAGTAGAACCTTTTTAGTGGATATTTAAGCTTAATTTGTGCAATTTTACATTAGCAGCCAACACACTGCAGTTAATAGGAGTGACTTTTCCTGCTGTAGGTTATGTTTTACCCAGAAGGCCTTGATCTTGCAGTCTAGATTCATCATTTGGATAATTGAAATTGCAATGTTTTAAAATAAATAAATAAACTCATCCAGATGGATCATGACTTCTAGGCCTCTGCAGAAATTAAATTGGTCAAGGTAACCTAATTGCAGACTCATCCATAAAGAACTTCTCCCTCAGGCTGCTGGGTGACAGAATGCATTCATGATCCAGGTAGATCCTGGAAAAGGACACCCTGCAGCTAAATATGGAGAAAGAGGGAAAAAGGAGAATCCAGCTGGATTGGTATGAAGTGTAAAATATGTGCTAGTCAATGTAGAAGGAAAAATTGTCCCTAATTAGCATGGAGCTAGGAAAAGGTTAGCGTCATGTATCACTGCACAGGGCAGTGAGACGTACTTTTAATTGGAGATAGGAAAGCTCTGACCAGAACAGCAGAACTGTGCATTTACCTCGAATTCTGATAATATCATGTAATTGGAGATAAATCTGTCATGGAAAACTCTTGCTCATCTTTGCGAAGGCTTGCACTTTAAAGGAAGATTAATTAAGTTATGGCTTCATTCTCTAATTGTGTGTACTGAGATAACGAGTCTCTCTCTCTTTTTTCTAGCACCCGATATTTTTATATCTGTGAGTAGTTTGAAGTCAGATGGAAATAGCAAAGTACCATCTCACTGACTTGAAAGTAAACTGAATTTTGTTAAATTTCTGAACCGTTGATGATTGCGATACCTTTCCCTCCCTATCAAAAACACTCGATTGAAATGTGTTGCTAGGAAGATCAGCCTCGGAACTCTCTTCATAACAGTTTTAGCTTGCCGCACAGCAGGGTTCGTGGAACTCAAACTGATGCTAAATCATGCGTCGGTTAATTATACTCTCTGACAGGGAACTAATAAATATTGATATAAATTATTAAGACCATATGTGTATCTTTGATTGCTCATTATGGGCAGTGAATGTACTCTGCAATGTTAAATCGAGCTGCTACAAATGACAAAGAGCAGAGACCATAAATAGACTTGAAACCTGATAATGAAAGTCATTCTTATGAATTTATGCTTTGAAAAAACATAAATCATTATAGATTGTTTCAAACTGGCACCAGCGCAGCCATGAATAACCATGTTCATGCAGAGCTAAACTGAAAGACTACAGTAATAGATGAGGAAAGAAGAGACCGGGATAAAGGTGTTTGATAGGGGTGTACAGTAATGGAAAAATGATATTTAAGAGATTAACTAAGCCATCTACACACTGAGTCTGGATATATGCCCATGTACAGTACATCTCTTTTCTCTGTTGTTTGATTATCATTTGATGAATAACTGCTGCCATGATCAACAAAAAATATATTTATGATTCTACTCAAAAGTTTGGGGTCAGTAACACTCCTTTTTTTTCTTAGTTTTTTATCTAAAATGCAGTGTTTTGTGCTGAATTATTGAATAATGTGGCACAACTGTTTTTACTGAATTTATCCCTTGATGTTCGGATGTTTGTCGGTACAGTATGTGTTAGTCAGGATTAATATTTGATCAAAACCAACTGTTTTTTTGCAGGATTTTGTGTCACAAAGCATCCAGGAAGTGATGAGTCTAAATTAATAATGCAATGAATGGAGTTCGTACTTCCCAGTTCTTCATTTGAGCATGTTTATTCCCACAGTGCACTCAGTAAAACAATGCAAAATTGTCGATTTGTGTTTTACAAAGTCATATTACTGGACAAGTCTTCCACAAAATTTGACAAATTGTACTGCCAGCATCCCAATTCTCCCTTTGACATGTACGCTAGTAACCTACCAGTAAGCTATTCCCACTTGCTATTCATTTGGAGTTGGAGCTCTGGCTCCAGCTTGTTATCCTGCTTTTGCGCTGTTCAATTGCAGTACAGATCCAAGCATTGAATACCAATGGCCTTAACTCTTTTTACCTAAGTTTCAACTGGCAATGCAATTGGATGAGGTTGATTCCAACAATCACATGGCCATTTGCACTCAGCAGGATGTCAGTGGAAAATTTAAATGAAAAAAGTTGAGGTAGGCGCTACCATGTTGAATTTGCAGAGCTGAGCTGAAGATGGGCCAAACGCTGGAAAAGAAAGAGGAGGGGGGGAAAGCAGAGCATGAACTAAATCAAGCCCCTTAATTGGCCTGTTAAGACATGAAAGAGTCGACTGAGTGGGAAGGAAAAGTATAAAAAGGGTTGGAACAAGAGAGCAACAGATGGAAGAGTGAGGAGGGAGAGAATAAAAAGCTGAAGTTAAGTTGACTAACAACTTTGTTTAATTTGGTTGTTTTTCCGTGATTGGGAAGCCAGAGCTGTTTGCGGGGGAATGAGTTTGTGGCATGCACTGGGGCAGTCTGATGAAGCCATTACAGGCCTCCCTCCCTCGCACTCAATCATTGTGACATATCAATAGGTGCGTTAGATGGTCATTCCTCAAAAGCCAACCAACCCACCTCGCCTACAGTACTAATCTTTCTAATCATTCAGTGAGAAGCCGGGCACCTCTAGCCTCTGTAGCAGTGACCCCTTAACCAACATTGCCTAAATCCAGCCAACCTTTTTTTTTTTTTTTTTTGTAAAGACAGTATAATTCTTTATCCTTCAGCTAGTTGGGAATAAAACCCACAGTGTAGAATGGAGCAGTAGATGGATGCCTGGATGTTCTGGTAGATTTACCCCAACACTAGCTGTTTGGTGGGTTGATGTGATGGAGAACATCATATGAAGCAATCTCAGATGTTTACTAAGCAGAGCAAGCAGAGAAGACCTTGGACATCTTTTGGTTTCAGGATTAGATTAATAGGCTCTACCAGTCCAGAAATAAAAGATGTTTAAAAAAAGAGAAGCATTTCTACTGAATTTGAGGGCAATATTCTTCACTGTGTTTAGACTCTGCTCTTGTCAGTGCTGTATCAAAATGTGCTTCCTTTCAGCAGCACAGCAATCAAATTACACTGTGGTTCCCCGCTAATATCCCGCTTTGGCTTTGTCATTTTTCTCTGTCTCTGGAAAGGCGTATGGTCTGGCAACAACACTTCCTTTTTTTTTTTTTTTTGGTAGTGGTGGTGGTGGTGAGTGGGGGGGGGGGGGGGTTTAAACCTGGTTATTATGATTTTATGTCATCTAACGCTCACTTTTAGTTAATCTTTAACAAAAAAAATTAAAAATAATTTACAATTTATCAAAACTTTAAGATGTAATCTTTATCTAATCTAAAAATAAGTTTACATTTTTCATACTGCACGTTAAATGTTGTGATGCTTTCACCTTGTATAATTTATATTTTTTATATTTATATTTGTATACAATTTGTTTTATATTTAATTGTGCCTGATAATTTCCATTATTTTTACATTTAGATTAAGATACATAAATCATTGACATTCATAATTAATATCCTTTTTTTTCAAACTGTACATTATATTTGTGTGATGCATACATTTACTTGTACCATTTAAATTTGAGTTTTTTTGTATGTTTTATTTTTAATGTATCTAGAATTTTAATATTGTCTTTGTTGGAGGAGAATAATTTTCGTTGTATTGTCTATAAATATCAGTGCTTGAGTTGTGTCATGAGTCAGCAGGGTTCAAAGTTCACAGGTGAATCTGAGTGTGAGCTGCTCAGAGGTGACACATTCTCTCTTTCAGTCAGTCTCTATAACTGGTGAGGGTGCGGCAGTGTGCACGGCTATGAAGCACTCCACATAACCGGATTCTTTAGCTACACCTCAGCAGGGAGGGAGAAAGGATGAGAATCCTGGGAAGAGACGTGCGCGGTACAGTTGCTATTGTAGGGCTGCCTCCAGCCACCCACTGCAATAATCAAACTAAGCCAACCTGACCCACTTTGCTGCCGCTATCCAAGGATCGATTCCTCTCGCTCTCATCCATGTTTCTTTTGCTACCTACTCTTTTTTTCATGACTCCCTGCCAGGCTGCCCACTCTCCAACTTGTCCACTGTTCTGTATCCACACACAAATGCTCAAGCGCTCCTCAGTAAAAATGGCGAAATCTCCTGCTATACGCATCGTCGCTGCTCCATGGGAAAGCTGAGTAGGAGGTGCTAACAGAAGGAGAACGCAGCATCAACCCTGCACGCCTGACAGGTCTCTCTCCCACAGAGGAAGAATGAATTAGATGGAGGGTGCTACAATAGCCAAACTGATTCGCACATGGCCCTCTGGGTTTTACTCCCACTGGCCTCTGCTTTCCTGCCTCTGAGCCCCATGCTGCTCAACTCCCACCACAGCCACCGGGCTGAGGATCATTACCTCTGACAAGAGCTTCTCTATGAGTAATCACCAGTGTGGGAAACCCAACAAACACCC
This sequence comes from Carassius carassius, assembly GCF_963082965.1. Lineage (NCBI taxonomy): Eukaryota > Metazoa > Chordata > Actinopteri > Cypriniformes > Cyprinidae > Carassius > Carassius carassius. The sequence continues at coordinate 21,217,601 of NC_081793.1, forward strand.
ATTTCAATCCTGCCTCTTCTCAGTCAAGACTCCTCTTCATGCATCGTATGCATGCCATCTCTGCTTTCTGCTGGCACCATTGAAGAAAATGTTCACCTAAAAAAAAGAAAATTGTCATTAGACTCATCTTTATGTTGTTTAAGAACCGCATGTTTTTTTTGGAACACAGAAGGACATCTGATAACCTGTTATCCATAAAAGAACATCATATTGTAGTAAAGATGTTCTTTTTCAATAGTTGGTAAAAATTCTGTTGTTTACTCAACCTCATGTCATTCCAAACCCTCATGACATTCTTCTATGTAATTGTATTTTATTTTATTGGACCCCATTGTCCTTTAATGTAAGGACAAGTTCAGACATTATTCAGAATATATTTTCTATTTCATACGGGTTTGGAATGACAGGAGTTGGGGGATCTCAAGATATGTTTCTCTAGTTTTTGTATAGATGTGTTTCATAGTGACCACATCCTTCAGCACCATTTAATAGCACCATTTAAGTGCACTGAAAGTTGTTCTTATGATTTATAAACTAATCCAAGTTTTATAAAACCCGTATGATAGTAACAAACTGACATTTAACATTATTTTTCTCCACGACCGCTCTCAGATGTCTTACTCAATTTCACTTTTGAAACGATTTGATACGTATTATTACGATACGTGAGAGCCAGTTGTGTTTGGCAGTAATGACGTGCTATTCACGAATCTGAACTTGGACTTGGAGATTTCAGAACTATTTCAGAGTTAAATATTGCTGGCACACCTTCCATTTGACCTAATGATATAATACACAGCTGTGAGGCTATGAAATTTTGACATGACCCCTCATTAAGACATTAGCCATAATTTTCTCCGCTCTGCTTAGAAGCAGCTCAGTGATGATATTGGAATATCAAAACCTTTGCTCTATCATAAAATTATGTTATTACCCATAGGAAAACAACAAGAACCAAGTCGGCGGAAAACAAACACTAGCGATTAAAGTGATTTTCTCAAAGATTCAATAAGTTGTAAATCAGTGAGCACCCTTCCAGCGATTACAGCATTATTTACTCAGAGAGGCCAAGTCTCCTTTGCTGTCCTGTGCCTCTTAAACAACGAAACAGGAGAACCGCCTGGACTTTATGAACAAAAAACAAGTTAGCCGACACAGTCGTTTCGCATTCCCACTATTGCAGCTGTCAGGGAAAGAAAATCAAAACTGTGAATGGCTCTTTGTTGCTTTGTGTTTCTCTCTCTCTCTCTCTCAGTGTGATTTTCAAGCACAGGGATCATTTGTTCTTTCTCTCTGTCATCACTGCCAACTGCTCTTTTCTAAATAATGCACTCTCCACTATAATGGCCACAGTAATACCCAGCCATAGAAATATTATTGTCTGAAAATTTTTTCCTCATTTTTCAACGAAACTGGGTTTTTGTCTCCCTCGCAATCTGGCCAACGCATTTAGCTTAATGAGTGTGGCTGATAAAAATATTGACTTTTGCAGAATCACCAATGCAACATGTTAAAAAATCATTCTAATTACTATGTGACCTGACATGAAATATCCCTAGACTAGATGAAATCATAACATCTCCCTGCTGGGATTCTCGCTCAGCTTAAGCGGTTCTGTTGCTTTCATCCATTTTCAACTTCTTTTCTTTTTGTGTTCTTGTTTTTTCTCTCCATATTTATTTGTTTACAGAATGCTCATCTGGCCACGTGAAATCATTCCATTACTCTTCAAGGTATAAATCCTTGCTTGTTAATATATATATATATATATATATATATATATATATATATATATATATATATATATACATATATATATATACATATATATATATATATATATATATATATATATATATACATATATATATATATATATATATATATACATATATATATATATATATATATATATATATACATATATATATATATATATATATATATATATACATATATGTATATATATATATATATATATATATATATTTTCATTATGTACTCACCCTCATCCTTGAAAAGTACTTAAATATGAAGTATATATATATATATATATATATATATATATATATATATATATTATTGAAACTTTTCTGTGAACTCTATGAATTTTCATTGCAAAGAAAAAAAAGCTGTGTAACAAACAAGCGAACAAAGAACAAAATCTTTCCGATTCTTCTGGAAAAATAAAAGCGTACGGCTTTGAAACAACATGAGGGTGAGTAAATGATGACAGAAAATTTCATTTTTGGCTGCATAATTCCTTTAAGCCAACAACTACATGCTGTAGGACAGAATTAGCACAGGTCCACAACACCTTGGGATGCAGGAACTAACGTTAACTCACCTGCTCTGTAAATACAGATTTACAAGTGTAAATACATACCAAGGTCTTTCTTCATAGTTGCATCATTAAATTCATGAACCTGCTTAAAAAATATTTGAGGCATTTCTGTCAAATGGCAAATTAAAGAATTATTACTGAGACAGATACTTCCAGTAGGCAGTGGGAAGCTGTAGCCTTGTGCCAGAAACAGAATTCAGTCCTTTAGATGCTGCTTGTTTGAATCCCCCACGCTCTGGAGGAAGGCCAAGCAGAAGGATCTGCCTGGCATTAGCGAGGTGCTATTAATCGCCTGTTCAATATGAACTCACTGTCTCATGCTGAGATGTTTGAATGAGGGAGACCTTGTCATGGATTACCATACTAACTGACATATGGGCCATATCTGCGATGTAAACATTAGCGGTATACTGTTACAGTCTAACATGAGCTAACTGCACTTTAGATGATTTTGCTTGTCAAACGTTTCCTCTCGTCGTACTTTGAAATCAGATTGTAAATATTGTCACGTGAATCCAACAGAATAACGAAACACCACTAAACGGCCATCTGTATGCGGGCGATCTTTGCCAAATTTGTTAATTTCACCAAGACTGGATAAATTAGTGAGATTTAGCTACGTGGGTGGACTTCAGATGGCATTGATGAAAACAATGGCTCATGCTTTTTAAGTTGGGCTCTATGTTTCTACATGCCACCTGACATGTCCTTCACTGCTCTCCCATTTGTGTTGTCACTCACACACACACACACACATACACACACACACACACACACACACATGTCCTCGCTTCTTTATCCCCCAGCTTCTGCCACCAAATAAAAAGCTTGTCTCAGAGGTTGTCAGAGCTTGAGAACTTACAGCCACCCACGTTCAGCACGGTCCACAACCTGTACTCTCATTCCTGCTGTTTCACATGCTTTATCACTTTTTCATCCTCCTCTACAACTTACGCCCTCAGACACTAAATCAGGTGATATGAGATTGATGTCATTCTGGAATTACAAATAAAAATGTACAAATAAATCACTTAAAGATTTTAATAACCTAAAAAAAGTTCATATATATATATATATTATGGTTTACACAGAAATCAACATACTGACAATAAAGAAATTTCTTGAGCACCAGTTCTGCATATCAGAGTAATTTTTGAAGGATCATGTGACACTGAAAACTGGAGTAAAAAGTAATAAATGTAATTTAGTTCCATTTTAAATTGCATTACAGTTTTTTTTAAATGTAATAATATTTTTACAATATTGCTGTTTTTACTTTTATATTATTAAATAAATGCAGACTTGGTGAGCATTAAATACTTTCAAAAACATGTTAAAAAATATGTTTTTATTTAGATATGTGAACAAACACATTTTTTGGACTTTATTTGTATTGCATTATATATTTTAACATTTAGTTTTATTGCAGTGTCTGAAGGAATTTGGAATGTTGGTCTTTAAAAGCAACACTTTTCTAGTTTGTTGTTATTAAGCTACTCACTACTTAATACTTTGCTCACTATAGAGCAGTGGATGTACCTACTGTAAGACAAAAAAAAAAACAAAAAAAAAAAACTTGGAAACCACTGAGATATTATATTGAAGAAAATCCAAATATAGTTATTTAAAATTGGGCAAATGAAGGAGAAGAGAGCGAAAATCCAATTGATTTGCGAGTCGTAACTCTCCCCACTTTGGAAGATGAATGTGCTGTGTTATTGTTGCATTATTTGGACAGGGTGATGAAGGAGGCTGTGACCTGCAGAGGGGAAAGTAAAAATATAAGTGACTGATTCCTGCTTTGAGAGAGAGAAAGAGCAAGAGACAGATAGAGAGAGAGAGCCTGTTTGCTGGTGAGTTACATTTGAGCGCTGTGCACTGCATCTCAACCGTTCTGTCTTATGTCTGAGACATAATCCCGTTTTCAGCACAAAATCATTAAGCTCTTTGGCACCACGTACGTCATTAACCTGCCTGGGGTCGGACTGCCTCTCCATTCTAATTCACTCTTCTGTTCCATCACCTAAGCTTCAGCAGTGCTGTTATATATCAGCCAGACAGAGCCCAATCATCAAGCTGCCTGCTGTCTCTCTGATTATTGTTGACCAGCAAAACATTTGACCTGCAAACGTCAGCACTATGAGAGTAATCTACCTTGACATCTTTGTATCTAATGGCGTAGCAGGATCGATGGCCCGCACGCACACCCTGTGGGCACAGGAGGCTGATTCCCCTCTAAAGCATGTGGCCAGCGATGGCCGTCTGTGCCACTCTGAGACACGGGCACAATAACAAACTTATTTAATTAGTCATAGTCAGGGACTCCTCTGGACTCAAGGGATTCAGAGTGTCCACTGCTCAGATCCTGGCAGGAGAGGATACAGGCAGTTTGACAAGTGGCAGCGTAAAAAAAATGACAGACAGATGCTAAAAATGGGTTTGCACAAAATCCAGCCATCTATTTTATACATTTGTCAATAAGCTCATTGATGGTTGTCCTATATGAGGTCATGTTTGATCATCTCATACTGCATAATTTACTGTTTGCTGGAAATTATTAAATACCAATTTATTTTTAATTCTCATTCAGCAACATTATTATTATTATTATTATTATTATTAACTTTTATTTTAGATCAAAAATAAAATAAAGAATATAAAATTAATAATAATTAAAAATAATTCCATGTGAAATTCATTCATTAATTTCTCTGAAATTAATATTGTATCTTCGGGCAATTTAACATTTAAATTGGCATTGATTCCTCGTTTAATCTCCTTTTTTCCTTCTTATTATTTTTACTTTAGTCATTACCATTATAAATACTATTTTTATTTCTGCATCATTCAAATATAAAATAATTATGTCATCTGACTGATTTATTGTTTGTTTATCCATCTGAAGCATAATTATTATAATTATAATTATTATTATTATTATTTTTGTGTCAGTTATATACAAAATGAATACAATACAATACAAATACAGACCAAAAGTTTGGACACACCTTCTCATTCAAAGAGTTTTCTTTATTTTCATGACTATGAAAATTGTAGATTCACACTGAAGGCATCAAAACTATGAATTAACACATGTGGATTTATATATAGAATTATATACATAACAAAAAAGTGTGAAACAACTGAAAATATGTCATATTCTAGGTTCTTCAAAGTAGCCACCTTTTGCTTTGATTACTGCTTTGCACACTCTTGGCATTCTCTTGATGAGCTTCAAGAGGTAGTCACCTGAAATGGTCTTCCAACAGTCTTGAAGTTCTCCGAGAGATGCTTAGCACTTGTTGGCCCTTTTGCCTTCTGTCTGCGGTCCAGCTCACCCCTAAACCATCTCGATTGGGTTCAGGTCCGGTGACTGTGGAGGCCAGGTCATCTGACGCAGCACCCCATCACTCTCCTTCTTGGTCAAATAGCCCTTGATGCCTTCAGTGTGACTATACAATTTTCATAGTCATGAAAATAAAGAAAACTCTTTGAATGAGAAGGTGTGTCCAAACTTTTGGTCTGTACTGTATATATATATATATATATATATATATATATATATATATATATATATATATATATATATATATATGAATAATAATCCTGTGTGATATTTTGTATTTGTTTGTCATGTCATGTCTTTGTAATTTTCATTTGAATCATTGGAAATCTTGATCATTGCTCAACTCGACGCTGTTTATTAAAATATCAAATTCTGATTTCTAATTGAATTATTATTCAGTCATATTTTCAGTGACGCAATTAATCCTGTCGATTTGTTTACTCTGACTTATATTTCTCAAGTTTATCACAGCGATTTGAGTAAACAACCAGTGCATTCTTCAAAATATCTCCTTTCATGTTCCACACAACAAAGAAAGTCATGTGCGTTTTGAACATAGATTAAATAAATGAAGTAAGAAGTTGCAGTGAAATGAAGCAACTGATGGATTTCAGGAAGGTGCACAAATAAACAGAGAAGTGTTTCATCAAGATGTAGACAGCAGGGCCACAGTTTGAAAAAAAAGTTCAATGTATTGATGCAAGGCACAGAAGAGGTTTCCTAGGAAAAATGGTGCATCAGCTGCAGGTTTGATGTCCAGGCTCTTGCCCAAGGGGAGGCAGGTTGGCACCCAGAGATATTGACATGGGGACAGATCATTAGCCCTTTCTATCCACCCTGCCTCAGTCCCACGTCTCTGTTAAAGATGCCACTATGTGTTGTTAAGGTGCCAGAAGCTTAGCCTGTTAGGCATAACCGGTAGGAAGACCTTGATTCCCGACTGTTCTGTCCATTAATCTGCCATTGTGAGCCTGACACGGAGTGCAATTATTTCCTAATATGACACTGTGTTTAATGGCATGGTGAAGAATTTCTTGTTGCCGTTTCTCTGTAGGCACAAGAAATATGATTACATGTTAGCAAAAATGTGATATTGCATAGAAATACAGGAGTTTATTGATTTAGAGTCGGCAGTCTCACCATAAGATGGGAAAAAAAATATTGCTCGATTCAGCAACGATTTTGGTGGTGTAATGATAACTGCAGCTTGAGGTGGACATAAAGTTTCACAGACAGGCCATCTGAAACAGTCTTACCTGGATCTCTCCCAAAAACTGACATTATGTTCTAATGATAACTTGAAGAATGTACTTCACCATTCTGTTAGATGGTGGATACTATTGCAAAACAGAAAAACCTTGCCTTGCAATAAGCTGTTAGTGCAGAGGTATTTCAGTAGAGAAATGTGTTTTTTAGCCACGAGCACTTTAATATCCCAAGGCTTGATCTTTGTTAAAAATAACTTTTTTTTTTCTTTTTAATTTGTTAAATGTAGGTCACATGAGCATCTTCCTGGAAACTTGATTTGCTTTTGATAATTCTTAGATTGTTTTATTTTATCCTTGTCTCAGACCCAGAGATTCTGTCTTAAACCGTGAAAATCAATCATAAAAAATAATCTTGCATTCTAAAACTTAAATAATAATATTAACAAATATTGAAATAGTCATAAACCAATATTGTATTTATTGTGTAAAAGTAATTATATTATTTTTATATGAATTTTTATAACCATTTTATTTCAGCTTTCATTTCAATTGTGTTCATGTAATTTCCACCACAGAATGTTGTCAAATAAATAAAATTTGACACATGATGAAAATGACATTTGTTGGTTCAGAAAATGAAAAAGACAGAAATATCCAGTGATGCATGGACTGTATGCCCACTTTTAGACCAACTGTTAGAGGACAAATTAAATGGTTAAGAAAAAAATCACCCAGAAAATGTTTTGGACGAAATTTTGTAAAAAGTTAATAGTTTTTAAAGTATATGCATCCACTGTAAATATGAGCAGCATCATTTGGTGGAGCGTTTGAACTGCAGGTGCCTCGTCCTTCAGCTCAACCTTTGGAATCTGTTCTTCATTCTGTGACTTTTCTCCATTGGCTCATTAAAGTGAGCCATAGTCCTCTAGCACCGGGAATGGGACATCTGTCACTTTACATTTAAACAGAAGATCTTCACCACACACTCACCTAAGAGACAAACAATCCATCCTTATTTACCCAACACAATTGCAATTGGATTGGATTTTGGCTATGGAGGTGAGCGCTTTTCAATTTTAATCAAAACCTTAAATAGTGTTTTTATTCTCTTCCACTGCAGCTTTGGAAGTCACGAATAGAGCTTGGGCTTGCTGAACACGAGTGACCTTGTGCTTATATTGAAATACCGGGTGATACTAGGAATTTAGTTAAATTAATTGTCCTCTCTGAGGTCAAAATGAGTTTGAAAGAGCTCATCTAAGCAAATGTTCTGGATTTGATCTTTTGCTGTATCCTCACCAGCTGTGAACAGACATTTACAAGAGCTGCAGTGTTTTCTGAATATTAATGGGATTTTGGATAACTCCAGTGACCTGAGTGCATGGGATCTTGCGCCATAGGCATGATGCATAACCGGCCACATCATCTTTCATGGAAACATAACCATCTCGCTGCTTAAGCATGTCAGACCATTGCGGACACATGGAAAGTAGACACATGGACAAAACTATAAATTGACATGTTTGACTATCGCCTTGTTTTCCCGTAATGTCAGTTTGTGGTGTTGAGGACAGTGTGTATCATCTTAAAATAAAAAGCTTGCTGTTAAATAAAGATGAATGGCATAAGGTGGCATGTAGCCTTGCGGATTAATCCAACTTTCTGACTGCATGTGTGTAGGCCAGCCCAGAGGGTTCGAACCCCAACACCTTCCTTTAATCCTGCCTGGCACTGCCTGATAAGTACATTCTATTTCCTATGGTCCAATGTGAATGCTTGCATATTCTTTGCTTTTCTCTCTGTTCAGCTGTTGTTTTGGAAGGTAAAACCGGAGGGGTGGATTGTCCTAATGCCAGAGTGAGGCAAATGGAACAAAAAGCGAATACATTTCCAATGAGAAGTAAAGTAAATGCTTATTTGAATAAGAGTTTCATAACATATTGGCCTTCTGTGGCTTTTTTTTATTTAACTTCTGAATAGTGAGGCATTTGTTAATCTTGTCAGGGTGATATTTTAACATATCAGGTTTGGCATAATTGGAATTGGCTTTTTGAATCACTCCTTTGGCTTGAGAATGCAGAGCTGGCAAGCTAATTGATAATGATTTGGTTGATTGGCCCAGACAATGTGTTAAAAAATGACTTGACTACATTTTCAGAGGTTTGATGCATTTTAAGTGCCTTGATTTGGAACTCATAAAATGTAGTTTTTGTATTACATTTATTTTGTATAAATGTTTTTTTTATAAATGTATTTTTGTATTAAATTTTTTTTTGGTTAAAGTCTACATTTCATAATGATACAAATGAATACTAATAATGCTTATAGAATTATTTTATAAAAATATATATAAAAGCAATTTATTTCACTATTGTCCAAAAGGCGATGGAAAAATGTCTCAGACTGCAACTCATACTGTGTGTGGAGAACATCTCTCTGTTGAATTTAGAGAGAAGAAAGAGAAGAGCTGAGCCTGTGTGTGTCGTTTTAACATTGCCTTATGTTTATAACACTGATTCTTCTCTCGCTGCCTCTCCTTTGCTAGCAACACATGATCTTTTCCCTCAAATGGGAAAAAATGATTCTCAACTACAGCAGTGCGGTTCGATATATATCCCTCTGTATCAATACATCACTTTTGACAACAGTAGATGTTGAACTTTATGTGAATGTATCTTTAGTGTGATTCTCTTTTATATGTTTTCTGCCTGATGTACAAAATTCTAGCATCGGCCTTTGGCGCAAACAGAACACGACTGTACGTTTGAGATATTAAAAGATGTAAATATAAAAAATTAAATATTCATGATGGGTAAGCTGAATTTTGCTCATGATTATTCACAATAATAATAATATGTTTAATTTCGTGGTGTTGTGATTTGGTATTTTGTGTGATGATTGCCAGGAACGATAGGTCTCATATTTTGTAAAATAACAAGATCCACTGCTAAATTGAGACTGGAAAGAGTCAAAGTTCATGTCTCGAGTACCACAGGCTACACCAGTGACTCTGTATCTACCAGCAAAGAGAGTCATGTTTCTTGCTCCAAGGTTGCCATGGAAACTATACTGGCAAAACAGCACCAAATGAGTAATGTCCCCATATGCTTTGTGCACTATTGAAGGAATATATATATATATATATATATATATATATATATATATATATATATATATATATATATATATATACTTTAATTGCCCAGAATTAAGAATAGGAGGGGGAAATGTGCTAGTTCTGCTCTCCGTAAGCTCGTTTTTTATTTATTTTTATTTTATTTTTTTCTCGATTAAGCCTTGCGTGATGAAAGACCATCTGTCATGTCTTAGCTGTCTTTTCCTTTGCAGTTTGCTTGACTTTTTAATTCTGATTTCCCTCACTCATCGAGTGCCTGGACTGGCGATAATGAGACTGTCTTAATTAATAAGAACGCACCCACCTAAAGTAGCTCGTCTCAGAGCAATGGGAAAGACGGCCCCCTCTTTTAGGCAGGACGTACACGGTGCCCCGACCAAATTACAGTCATTTCATTTGCTCTCATCCTCATCACTTAAGATAAGATTGTCGCCCCGGGTGGAGGTGTTGGGACAGCGTGGGGGCATCAGAATAGCTGCTGAGGGATAAAACAAGACAACAACACTGATAAGCAAATAAAAACAGACAAAGGGCTTTGGGAAAAGCTTATGTATATATGTTTTGTAAAGGAGGTGGTTCTATTTCGGATGGCATGTGTGTATGTGTTTATTTTAGTTGTGGAGAGATTTATATGCATTTTAGCTGAGTACTGCACGCACAAAGGCACATTCTCTCATTTTTGCTTTAATGCCCACATGTGTGCTAACTCACACAACGTAAGATTCAGTGGGGAAGCCGGTGGGAGCGGCAGCTCCGTTTACAGGGGGTGGATGGTTGGGACTGCGGCCGGAGCGAGTGATTCTAAGGCAGCTGATGAATGGTACCACTGATAGGTCATTTGTCCCAGTGATAGAGTTAGCCACTGCCCTTTGGGAAGAAGAATAAAATAAAGAAAGCTGGAGAGGAGCGTGACGGATCGGCCAACAGTAACAGAATAAGTGGCTGCCTCACACATGGCTACCAGATCCGACCTTCCTCTAATTGGACATTCTCGGGGAGCAAGAGGGCAGAGAGTGTGTCTCACATAATACGGAGACAGACTGGACATGGTGACAGAGAAAAAGGCATTGGGTTTACACAGGGAGGGATGCACATCAAAGATTGGACATCAAAGAATACAAAGGGATTAGACTTTCTGAACTGTGGTTTTGGCCTCAAAAATATAGTGAACAAATGAAGAATTACAATATAGGGGATGTCATCATTTACTTAACTTTGTTATTCTCAACCTCTGTGATTTTTTTCTTCTGTTGAACACAAAAGAAGATATTTTGAAGAATGTTGCTAACCAAAAATTTCTGGTGGACGTCACTGGCTACCAATAACTGCAACCTCCAATATTTTTCAAAATCTTTTGTGTTTAACTGAAGAAAGAAACTCAATACAGGTTTGGAACAACTTGCAGATGAGTAATTGATAACAGAATTGTCTATATTTTGTGAACTATCCCTTGTAATATTTTATTGCCATGCCATGTAATTCATTTGATTATATTAGTTATATTAGTATTATATTTGATTATAACTAGTAATTTAGTTGAACTGTAAACTTTCATCATGACAGGAAAATACCAGCAGTTTTTCCACACAATTGCATAGGTGCAGTTATTACTGCAATTTCACAGTTTGCACTTTCTCTATGAATCTCATATGATGCATCTCACAGCAAATAAATCCAGCATGCATCATGTTAATGCGCTGAGGTGACAAACCCTATATGCAGGTCAAAGGAGAACAAATGTGTTTCAGGATTGTTTCTAATAGCCAATCATCAGCATGTGCATATCAAAATAAAGAGAGACTGGCAAGCTGGCAAAGTTCAGCGTGCTTTAAATAGCATCCCTTAGGAGTCCCTATGAAGCAGCGTGAGGATAGTAAATGTAGTAAAATTTACCATTTATTTAAAATACAGCATTCTACTGTAAAACTTATAATATTTTATTTTTTAAAACATTTGGTTAAGTGTAACTTTGGCTGTTCATTCTCAGATCACACCTGTTAGTAAATTGTTCGTCAGTCCCAAGCATTGTGTCAAAGTAGCTAGTGTGTGACATCCTCAGCATACATCTTTCCCCCTTCTGCAAATATTTTCCAAGCTACTCTCTCTGTGACTTTCCCCCCAGAAGGAGGAGGGGGGTGTTATCCAGGCTGGCAGCCCAGAGCACCCTTTTTGAAGCTGCTCTGAAGAGCATGGTCTAGGTAATCTCTGCTCGGCTGAAAGCCGTTTACAGAGAGAAGGAGACAGAGGAAGAGGTTATACTGGGGAGAGAGGATGCAATGGAGAGTGACGGAGAAAGAGATTGAGAGAGAGAATGAAAGAAAGAAAGAAAGAAAGAGAGGCAAGGGATATGAAAGAAGAGCGAGAACAGAGCCCAGGCAGAGGATGATAAGGCCGGGGGGGATTTCGTTGCTGTTTTGGGGTCAGATTAGGAATGGGGTCTTGCTTTTGTCACTTGAGGAGAAAAGAAGAGACACACACACACACATCGAGAAGCAAATAGAACAGTGTTGCATTGTGGACTCCTGAAAGTCCACCTCTGCATTTGTGTTTTTTAGTCCAATCTAAATTTATGTACCCGTTCCATTTGATCTTTACATAGATCTTATGTTTAAGGTTTAAGGCATATGGATCAGAATTTAGCAATACACAACAAATATGTTAATGTTTTAGTGTGTTTCTATTAGCATACTATTATGCTTTTTTGCTTCAAAAATAACAATATTATAAAGCCAAAATCATGTTTTTTTGTACAGTACCATTTATTACTTTTTTCCACTAACAGTTGAATTTATTTGTGCCTTCCTTTCAATCCGTTAATTATCATCAAATCCAGATAACAATCTTAAAATCAGCCTACTCACGTCATATTGTAAGTTCATTTTGATCTAGTTGTGACTGAAAATGGTGAAGTGAGTAGGTGAGATTAAATTTTTTTTTAATTAGTCATTTAACCAGTTTATTCAGATCTGTGGACTTCTTGCGAATGTGATAGGTGGGTTCATACTGTCAGTGTAATCAACCAATTACAGTAACCTGGAAGCAGTGGCTTCTCTCATGTGACTAGGCTATTTCTTAGAGTATTTCACTGTTCTTTATGGGAGACACACAGTAAGAGACACTATATCCCCCCATGAAACTTCATCCACTGGTATCCTAGTTGCAAAAAAAAAAAAAGAATAACAACCTATGGGTTTGGAATAGCATGAGGGTGAGAAAATAATGCCACAATTTACATTTCCGAGTAAATTATTTTATTAATGCATTCTCAAAAATCATTAAATCTGCAAAAACTTGTTTTATTGCCATGCAAAGTACAATGAAGCTCATTATTTGCCTGGTGCTGTTGCTACAGTAAACAATGATGCACTAACTGCTTGGTTAAATAAAGTAACTAATTCCCCCAGTGATGTCACATGACTGAATAACAGAAAAAAAAACTCTCCCATTCGCGAGTCGAACTTTTAAAAGTACAGCATCTTCCCACGTGTCCTTTATTCTCATCACATGTTCCCTCCCTCCGCTGCCTTCCCATTTCTCTCCTACCGTTCGGCTTCATCTTTGTTCTCCTCTGTGTTTCAGTTTCTTTTCTTGTGTTTTTCTGTATGTGCCGGCTCTTCGTCACCCCTCCCTTTCTCTTAACTGTGCTTTCACAGCTGACTGTTCTCTCTTTCTCTCTCCCCCACTCTTCCACCCGTGCAGGTTCGTTGGACAGAGTGACTTGCCACGCTCCGACTGCCCCCTTCTCCCCACAGTGAGTATTGTCATGCTAATTTTACTGATCGGCACCATGTAGAGAATTTCCGTGGTTGTGGTTTGCTTTTTCTGCATTCTGCGCTTATCTGTTTTGGAGGGGGACAGTCGAATGTGTGATGCATGGAAGGAACGAAAGGGAAAAATGGAGATAGAAAGAGAAGGAGAGAGCAGAATTCATGTGTGTTTGTCAGAGTTTCGAGAGTTCAGCTCTTTGAGATTGACACACCTTTGGACTGGGGCAGTAAAAGTTGTGCTTTGTGTATGTGGAAATGTTATACATGGATGAAAAGGTACTTAAAGAGGCTAAATCTCAATCTAATTTCATCAAAAGCCATGAATCTTTTTATGGAAGTTGACACATGCATTCCCTTTGGTCTGTGAGAGTGTAAACATACTGTAACATTGCTTTGCATTTGAGTACATGCAGGTAGAAAGTGCTTTATAGTTTCTTTTTTCTTAGCAGACAATATATGTCAGTGCTGCATGAATTTAATATTGCTTTGACCTTAAAATGTTTCATTTCATTTGAATTATATCCTTCAATTTATATAGGAAAAGTCCAAGATTCTATTACAGAGCAAAGCTTGAGGCGTTCACATTTATGCACATGCTATTTTTTTCTTCCTCTTTTTTTTTTTTTTAAATTTTCACATACCTTAATATTTTTATAATTTAGTATACCTTGAAATTACAAATCCTGCCCCATGACAAAATACCTTTATCTGCTAACTGGCAATTTAGGACAGCACTTTTTAGACAAGGCCTGCAGGTGATAAACAGACAGCGTGCTGAATTAATGGCAGATGGTCTTAATCAAGTGACACAAGCTAAAAGCAAAGGAAACACTGTGTCTTATTGGTGTAAATATGCATGAAGAAATTAGGGGAGATCCTTTATGCATGTTTATATGTATATATATATATATATATATATATATATATATATATATATATATATATATATATATATATATATATATATTCCCAGCATTATAAAATCATGGACTTATTTATCTTTCAACATTAATTTAATGGATGCGAAGGAAGCTTTACAAAATGGTTCAAATGGTTAACAATAAGTATCATGGACATATATATAAAACAGCATTTATTAATAGAGGTTAATTTACCATTGTTCTCCAGGTTCATTCATAATATTTTAAATGATTCATTTATACAACTGGAATGTTAAACATTTATTAGTTTATGTAGAAACACTTATCCAGTATAATAAATGTTATTCCATTAGCTAGTTCTAACGTAGGGAACCTATTTGTAAAGTGTTGCCTATTGGTTTAACAGAAATTGAGCTGCTGGAAAAGATGCAACGCCTAACATCACAGAAATTTTGACTGGAAGTGCTGAGTAAGGATAAGAATATCTAACCTCAAGCAGACTTCTGTTTTTATTTTAAAAAAGGAAAGTATCTTGTATCATAAAAAAACTAATAGTGCTATTGATTCAATGCATACAATAAAAAAAGAAAAATAAAGATATTTGTGTGAGGCTTATAATTTTTCTTTTGCTTTTCTTTGCAGTCTGAGAGTGTGGCAATGCTTGCCAATGTCAGCAAACCTAACATTACTTACTCTTCAACAAATTTGTTAGTCATTGCTCAGAGCCGGGGTCTTGCGCATGACTTGGATGGCCATTGAGATATGGTGTATTGAAGGGGAAGGAACACACTCTGGCCCAAAGCTCAGGCCTGATGACACAGAATGAGAGAGCAAGAGAACTGGAAAGGTGAAATTCTCCTTGAACTCTCCTCGAGAGTCGCATGGCTTTCAAGGTGAATTTGGATGAGAGGTGTTCCGCTGGTTAATCTGTACAGACAAAACATTGTTTCCAGAGGCGCTCTTCCACTAAAAGATCCCTAGGCTCGGTGATAGCATTGCAGAGGTTTAATCGTGAAACAAACTAGTAACCTACTCTGGTCATGTATTTAGCCTAGAGCTTTTCTGAGCACTGTGGAATCAGACAAAATGCATCCAAGGTTTTCGTGTGGAAGAAGCACACTGAAGCCTAGCTAAGTATAATGGTCTGTTTCAAATCAAATATCTGCTTCTGGCTCTGAGGTTGAATTTTCTTATTATTGTCAAATGAACCAGATGTACAGTTGATTGCGTTGGAGCATTTTGATGCCATTGATCTCTTATAATAATATTATAATATAATATTTAAATCTTGACAAAGAAAAAAATATATAGTATATTTCATGCCATTGGCCTATACTCTTCATTACAGGACTGGAAATTTGTAAGGCAAATTCAAACTCAAGTCACTTACATAAATAATATCTCAGCATGTACACAATATCTTTTTAGTTTGGCTTTGATATGAGCTCTGTTACCTCAGTATTAATACTTTAGGCAACAAATAAACAGCCTAAGGCTATTGATGAAATTTATTTTAATTTTATTTTTTGTATGCAGCACAACCATAATTCATGCAAACTGCTAGGCTGCAGCTTTGACAATAAAAGCAGATATTCTAGCAATATATTTGCAATAAAATGCAATCTTAACAAATGCATGATTTTCTCTCAAGGCTACACAATGTCCTATCCGGTGTATTCTGCCATATGCGCAAGCACATGCCTCGCTGAAATCTTTAGAGAGTGAATCAATCCATGGACCAGTAACACCCCTCTAGCATCTCGCAAACCCTCATGTTGTGACATTTCTGCTGTGAAACAGTGTAACGTTCACTTTTGGAGGCTCTACAGTTTTTGCCCTGTGTAATGTAGGTTTGATACAGAGACTAGATCAAATACTCTGTGATCTTTCACACTTAAATTATTTAAGGTCCCAAGATTTTAAATTTAATATCATGCACATCGATAATCTAGCCTCTCTCTTTCTGGGGACTAGTCTCGCTCCTCAATAAGATATGATGCACGTCTCGTTTTTACATTGTGTCATGTTGCCGTTTTTCTGCTCATTAGGAATGTGACTACAGTACTTGTTTCTTTTCCTTTATTTATTAGGCATGATAGCTTACCTTCGAGACAGATCGATGCTGTCAGTCACTATAAATGAGAACCACTCCACCAATTATAGATAATTAAGTTAGCCACCGCCAGTCAGAACACTCAAATCCCAGGTGTTTGTGAACAGCTCGACTGCTGGTGCAGAATTTGACTGAATACCTGAAGAGAATTACAAGGGTGGCGTTACTCATCATGTCGGCCAAAAAATGAACCGTGCAAGCGTGACAGTTCTAGTTCGTCAGATGCACAGCAGAACATATGGAAGTTTCTAGTAACATAAAAAAAAAATCTGCAGGACAACATGTCTGTTCCATTTCATTAGATTTATATATTTGTGTGACACTCTCATGATGGGATAAAAAAAATCGGGCCTTTTGCACTATAGCAGATGAAAAACATTTAAACTGGACTGTTTTTGTTTTTTGCTCATTACGCATAAATACACAGTTAATTTATGTCTTATATTCAACTTTTTAAAATCTTTCAGCACATAGGGTACATACTTTTAGTAATGAAGTGACAAAAGCCACACTTGTTGTTTCGGCTAGTTGGGATTTCTTTGTTGTTATGGCTACAAATCAAATCAGTAACCACCATAACAATTTGCACAGCTTCACAAACATGCAAATATGTAACACAAACATGACAGTCAATTAGATAATAATATCCAAGTTTTGTCATTTACTCGGTTTTCTTTCATATTATCAAGAAAATCCTCTTACATGCCACAGTTGCAGTGAAGTTGACACTTGTCAGAGCTACAACTGAGCGCCTCTTTGTTCTACCACTCCGGCTGTGTGTGTGTCTCTGTGTGTGTGTGTGTGTCTCATTAAATGTGGATGGTGAACCTGCTGCAGATTGCCTGGAGATTGCCGCTCTCTCTGTGTAGCAGAGAAGCCCCCGTCCATAGATGAGATGCGATTGACATTTCTCACTGGCCCTCCGCGGGGTGTCTGTAAGGATCTTGAACCCATTCAGACTGGCTCCGAAATCAAATCACTGCCACCGCCACCGGTCTCAATGGCCACATCAATTATTTAGCACCGACTCTAGTGATTCAAAAGGTTGGGGGAATGATTTTTGCAGGTACCTCTGGCCAGCAGGACCTTTGACATTGGTCTGTGCAAAAGGGAGGACAATGATAATGTACCAAAGGTTAGTCACCTTATGCTGATTTGTGTGTTAAATGGCCCTTATTGATGCTTTTTCCAAAAAAGTATGCTGAGTGTGACGAAATATTCTCCTTTGTACATTCCTCTAACGTATCTCCCATGGATTTTTTTTTTTTTTCGTCCCCGATTCCACCAGTTGGTAATGTTTTGGAGGTAGCTTGGGGTTATCTGAGCTAATTAAAGTTTGATTTGATCAAAGTACACTCTTTTTCAACTTGAATTTTAATTAGGCGATGGGTCACTGGTACCCGGTCCATTGCAAGGACGTAATCTAACGTAATCTGAGACTCTTTTAAATTAAATTTAGGGGATTTAATAGACAACGGTGGCTTTTGGACAGTGCAGGGATAACCATCTTGTCTACCGGCTTCCCGTCGGGACAAAGGGGGGACAAAGGGCGTTCTCCCAAGACAATCTCTGTGGCCCAACTTTGGGCAATGTTGCAATGGTGACTCTCACTCCCTTTGGCCTAATACTGCAGACAATAGAACTTGCTATCACTGCTGTGACAGAGGGAATGTGGTAAACACCAGCAAGTCACCGGCTTATTCGTCCCTCTGCTATCTGTCACCGGCACTAGCTCTGCCAGCATATGCACAGTGCCTTTTCATAACGATATAAATCTGTAAGCTGACGCGCAGGACAGATATCTGCAACAAAAGGATGAATGCAGCGGAAGAGACCCCTTCCTAATGCCCCCCTTCCTCTCCTTCTCTGAGATGGGAGTGAATTCCATGGCAGCAGAATCAATTTGCAGCTTGGGGCCCGTTTGTGGGAGTATTGCTTTTTATGTGATATGATCTTTGCTTTACATTTCCGGAGGTCAGTACAGCCACAGAAACAAGGTCAAGCAAGACTTGATCGACAGTTTCTCTATCTGCGGTAGCGAAACAATTACCCACTTGGGGATGGCGGGGATATTAAACTGTTGGGCTTTAAACATCTGAGAGGAATCTCCCATTGGATTTAAAGCCGTTCCAGATCTAAGCCCCCGTGTCCGTTGATTAATAGCTTTCCTTGTTTCTGCTGCCCCAGGTATTTATGCATGTTCTGATATGGGAGAAGTGAGGGTCAATTTAGGGCCATACCATAATGCCCGCTCTGTAGAACGCAGGGAGCAGGATTTTATATTTGTCGCTTGCCTTAATGGTAGCAAGTGGAAGCTTTTCTCTTTATTATCATGATAATGCAAAATAATTCGCAGGGATGTCCTTCAGCATGAATTGTGTTGCTCTTCTCCTCCGTGACTCTGAAACCCAATGGCTCTGTTTGATTTTGAAGCCGTGGTCTGCAGTGGCCACCAGATACAACTACGATGCCAGAACTTTGGTTAGGAAACTTTGATCAAACAGATGCCATGTGAACTCTGTTCATCCACCGATCTGTAGCCCAGTCAGGGCATTTCCACATAGGAAGCAGTGCAGGGCG
The DNA here is from genome assembly GCF_963082965.1 of Carassius carassius. NCBI lineage: Eukaryota > Metazoa > Chordata > Actinopteri > Cypriniformes > Cyprinidae > Carassius > Carassius carassius. The sequence goes on from NC_081793.1 coordinate 21,236,976, forward strand.
AAGGGCCAATGCTATTATGTTCAATATATGCATCAACAATTTGCAACTATTAGATTATACCTCCTGTTTTTCCCTTCCCTTAAGTAGAAGGTCAATGTATACCCCAGCCCATTTCAAACGGTCCTTAATTATACCATAGGGAGGGTCCACAGCCCTTCATTTGTCATTTAGCAGCTGTAAAGGAGGCCCACAACTTTGGCTTTGTCCCCATGAATTGGCTTGATGAGTTCAGTGTTGGATGTATTTGTGATTGAACTTCGATTCTAAGAGACTTTCACCGTTTATTCAAAACAACTTTTTTTTTGTGTTTTGCTGTAGAAACAAGTCCCTCATTACAGTAAGTTTATTTCTAGGTTAAATATCCCTATAAAGCTAGTAGACAAAGAATAAAAGAAGCAAAACTTTCAGTTTGATTGCAATGGGTGTTTTTAACAAACAGGCCTCAAATCACTAAAGACATCTGGACACCCCAAACAAATTAACACCCAAGTGCAGTTTTACTTAGTTAACACTTCTGTGAATTCCAATATTTGGCGAACAAATCACAGAGTCTGCTGTGGTTTTGCTCATATGCCAAGTGGCAGTTAGGAAATATCATCTAATAATGCTGGGGTTTATGTGCATATTTTTAATTTCCTTGTTTACCAAAGACATTGCAGGCGACTTACAGTGGGAGTTTTGTTAACTCTTATTGCAAGCAGCTTCAAGGTTTCATGCAAGAACGCCTTGATACTGCTGTTAATAGCCTGCACAGCTGTGGGGAATGACTAGTGAATCTGTCCGATTTTCCTTTTACCATTATGACATTATTTTAATAAATTTAATCCATTTAATTATCCAAGTTCATTCAGTAAAAAAAAATGAATGAAAAGAAAGCAAATTTCAAGGTCCTTTAACCTCAAGGAGGCAGAGACCTCCCCAAATAAGCCCTCTCCTTGCGTACATGGCATCCCATTAGCTGCAGACAGAAGCACCCTGCGTGGACTGCTGAATAAATGAGGGTGAGGGATGGCAGACTCTGAGATTTGAATATCTCACCATTAAAATGCACAATGCTGGAGCATGTCTGCAGGGGAGGCTTTGAAATCCCCCCACCTTCAAGTCTTTTAACTCGATGTGTGCACTCAGTCTGAAGACCCTGAGGTCTCTTGTCTCCGAAAGGGGATGTTGCGTGTTACTATAGACATCACACACACATTTTTAAACTCATAAGCACAACCGACAACATATTAAATGTGAAATTGCTTTTCTTTTCCCTTTTTTTCTACCTTCCAAGCTGTAACCTTGAAACAGAGGTCGCTTTAAATATGTATCTACTTATGGGTTTGTTAGCACTCTGCTTCAGTGTTTTTCAAAGTTTTTTTTTGTTTTTTTTTGGTTTTTGTTTTCTTTAATGAACAGAGACTCCAAAAGAGGAGAAAATACATATGGAAATAAATCACTGTAATGTACTTTTTGTTGTTGTTATTTTGTTTGGCACTGAAGACACATTCCTTGAAGAGAATAATATAATATAATATAATATAATATGATATGATATGATATGATATGATATGATATGATATGATATGATATAATATAATATAATATAATATAATATAATAAAATATAATATAATATAATATAATATAATATAATATAATATAGCATACTGCTCTGTAGAAAGGCTTTTTCTGGTCTAAAAGCAGTAGAAAGTAGAATTCCTATTAAAATGGAAGCTCTGCCGTTACATTCATGCATTTATTTAAACTGAGGGGGAAAATGTCATGATAATGAAAAGATTTCTCAGGAAAGAATCACATCTTTCACCCGTCACAGACAAATGAAGTGCTATATCAGATGTAGTAAAACCAGTGGCTACATGTAATAGTATGACCTCTGGCTGGCACTGAGAAATTCCAGATGGGGCAATTTGAAAGGATCACAATGTCCAACCATATGACTTTATTATAAAATACCCACCATAAAAGGAGAGTGACTGTCTCTTATTTCACTGAATGACCTTGTACAGCAGGGATACATGGCAACACCTGAACAGATCACAGGCTGCAACATGCACTCACAATTTCTTTAGCAAATATTTACTCAATTGATTTAGCAGCTATAATAGTTGTTGTGTAGTGAGCACCTTTCTTTGACACTTTCCTTTGGTCAATCCTAAAGGAAGTGTTCACTCAAAAATGAAAATGTACTTACCCTCAGGCCTTTCAAAACTTAAAACAAATTGTTTCTTCATCAGAAAAGCTTTGTAGAAATTTAGCATTAGGCTACATCTCTTGATCACCAGTAGATCCTCTGCAGTGAATTGTTGCCGTCAGAATGAGAGTCCAAACAGCTGATAAAAACCTACCAATAATCCACAAGTAATCCATACGACTCCAGTTCTTCAAATTATGTCTTGTGAAGCAGAAATCTGTGTGTTTGTATAAACAAATCCATTGTAACTTCAAAACACTAAAATACAAGTTCTCTATCCATAATTTTGCTTTCTCCAGTGAAAGAGCTGGCTTGTCTGAATCAGGAGAGAAGTTGCTCAGATCATGAACTGTTAGTGCTTGGCCAGCTATCCGGTGTGTTGTGATTGGCTGATTACCTCAAGCGTGTGACAGAAATGTTAGGCTCATTAACATGCTGTGATGCCGTCTCCCGGCACGACCAGACAAAACCAATAAAACCCATTACAAACGAGGCATTTGTTGCATCCAGTGGGGAAATAATTACTGATTATAATGAATTATATTGTCTTTTTACGCATTGCGTTGCATATTGCACCGAGTAAATATAAACATAATGCAACTTTACAGATTTTTTTTATGCACCAAAGCTAGTAACACTCCAAATAGAAAGGAAAAATTTCAATCCCATCATACGACCCCTTTAACCAGAAGTTAAAATGCCTTGAAAAGTATTTTTGTTTCTTACAAACAGGCAGCTTTTCACTTCACAAGACATTAATTGTAATTGACTGTAGTCAAGTTGATTGTAAAGTTTTTATCAGCTGTTTGAACTTTCCTTCTGACGGCACCCATTCACTCCAGAATATCTATTGGTGTGCAAGTGATGTTATCCGAAATCTCAAATCTGTTCAGATGAAGAAAAAATCTAATCTACATATTGGGTGGCCTGAAGGTGAGCAAATGTAAATAATTTGGTGAACTATTCCTTCAATTAATCAAAGCAATGAGAATCTGCTGTTTTTAATAAAAGCCTGTTTTCTGATTGAATGGTCGAAATTCAAGTTGGTTCTTTTCACTTTTTATTTTTGGGTCTAAACTGCCATGCAATTACATCATCTATGATATGACTACTACGGTGAGAACTATTGGCAGCAGTTAACTGTTGTAACTAGGTAACAGTACTCTCACATCTAATAAAACCCTTTATAATTTCATCTAATTTCCTCTGTAGGGTGAATACCACTGGATGAGCAAAATTCCTCATGAAATCCGATGTCAATTGCATCAATTATTATTATTTTTTTTTTTAAGTACAGATAAGCTTGCGTCTTGCCCTGCAGAATTAAAGACTGCAGAAACATAACTCCACAGCAGCCTTTGATGTGAAACAGTCCTCTCCGTCTCTTAACTGAAGAGGATTTTGGCAACAATTCTCTTTGATAGAATATACCTGGGCGTTTCTTAGTCAGAGAGTGTGTGGGCTTTTGATGTTGTGATCTTCTGAAAAGTTTTTGTTGTTGCTTCAGGTACGAAAGTCTGTTCTGTACTAGAAGTTTGTGGTGGGCCGAAAATTAGTCAACTGCGCAGTGGAGAGATTGATGCATTTTATTTCTTCAGGAAGGCTGGTTGGACTTCATTGCATTCAAGTGGGTTCACAATATGTCTTGTATGTTGCATGCTGTGCGGAATGACAAGTTGTTAGGCACAGTTACTTGTGCTGTTACTTTACTTTAAAGAGTTTAAAGAGATGTGTCTTGAGTCTAAAGTCAAACTAATAAAAACAAATTGGTTGGTAAGAACCTTACGGGAAACTTTCGAAGTGTGCCTGGAGTCACCAATATGCAATTCCGCACTATTCTGTTTAAAGTACTTCGATTCTGTCACTCTCTCTAGACAAAGACTGTTAGTTTAACAAGATTTTTAGTTTAAACAATAAGACATACAGACATGATTGAAATCACAATTATATATTTGTATTAACCCTAAAGGCCTTGTTCCTGCAGTTCCTCCTTTTAAGGAAAGACAAAATATCAAATGTAAATAACAGTTTTACTTGTTAACACTTTAGTAAATTTGTTTACTGCAGTAGATTATATATGTATATAGTTAAATGTTATTGTAATGTATGCTGTATATTTTACAGCATACAATAATTGCATAAATATACAAGGAATATGCAGCAAGAAGAGTACTGGCACTGACAGTTTTACACTTTTTAGCCAGCCAAAATGTAACAAAATTGCCTGGTTAGACAAGAAAAAACATTTTTTTTTTTTTTTATAAAATATCCGAAAGCCTCAAATTGAGATTGTCTTATTTCAATGCCAGCCTTAATCTCTGTCCAGAAATTATTTCTTACAGTATGAGTAATGAGTTATACTTCATATTCCATTATATCATGCAGTTAGGGAAATTTGCGTGTGCCATGTGATTTAAACCCCCGACTCATTCAGTTCAATTTCTTCACAATACTTTAAAGGCCATATAAGTATGATGTGGGGAAATTGCTTGATTGTGTAGAGAAACACAGAGTGGTGTAAAAAGCTAAAGTGGTTCAGATGCTGTATTTTAACGTCTCTTTGTGATTGTGCATTGATAAGAGCTGACAGATCTTTTCCTAAGCGCAGGCAGGCTGATGACAGTAGACTATTCACAGTGAGGCACTGATCACTCTACGGCAGTTCTCTCTCTCTATTCGCTGCATGAAAGAAGGTTTCAACAGAAGCATACCTTTTGTGTCATTTCACGGGCCACGTTTTTTCATCAAGCGTAGCTGCGAGTAACTTGTAAAGCAGCTCAGCCGTGTGTCTGTCATGCCTTGCACTTCATTTTGTACTTTTTTTTTTGTATGAAGGGAAGGTCTTTTTCACTTTAAAATAGGGGAAACTTTTAAATGAGGCACTTACACAACAAAGGGTTTTCTACAACTGTTATCTTTACTCACTCATTTCATCACAGTAAGACTAAATCCTTTCATTTTGGTGGGATATTTGTCGGAACTATGCAGACTGCATAAGTAACGGGAGTTAATGTTTGAGGGACACCCGCGCCGATGGACTGTAATAAGACGCCTTGCTAAGCCAAGGGTTTCCAAGGATATAAGGTCTTTCAACAAGCTTTCACTGTACTGTGAGATTACTTAGTTAAACATTATCAGCAGGCCCATCCATCTTTGCACATTGTATCACTTGAGCTACAATATCTGACCTTCAACACCAACTTATAATTGAACTCACTGCCGAGTCGTTTGGTGGAGTTTGACTTATGCTGGCTTTGCTGGAACACATCTCAGCATGATTGTCATGTCCTCTCTTCATCTATCAGTTTTTCTTTTCACCTTTCCTTCTCTCCTCTCTTCTCCTTCCACAGCAAATGGAGCATTTTTTGCGATTGAGAAAAAAATACAATTGTAATGTCACATGTTGCATGTCTTTAATAGTTTCGCAGGACATTGACCTCAAACATTTTTTTTTTAAATGAATTCTTCCAGGATTAAATGATGCACACTGAATTCAGAGTATGTTTAAAATTTGTGTCTAATTTAAATCTTCCATCTGAGAAAACGTTTGTCTAACATATCTGAGACCTCCAAAAAAAATCTCCTGAGGAATGAAAATGCCCACTAATCTCACTTTCACACTCAACAATGCGTTCCACTCAGATTTGCCAAGTTACAAAGTCTGCCATCAAAAGTCAGGTCTTATTTTGACCTCAAACATTTCTCGTCAGATTGAAAGATGTGTGCCAGATTATTCACATTGATTGTTATACCTGAAGCTCTATGCTCTTTTTGTATGTCATCTCATTTGTGTCTGTTGATTTCCTTAGAGATTTTAGGAGAAAAATCTGTGATAGTTAATACTTCAGTGAAACATAACTGAGAACTTGATAAAATCTCCTGAGCTATCCAAGACCAACCTCTTTTCTCCCCATAGGAATGAAAAATCTAATTGTATTTCTGTTTGTATTTTTTTTCTCCTAGTTAGCAATAAAAATATATGAATACTTAATCTCATCTACATCTCATATGTTTCTCTTAGAAGAAGAGTTTTAGAAGAGTTCTCAGCATTAGACTAAGATTTACCAAGATATCAAGGATGTATCTGAATCTGCATCTGAGACGAAGTCGATACCTCAGTGAAACCTAATTGATAAATCTCCATAATTATGAAAGGGTAACCCATTTCTTGTCATCTCCCATTCACCTCTCCTTCTTTCTTGTCCCTCTCCTCCTTTCTCTTTCCTTCTCCATATGGCTCTTTTTGCCAACAGCATGTATTCTATTTTAAGGGTGTGCTGAGATACGTTGTCGTACCATTTAAAGAGTGGGCTTTATCATATTTGTGAAGTTTGCTGGGAGTCTAAACATGAGCTGGTTATACTCCATAGACTCAAAAGCACTCATTTTCCCTTTTGAGCTGACTCCAGTAAATCATTTGACACCACGTCTTACAAATAGAAGTGTGCATCAAATCTGAATTCACCCCAAAAAACTCCTGTTGCTTTCCAGTAAGAACACTTTCCAGCAGCTCTGGTGAAGGTAGGCTACGGGAATTCCTCAGGGCATGGTGTGAATGGAGGCTGAGAAAAAGATTCAGTCCTTCCCCGTAGGATAATTGCTCCTCTCCCAGATGAGTTGTGCTGAATTGCTCTGTACACAGTGTTGGAGGCAGCTGTAATTCTGTCTGACATTTCACATTTTGCTCAGAGTCCCGCTGTGGGTGCAGATCTCCTGCTGGGTACTCGACTGAACCTTTGGTGAAACTAAAACTTGGTCCCTTGCTTGTTTCTGATGGCTTAGGGCCATGGGCGATTCTAGTATTTCAGCCTTAGGGGGCAAAGCCCCTTACCTTGAGATTTTTTGGCTAAGTTTGATGTTTTTTTGTGACTAGTTGTTAGTTGAAATCTTACTCCACTGACAACATTTTAATGGACCAATTAAAATAACATCTGGCTGTCAGTAGATGTTTTGTAGTGGTGTGTTTGGTGCTGAGGCTGCGCTAGAGAACAGTACTGCTTTCACCTGTATGCCTTTGTCACTGACTAGAGACATAATGTGTTAAAAGAATGAAGATAACACCAGTTCACATAAAAGATCACACACGCACACGCACACACACACACACACACAAACACACACACACACACACACACACACACACACACACACACACACACACACACGTGTATCTATATATATATATATATATATATATTTATATATATATATATATATATATATATATATACACACACAGTACAGACCAAAAGTTTGGACACACCTTCACACCTCTCAGTTTTCTTTATTTTCATGACTATGAAAATTGTAGATTCACACTGAAGGCATCAAAACTATGAATTAACACATGTGGAATTATATATGGAATTATATACATAACAAAAAAGTGTGAAACAACTGAAAATATGTCATATTCTAGGTTCTTCAAAGTAGCCACCTTTTGCTTCGATTACTGCTTTGCACACTCTTGGCATTCTCTTGATGAGCTTCAAGAGGTAGTCACCTGAAATGGTCTTCCAACAGTCTTGAAGGAGTTCCCCGAGAGATGCTTAGCACTTGTTGGCCCTTTTGCCTTCTGTCTGCGGTCCAGCTCACCCCTAAACCATCTCGATTGGGTTCAGGTCCGGTGACTGTGGAGGCCAGGTCATCTGACGCAGCACCCCATCACTCTCCTTCTTGGTCAAATAGCCCTTGATGCCTTCAGTGTGACTCTACAATTTTCATAGTCATGAAAATAAAGAAAACTCTTTGAATGAGAAGGTGTGTCCAAACTTTTGGTCTGTACTGTATATATATATATATATATATATATATATATATATATATATATAGCAACAGTGTTTTTGGGTGGGTCAAGTTGTTCGCAGCCCGCCAACGGAGAAAATAGGTGGGCATTATGCAAATGTATTTTCCAGTGACGTGTAGCCATCACAGAAGTGGAATTCGAATTACTGATGACTTGTTTAGGCTGTTCAGAGTCGATTCTTTCTATTGGGAGACAATTACTTTATTTATCATGTACTTTCAGCTTTACAACTTTTTAGATTGTTTACATCCACATACAGCTACATTACGCACTGCATAAAAGCCAGTATTCAAAATGGCATAATAGGGGCACTAAATCCTTCTAAAACAATACACAAGTTGATTAGCTCAATTTAGGTCTATCTTTTTACGGGTCATTTTATTTACCTCTTTTCATGCATTCTTTATGTTACATCGACTCTGTTCATACATGCACATGCATGATTATGGCTTTAAGTCTGTACTGCAAGTTTAATATTCATCTCCCTTCAAACAATATAAGAGCTCAACTATTATTCATTGAAGTTCTGACCTTACTGAAACCCCTGTGAGATTGGGCCAAGCATGTTACGCTGTTAAAGGAAATTTGAAATACTTAGTTGTTTCTCTTTTCTGTTTCCCAACTGACATTTAAAATGGGCTTTTTGATTGAATGTGGTGTTTTAACTTTAAGGTTTAAGTGTTTGCTAACATATCCTGCAGCGTCAACACTAGCATCCCTGGTTTAGTCTCATTAGCATAGCGAGGCATTGCCTAGAGAGGGTGGTGCTTCTGCCAGCGCTGTGCAGTGAATTGTATTTGCCCTTTCTTGGTAGATGGAAAGGGGGAAGCCCAATCTCAATTCCATACGAGTCATGAATTCAGCTGTGATGTTTAAATATGGCTTACATTCAGGGCCTGGCTGGAACTGAATCTAATTGGATGCAATTGACTTGACTTGAATGCAGATAAAACACTTGATTAATGATGCAAACAACAGGAATCGTGATTAGCACCAACTCGTAATGTCCGGCCATCTGTGTCCGTCCAGCTAACAGAACTGTAAGCAAAAATTACATGACATTGGAAGATAAAACTGTCTGTTTTGAGCCAAAATTAAAGTTGGACAATATTTATTTGCCCTGTTATTTGCCTTTAAAAGTGATTCACTTGAATAAAAACCAGCTTGTATTTGAAACACTTTCTGGTCCCTTCAAAGGGAGGGCTTGTCCCCTTTTGGTGGTGCGTTGAGTGGAGACGATGGTGAAATTGCCTGGAAAGTCAGGCAGAGAAGGACTTAATGAGGTAGCCAGGGAGTGTTGGGAACCATTCTTTCTTGTGTGCCCTTTCAGTCGAGCTTACAAAATTTGTGAAATGTTTTGCTCATGTAACTGAGAGACTTGTCTTTTTCATCTTTTATGAACTGAGCATTTAGCTGGGCCGAACCACCTGTGGCTCTTATTACCTGACTAGAACACAACTGTTGCTCAAATACTCCTCCTCAAACCTCCTCTTGAATGAGTGGAAACAGTGAAGATGAAATTAAATCTCTGTGAATAAAAAATTATAATAATAATAAAAAAGGGGGGCAGTACCATGTTTGTGGGGGATACCAGAGTTGGTTGGCACAGTACATTACTTTTTGGATATTTCTAGTGAAACAAACAGTAAAATAATCCAGCTAGATGACAGCTTCAGTACATTGAGTAAAACTGTTGACTGAGTGTCAGAAATCAGTTTCTACATTTGTTATTTTAATTCATGACAGAGGTTATACTATCAGTGTTGGGAAGGTTACTTTGGAAATGTAATAGGTTACAGATTACAAGTTACCCTGTTTAAAATGTAATAGCAGTGTAACTTTTTCAATTACTTTATTAAAGTAATGTAACTAATTACTTTTGAGTACTTTTTGATTACTTTTCTAAATTTGTGAAAATTAAAGAATAATAAATAAAAACATACACATCAACTCAATTACAGTTATCTAATAAGCATGTGTCGTATTCCGTGTAATAAACTCCTGAAAAATTGGTGTTTTTTTTAAACTGCTGTCTCTTTGTATATGATATGATAATAGTTTTCTTAAAATAAGTAAAATGCACATGAAGTGACAGAGCAGTTCTAGAAATTATGTTTATGTGCTCGTGTACTCATATATTGAGGCGGCAGAGGTTGAAAACACTGCGAGCTTCAGTAGGCCTATGATGGACAAGATGGCCACCAACCCAGCGCCACTGCACAAGATGGCCGTCAATATGGAGCCACTTCAGAGGATGGCAGCTACAGTGGGCTTTCCTGAGTTGAGTCAGGTTCCCATTGACTCTCCAGAGTTGAGTCAGGTTCCGGTTGACCTTCCCGAGTCGAGTCATATTCCCGTTGACCCTCCAGAGTTGAGTCAGGTTCCCGTTGACCCTCCAGAGCTGAGTCAGGTTCCGGTTGACCTTCCCGAGTCGAGTCATATTCCCGTTGACCCTCCAGAGTTGAGTCAGGTTCCCGTTGACCCTCCAGAGTTGAGTCAGGTTCCGGTTGACCTTCCAGAGTCAAGTCATATTCCCGTTGACCCTCCAGAGTTGAGTCAGGTTCTCGTTGACCCTTCAGAGTTGAGTCAGGTTCCGGTTGACCCTCCAGAGTTGAGTCAGGTTCCAGTGGACCATTCAGAGTCGAGTCAGGTTCCTGTTGACCATCCAGAGTCGAGTCACGTTCCAGTTGACCATCCAGAGTCGAGTCACGTTCCAGTTGACCATCCAGAGTCGAGTCATGTTTCAGTTGACCATCCAGAGTCGAGTCACGTTTCAGTTGATCCTCCAGAATCAAGTCAGATTCCTGTTGACCTTCCAGAGTTGAATCAGGTGCCCGTTGACTTTCCAGAGTTGAGTCAGGTTCCGGTTGACCCTCCAGAGTCGAGTCAGGTGCTCGTGGACCCTCCAGAGTCGAGTCAGGTGCTCGTGAACCCTCCAGAGTCAGGGTTAGTCACGGTCGACCTTCCAGAGTCAGGACTAGTCACCATCGACTTTCCAGAGTCAGGGTCAGTCACTGTTGACCTTTCAGAGTCAGGGTTAGTTCCTGTTGACCTTCCAGAGTTGAGTCAAGGGCTTGTGGACCCTCCAGAGTCGAGTCAGGTGCTCGGGGACCCTCTAGAGTCAGGGCTAGTAACCGTTGACCTTCCAGAGTCAGGGCTAGTCACCGTTGACCTTCCAGAGTCAGAGCTAGTCACCGTTGACCTTCCAGGGTCAGGACTAGTCACCGGAGACCTTCCAGAGTCAGGGCTAGTTACCGTGGACTTTCCAGAGTCAAGGCTAGACACCGTTGACCTTCCAGAGTTAAGAAAAGGTCACTGGTGATCTTCAAGGACAGAGTCAAATCACTGGTGATCCTCAAGGACACAGTCAAGTCACTGGTGATCTTCAAGGACAGATTCAAGTCACTGGTGATCTTCAAGGACAGAGTCAAGTCACTGGTGATCTTCAAGGACAGAGTCAAGTCACTGGTGATCTTCAAGAACCGAGTCAAGTCACCACTGATCTTCATGAACAAATACAAGTCACCAATAATCTTCATGAGCAGAGTCAAGTCAGCACCGATCTTCTGGAATCCAGTGTAAACGGTCTCGACCACACTGACGTGGTGGTCTTCTGCTCCGCCCTGGGAGGCGTCCGTCCCGGCCACATGGTTGTGGTGGTCTTCTGCTCCACCCTGGGGGGCTTCGGCCTCGACCACAAGGATGTGGTGGTCTTCTGCTCCGCCCGGGGGGTTCCGCCCTGACCACACGGTTGTGATTGTCTTCTGCTCCGCTCTGACCACACGGTTGTGGTGATCTTCTGCTCCGCCCTGGTGGGCGTCACGTAATGTCCGTCGTGGACTTATGTTTTTGTGTTTTTGTTTTTTTTGTTTTTTCTATCTGTCTTCCTCCTATGGACCTGGTCTCCGTCCCTCCCCCTGATCCTCCGCCGGTCCACCTCCCTCCTGGGTTTCTAGTCTGTGTCTTTCGTTCCGTTTCCCTCTAAGGACCTGGCCCTCTGATCCTCCGCCGGTCCACCACTCTCCTGGACTCCTTGTTTTGTGTTACACTTGTCTTGTCTCTGTTTCCCTATTTTACCTGGTTGTCTTGTCTCTGTTTCCCCATTCTACCTGGTCCTCTTGTCTCTGTTTTACCATTTTATCTGTCCCTCCGTTCCTTCCCCTAGTCCTCCGCCGCTCCACCTCCCTTCTGGTCTCTTTGTCTGCTTGGGTTTCCCTTGGGTTCGGGTGGAGCATCTGGCAGCTGCTTCGTGGAGGAGGGGGTAATGTCATGCTGTCTAGTCTCGCTTTCCCTGGGTGTCCACTAGTGGGCTCACTTCCCCTTAGGCACTTCACTGTAGGCACTAGAATTCCTCTAGTCTGGTCCTGTCTTCACAGTAATTGCACTCCTGTTAATTGCACCAGGTGCAGTCACTTGATTGTCATTAGCTTCCTTATAAATACCTGTCTTACCCTGTTATTTGTATGGAGTCCTTACCCTTCGTGTCATCAGCTTTCTCGTCATCCGAGATTCCTCTTCGTCTTCTCGTCTTCCGAGATTCACCCTGACCTCTCGTCTTCCGAGTTCCTTTCCTGTTCCCTCCTTTGTTTATTTGTTTTGTTTATTTTTGGACTGTCTTTTTTGGCTTTGACCTCTGCTTGTTTGACCACGAATTGGATTACCCTGTATTAATAAATACCAGCGATTGGATCTCTACTCTCTCCTGTGTCTCTCTGGTGCGCGAATCGTCACACTGAGGACCAAATGTGTAATTTTAATAATCATTATTGTTAATAATTGTATAATTTGATAAATTACTAGAAAATATTTTTGCACTGAAAGACTGACATTTACTTAATTTAAATACATACCACATAGTAAAATATCGTCGTCTGATTAAACTGAACGTGTGAATTTCTTTTTTTTTTGTGAAGACGACTCATTGAAATGAGTGGGAGTGTTCGTCCTGTGTGGAGGACATTTCAGTTCCTCTGATAACCACCTTCCCTTGTGCTCTCCTATTTCCGCCACATCTTCACATGATTCTCAACAGCAGCCATCCTACACACACTCCCACGTCCTCGCACACAGAGCCACCTATACTATCATACACCTACAACTGCTCTCCCTCTTTACTGTGGCTTTGCATTGATGTTCTGATGCTCCTCAGAACCCTCCTTCCTGCTCTGCTCTCCGTGTCCCCTACTCCAGGAGGGATGGGGTTGGAGACGAGGATAGCATGAAGGTGTGATGGGATTAAAATCTTCCCACTTTACAGACCCAAACAGAACTGATACATGATTGCTGGTAGCTCTTTGATTCCACAAAGGATAAAGAAGTAAATAACATAAAACAACAGCCAAAAAAAAAAATCAAGTATGAAAGTACAAAAGTGGATTTCATGTATTTTGAATTCTGCTTCAACTATTGAGCTTGTGTTTTGTTTTTGTTTTTTTCGTACCTCAATTTAGAGACCCGTCTTGTGTCTGACATATTGACAACTAATGTAATGTTTCAAGAATGATGATTGCTGTAACAATGATCAAAGCAAGGTTTCTTGTTTTGTATCAAAATATTTTAGGCTTGAAGTGGGACTACACTGATATTTCTTTACAATTTAATTCATTCAGTTATTATAATTTAAATATAAGGGATGGCTCGGTCCGCTGAAAAAAAACTGGGACCGCGGTTCAAATTAAATCTGACAAAAAGCATCTGTAATATGGTTTGCTATACAGGTGCTGGTCATATAATTAGAATATCTTCAAAAATTTGATTAATTCAACTAATTCCATTCAAAAAGTGAAACTTGTATATTATATTCATTCATTACAAACAGACTGTTATAGTTCAAATGTTTATTTCTTTTAATTTTGATGATAATAACTGACTATGGAAAATCACAAATTCAGTATCTCAGAAATTTAGAATATTACTTAAGACCAAAACAAAGAAAGGATTTTTAGAAATCTTGGCCAACTGAAAACTAGGGATGCACCGGTTGACCGACCATAAATCAGAACCGGCTGGTTTTTGCTGAAAATACGTGATCGGCAATCGGCTGGTTTTTGGTCTTTTTTCGGCCGATTTTTCCAGAAGCGCGCCCGCGTGCACAGACTACATTGTAATCATTCGCTATGCCATTTGTGTGAAAGTATTTCGAAATCTGTGCGCAGGACACGGGCAGCAGTTCAGCACTGGAAGTGCAGAGCTACAGTACGTGCCTGAGGCACACATAGCATGAAGCGATCTGCTGACTGCACAAAATAAGAGTCCCTTTCCTGCTCACTGAAGCTATGCGAGCGTACTATACCTGTCCGATCCCTGCACAAGCGGAGACAGTGAAGGGATGTTCAGCTCAACTTCTCACATGTTGGATGAGAAACAAAACGTACTAAACTGTGACAAAACTAATTATTATTTTTTTGTAAAGTAGAACTTGCATACATGTTTTAAAAGCCAGAAGTAAATGTCAGTTATGTATAGGATGATCATTTTTATTTTACCTTAAAATTATATCGACTAAATTTAATTTTAAAATCGCCTGCTGTAGCACACTGAAAAAGTGTTTCATTCATCCAATTAAAACATTTTAGGTTAATGATTCACATATATATTTTTTAACTTGAGAAAATAGTTATTTGTTTTTCATTGGCTCAAGTAAAAAAAACATAGATGTGAATCATAACCTTAATTTTTTTTTTTTTTTTTTTTTTTTTATTGGATGAATGAAACACTTTGCATCTTTGTTTTATTCGCACCAACATTATTTGATTTTAACTTTTTGGAATAATATTTATATAGCATACTTTTATTTAGTGTCACTGGTAAAGACCTTGTTTTAAATTTAAAACCCAATTCAAAAACAAAAGCTAAATGCTGATGTCTGTACCATCTATGTTTGTATTGAATGTAAGCTACTTACTGTGCAGTTACTGCCGTTAATTTCAGATGGTTACGGTTATTGTTTTCAATACCCAAAAGCAAGTTTGGCCTATTAAATACCAAATAAACATCTTGTTTATGCACACTTTCCTTCTTGCTTGTTTGAAGCTTAAAGATACAAAAAAAGTGGAAATTGTTATCGGAATCGGCCAGTCTGCTTGTAAAAAAATCGGTATCGGAGTCGGCCATGAAATATCATGATCGTGCATCCCTACTGAAAACTATGAACATGAAAGGTATGAGCATGTACAGCACTCAATACTTATATTAAACTTTATTTCCAGACCCAGAGGGATCCATAATACAATACAAAACACATACAAAGTAATACACACACACAGAAAAATAAAAAAATAATAATAAATATACAAGAAGTAAAATAGACCTTCCACAGTGTTCAGTGTCTAACATACAGACATGTACACCAATGGTTCCACAGTCTGGACGAAAATCTTACAGAACTTCGTCTAGGGTTAGCCAACACAGCAATTAGGTCATTTTTTGACTCAGACACCCTACCCATAAATCTAAACATTAAGTTACGCAAGACTGCAGCACAGGTAGGTACCCCAGCACTAACAAACATATGGCTTGCACTGGAGTCTCTTGGAACTCTTAGCAGCAGCCTCATGCTGTCATTATAAGCCACTGTGAGCTTTCTAATGCTATCTTGCTTATAACGGCACCAAAGATAGGCAGTATACAACGGTGTACAGTATGTTCTAAAGAGTGAAATCTTCACAGGGACAGAGCACATACTAAACTTACGACACAACATGTTCGCTTGCACATAGAGTTTTCGACGCTGCCTATAAATATCCTTGTCATCAAACAGGTCATTTGCAATAATATGGCCAAGATATGTAATATCTGTGCATACATCAAGTACAGTACCAGATAGATAAAAATCAGGAAAATGTGAATGTTTATCATCTCTACTTCTTATAGTCATAATTTTACTCTTTTTTGGATTATACTTTATATCAAAATCTACACCATACTGTGTGCATAGTCTCAAAAGCTGTTGTATACCAGCACTATATGGGCTAAAAATGACCAAGTCATCAGCGTACATAAGGTGATTAATTAGTGAGTCACCAACCCTACAACCTGTACCACAAGCATTTAAAATCATAGACAAATCATTCATATACACATAAAAAACTTAGTTGCGGCTCCTTTTGCCTGAATTACTGCAGCAATGCGGCATGGCATGGAGTCGATCAGTCTTTGGCACTGCTCAGGTGTTATGAAAGCCCAGGTTGCTCTGATAGTGGCCTTCAGCTCTTCTGCATTCTTGGGTCTGGCATATCACATCTTCCTCTTCCCAATACCCCATAGATTTTCTATGGGGTTAAGGTCAGGCAAGTTTGCTGGCCAATTAAGAACAGGGATACCATGGTCTTTAAACCAGGTACTGGTAGCTTTGGCACTGTGTGCAGGTGCCAAGTCCTGTTGGAAAATGAAATCTGCGTCTCCATAAAGCTGGTCAGCAGCAGGAAGCATGAAGTGCTCTAAAACTTTCTCGTATATGGCTGCGTTGACCTTGGACCTCAGAAAACACAGTGGACCAACACCAGCAGATGACATGGCACGCCAAACCATCAATGTCTGTGGAAACTTTACACTGGACCTCAAGCAATGTGGATTGTGTGCCTCTCCTCTCTTACTCCGGACTCTGGGAAGCTGATTTCCAAAGGAAATGCAAAATTTACTTTCATCAGAGAACAATCCTCTCCAGGGGCATGGTTATCCCTATTGTTTGTACACTTTTTTTCTACCACATCTTTTCCTTCCTTTCGCCTCTCTATTAATGTGCTTGGACACAGAGCCCTGTGAACAGCCAGCCTCTTTGGCAATGACCTTTTGTGTCTTGCCATCCTTGTGCAAGATGTCAATGGTCGTCTTTTGGACAACTGTCAAGTCAGCAGTCTTCCCCATGATTGTGTAGCCTACAGAACTAGACTAAGAGACCATTTAAAGACTTTGCAGGTGTTGTGAGTTAATTATCTGATTAGAGTGTGGCACCAAGTGTCTTCAATATTGAACCTTTTCACAATATTCAAATTTTCTGAGATACTGAATTTGGGATTTTCCTTAGTTGTCAGTTATAAACATCAAAATTAAAAGAAATAACATTTGAAATATACCAATCTGTGTGTAACGAATGAATTTAATATAAAAGTTTCACTTTTTGAATGTAATTAGTGAAATAAATCAACTTTTTGATGATATTCTAATTATATGACCAGCACCTGTAAATAACACGTAAAACAAACAGGTTCAGCTAATATATGTTTCTGTTGATGTATGCGCATTCTGGATTCCCAGACATAAAAAAACATGGACAAACCATGCACTCTTGGTCAATGTGAATGCCTTATGCTGGAATATGAACAGTAATTTATTCCGTCATCACCACTTTCTCTTAAAATGACAGTCTTTATATTAATTGAACAGCAACAACAACAGAAATCACTCACTGATCTTGATTGAAAAGCTTTTAACTTTAATAAAGAACAATATTTAATAAATACAGTCAAATATGCGATGCTGTTTTACATTTGATTACTTTATTCAATTTCTGTACCTAAAATCGAAATATCACAAAAATCACTGTTTATTTTATTTTTATCTTTACTCTATTGTATTTATTTGTGCTGTTGCTCGTAGTAATTTTATAGTGAGATACAGAAGTTTTTGTATTTAGCCTCACTGCATTGCCATACCAACTCTTCAGATCTCTCATCTTTCTCTTTTCCTGCATCTTTCTATCATTCTTTGACCTTTGCATTATACATTTCTTCTCAATTTCACTTTAACTCATTTGTAAAATTGCAGTCATTTCAAAAGGTAGGAGGGAAGGAAAACTTGGACAGGAAAATCTGCTTCTTATTCTTTTTTTTTTTTTTTTTTTGAAGTGACATTCAGCCAAGTATGGTGACCCATACTCATAATTTGTGCTCTGCATTTAACCCATCCAAAATGCACACACACAGAGCAGTGAACACACACACACACACACACACACACTGTGAGCACACACCCGGAGCAGTGGGCAGCCATTTATGCTGCGGCGCCCGGGGAGCAGTTGGGGGTTCGATGCCTTGCTCAAGGGCACCTAAGTCGTGGTATTGAGGGTGGAGAGAGAACTGTACATGCACTCCCCCCACCCACAATTCCTGCCGGCCCGGGACTCAAACTCACAACCTTTCGATTGGGAGTCCGACTCTCTAACCATTAGGCCACGACTTCCCTTCTCTATTCACTTGTAATTCCGTTGTTAAGCACTCAATGAAACACCATCAAGAGTTTTTAAATTGAGTCATTCCTTTCAGCATAAACACACCTCGTTATAGACTCAATATAGTTTGAGCTCCATTCTCAAAATTCTAACATCACACTTTTAGATAGCCTGTGAAATGCAGGCCTGTTAACAATTTAATGTAAAAGAGACATTTGCAAACATTTTCAGTTGATCGTGGCAGTAATATATCAAATGATTATGTAAAAATAGTAAAAATATATTGCACAAGATTTAAACAATGAACGTTAAGTTTTCAGAATGGTCACAGATTGAAAAATAAGCATAAATCAAACAATTAATAACTCATTTTTAATCAAAACTTTTAACGTGTTTAAAATAATATTGCACAAAATTAAAATATAAATGCTAAATTGTCTGAATTTACATGACAGAAAAGGCTGCAAAGCTGTTTGCCAAAAAAAAACAAAAAACAATACATGACAAAAATTGCAAAATATTGCCTACAGAGAGTTAGAGATAATCCTCTCAGTCATTTTCTACTCATATTTGTATTTTTTGTATGCTTATGCTGTTTTTCACTTTGCTCTTGGATCCATGTTCTGTGCTTGCTTTTCCAAAAGTTGCGGTTAGAGTTCCATGTAAATCAGGGTGGGTTTAAAGTGTCATCATTGGTCCACTAATTTTGGATTGACAGCTCCTCTTCTAGCCAATCAGATGAATTGAGCGGTGACATCATTCCAACACACCTTATTAGCTGTCGATGCTCAGTTCACTTGTACAGGTGAAAATGGACAGCTGTTAGCTGGGAAACATCTTTCCATACATGACACCGTTATATGTGTCTGCCTGTTACTGCTTTATGCCTGTCTGGCAATCCATCAATTTACGTTAAATGAGCCGTCCTAGTGACCCTGTCTTGGTTAACTTATATTCACCTGTATTTATTTGCCTATGGCCACATTGCGTAAGAGAGCAGGCACTGATGTGCGTGGCTTGCCCATACCTGACTGATAATAATTATTATACTTATGGTTATTACTAACCATAAGTATAATAATTAGGAAAGGATAATATGAGTAAGAGTAATACATCCCAGTCACAATTAATTAGTTTGCTGTAAATTGCTCGTAATTTTTAACTCTCTGTAGGCAATATTTTTTTTTTTTTCTTTTTTTTTTTTTGGCAAACAGCTTTGCAGCCTTTTCTTCCATGTACAGTGTGTCATTGATAAGTTTGATGCCCTTGTAATATTTATGGCATTTCGTGTTACTCTGAGATTATAGAATATTATACAGTTAAGCAATATCACAAGAGGAAGAGTGTTTTCCCCGAATATCAGCTCCATTGAAAATCTTTATTGAACTGTTGTATAAAATCAATATAACAAGACATCAATTTTGAGTGAGTTTCATATTGTACCTATTTTTTCATTTTGCTTGATGTAGAGTCCAAAAAAAGCCACAGCAGAACAGTATCCTACAAGCAACATAAAGCAGCTTTATATTAAATGATTCACTTTATATCACTGAATGAATCTTACTCTGCAGATACTTGCCGCCACCTGCTGCACTGTAAAAAATATCTACCTGGTTCTACTTAAAATCATAAGTTAAGCAGCTGCCTCAAAATTTCAATTAAAAACAAAATGGATTAATGAATTGTTTTAACTCATTATTTTGAGTCTTGTTAAGCTGTGAATTGCCTTCTGTGAGTCAACATGACTATAAAATTATTGTTGTTTCAACTTAGCTATGCAAGTTCAAAATAAAGTGAACTCAGTAATGAGCATTCTGTTAACTTATCCCCATTAGTGGGTTCAATTTAGTAATTTCAATTAAGTAATGTCTTTGAATTAGGGTATCAAGTTAAGATGATCTAAAAGTATGTCTTGTTTTAACTTAATTATAAAAACAGACAAATTTGAGTACAAAACTTTTAACACTTTAATGATCTCAAACTTGCAATCAATACTTTTTTTGGTACCAAACTTCAGTTGGGTGCAGGTCACATAATGAGGCTAAGATAAATAGAAGGGTTGTGCACAATCATGGGGTTGACTGCTGATCTGACAGTTGTCCAGAAGACAATCATTGACACCCTTCACAAGAAGGGTAAGCCCCAAACATTCATTTCCAAAGAAACTTGTTCATGCCAACCCGACTCGTCTTGTCTGATGGAAAAATGAGGCACCCGGCACATTAAAAACATTCATTCAAGACTCATTTCACATCCATTTATTAAAGCTATTATTAACAAGTGAAATGTCAAGAGACAAGTATCAGTTACAATACAATAATAGTTTACTCAAAACATTTACCCAAAAATTCTGTCATAATTTTTTTTTTATCTTCATGTGGTTCCAATCCTGTATATAACTGACTGTAAAATAACTGACATCCTCTTCTGTTCCGCTTCGCGAGTGAAAGGAAATGTCGTTGAGAAAAGTTTATGCGCACACAGCAAATAAATATCGTTATAAAACGATATGATATTACAAAACACATTTTATGAATAATATAAAATACTTTATTTCGCTGTTTTCCATCCTCATATGCGCCGCATCGCGACCAAAGAAAATGGCGTCTGTGAAAAATATTTCAGATGGGTCAGGCGCTCGCACACGAGCAAATGTCCCGGATGTGACTATTCGTCTCGAGGCGCGCACATGTGCAAAGAGCTGTCCTCCACTCAATTTAAAATGGCAAGTTCATTCAAGCACCTGGAATTTGTGATTCATTGAAGTAACTTATGAACCTAAATTGGAAGATTGATAACTCAAACAATTGAGTTGAAATTTCAAAACACATTTTTTTATGTCTGATTTAATGACATATATAAGTTATCATAACTTTTTGACCAGATCATTTTTTACAGTGTGGCTGTTTTACTTTCATATTGTCACTATATTCTAACTTTAGGCTATATATTGAAAACATTATGATAGTGTTATTCAATTATATATGTAGCGTATTGCATAGTGTTTATGAAAATAAACACAAGGTGCAAATAAATCATTGTCCACCTGGCCACTGTAACTTTCTCCTCTGTAACACAATCGCTTTCATTGATCAGTAGTAAAATCTAGTCTTAATCTTACATACATTTATTCATAATGAATCTACCGAGCGCCAACCTCCCGCTCTCTCTCGTGAGGCCAATAAAGAAGTGACTAAAACTGCAATTCATCGACTGGCCGCTTGAGGCTGGCTGCAAAAGGGAGTCAGTCCCATAGACTCCCCATGTTAAAATGCCCAACTTTACAGCAGGAAAAAACATGTTTACAGCCTGGTTCAAAAAATGATTTTGGTCTAAATAGCTAATTTTGCCCTTCATGACAACTGTGAGGGGGTGAATTTTTTTATAACTCATCCGTTTAAATTATATCAAGACTTAAAGTTCTGCATAATTAAGGGCGTGGCCACTTGAGTGACAGGGAGATTGCCGCTGCTGACACTGCCGTCGCGCTAGGTGGGCGTGGCTACAGCAACTAGCTCCCGCCTTTTTGCCCATTTTTGATTGTCCGGGAGAGTCGCGCGATGACGCGCTGCCAAGATGGCGATGGCCCGCTCTACACACTTTAGGCTTCAAAAATTCTCTTCAGTAGTCTACGGGTGACGTCACGGACACTACGTCCATATTTTTATACAGCCTATGGAATCTACTCAATTAACGTTAATGGATCGCCAGGCAGGCCTGGAGATCTCCAAATAGGGGCGGGAATTCCAAAAAGGGGTAGCAGCTCCAAAATAGGGCGTGGCTTCCTCCCATTGAATGACAGGCGCATGACACGCATGCACAGTTTTTCCACCAATCCACTTCAGTGCCACTCCGCCCAACAGCTGATTCTGAAGTTTTTATTGGTTGTGTCTGTTAAAGTGTTTCCTAAACTATGCAACAAAAAAAGCTAACCCCTAAACCTACCCCACACCTTACCTTAACCAGTGAAATTGACTAAATGGAGGGATTGGCACTGAATAGTGTGGTAAAGAAAGTTGCAGTTCAGGAGATAAACAGTTCATAAAATTATGCGATATGAGACTCACCGGACAATGGCACCTTTTTAGTTACACCCAGCATCTCTACCCCCTCCTAACCTGTGAATTTCGTGCCTCGGGACAGTCCCGTTGCTTGGAATAAAATGATAGGGGACCTGAGTGATTCCCGTTTACATCATGAAGCAGAGGTTCAGAGTATGAAGCCAAATGATCTGCCAGCAAACAGCAGAACGAGCAGCTAGATTAGTTATTCAAAGCTAGCTTAACAATCTACTTGTCCAGTCAGTGATTACGAAAGATAACCAGGACTTAATTCAAGTCTGTGAGTTGATTAAAATGAATGTGATTTGAGCATGAATGTACCTGAGAGCTTGGTAAAGAAGCTAATATTATTTTTCTTAATTTGGAATCCTGCACATGGTGAGAAAAAGAGGAAAAAGAAAGATCACCGACTTTTTTCAAGGGTAAATTGTGCTTATGTGATAACATGGCTGTTGTTGGGGGAAATTGTAGATATCAGGGATGCAAAAACAGCGGGCTTTTCGGCCCCTCCCGCCTAGTGTTTCTTTTAGTCTCTATGGTATCTGCAACTGCATCAAATTCTCATCAAATTCTGCATAAAAATCTCCCTGTCAATACAAAACGAAATATGCTGTAGCCTATTTTGCCGTCAATACTGCCGACGTTGTCTTTGCTCTATCAGTAGGTTATATATTTATTTTAAACAACCAAATGTAGACTGGTCTGTCTCTCGGCGCACAGAGCAACACAGTCGCAGACAGCACGTGAAGTTCGTGAATACCGAATTCCCTTGTCTTTCTTATCAATTTGTGTTTGAACGAAAAAAAAAAAAAATTAACGATGTGGTCGAAAAAATAAGCCAAAGTGTCCGTTTCAACGAGTTTCCCCATAAACGCAGTCAGAGAAAGAAAACAGATGCGTGTCATTACCATAGATACATGCATTCGTCTTAAAGGGACAGCAACCCAATATACCTGCAGCTGTTTGTGTCACCAAAGTTAATCAAACAACAAAAGAGAAAGAGAAAAAAACATTTGTAGCTAAAGGTAAACTGTATTAATATTTTTTTGTTCTATTGCATTTATATGCTTGTACTTTGTTTATTATTTTCTATGCAGAGGCACTAGGCCTACCCTACAAAATTACCCCAATCATCCTAGAATTTTACAAAAAGAGCTACTCAAATCATCAGGTGATATTGTTTTCAGGAAGAAGAGGAAGGAGTAGTAAAGAAAGAAAGACGTGATAGTTTTTCAGAATTTCATTTTACTCTATGTGCCTATAGGGGTGGGATGGCAGGGGTTGGTGGCAATGTAAGTATCTAGATATTTGCAGCGGGGCAAGGGAAAACATCCCAAGACCATTATCCTGCCTTCAACACTGGTCCATATAATTTTGCCTACAATATATCATGTAGCAAGGTAGTCTTCAGAACCTTTAATAATAAAATTTTAGGGGGCACCCCAAGAGTCCTAAGTCATTTCGAACCCTGGTTTTAAGCCAGTTATTTATATCTTTTGCTGTAGTGTGTCCGTAGGAAATATCAGTTTGCCATTAATTTTAATAATAATCTAGTGCAATTTTGAATGCACAAGCAGTTTGACAATGGCAAAATAAATGTTTGGAAATGTAAACTGATATTTTCTACTGACACACTACTGCAAAATATATAAATAGCCGAAAACCATTCTTTTAAGTGAAAATACTAACGTGCCTAAGACTTTTGCACAGTAGTGTATGTATAAAGTACGTATGATTAAATTAAGTATATTTAAATAAGTGTAATTAAAGTATGTGTTCGTTCATATGTGTTAAGGGCTAGATTTTCGCTGGAGGAAACGGCTGTGGTTTGATGAGCGGTGAACAGAGCGAAAACTTTATAGTAGATGAGAAACCGACTGCTCCCTCGTGACCTTTTGTAAACTGTATTTATGACAAAGAACTGCATAGATACAGATATTCTAACAATCTATTGATAAACACACACCTTGTGTCCTCTGTCTCTGTTTGAGCTCACGCTGCTCCGCCCCGGTCTGCGGATTGAAGAGTGCGCTGAAAGACGGAGAGAAGATCGGTCTGATGCCGGTTTCATATGAAATTTAAGCAGACTGACTCTGAGGCGATTGGATTCCGGTTCCATACCCAACCCTACTGTAACAAATAAAAACTCCATAATCTTCGGGAAGAAGGAGGCGGGAACCGGCGGACAATCAAATATAAACTTTAATAATCAAAATGAAGACAAAACAGCGCGTCAGCCCCTCAAGGACGACTGACGCGCACAAATCAAAACCAAAACACAAACTAAAATCCAGGCCTGGTCCTCTCTCGTCTGTCACTGTCGTCGCTCCGGTTTTATATCCCTCCTTCTCCTCCGTGGGACTCGAGACCAGTGGGTCAAGCAGGTGTCGCTCATTTCCAATCACTCCACCAGCCTCGCTCCTGTTCCCACGTCTCTCTGCCCCGTCCCACTCGTCACACCTACTTTTAAGAAATATATTTTTTGATAAACGAACCCAAAACTGGCTATGTCCTTGCTGGAGTGTGATGTGATTTGTGTCATGTGCAGGTGCGATGGATCGCATACAAACCAATAGGATGTCGGAATGGTATATGTTTATAATTCTCATCCAACCACAATCAAATTCACTCCATTCGGATGGCGCAATTTATCTGGATAGGTTTTTTATTTTTTTTATTTTTTATTTTTTTGAATGATGACAAGCCAAAATGAAATAGCAGTAACGAAGCTATTTTTAAAATGTAAGGAATATAAAGTACAGATTCTTGCGAGAAAATGTAAGGAGTAGAAGTAAAAAGTTGGCTGAAAAATAATTACTCAAGTTAAGTATAGATACCCCAAATTTCTACTTAAGTACAGTAACGAAGTATTTGTACTTCGTTACTTGACACCTCTGACTAGAAACAATGTTTAATTTATAAAGTTTTATAAATTAAAGTAACAATTGAAACAGTAACAATTGGCTGAAGCCACAGCCAATGGTGAAAGTCTTTGCGAAAGGAGACCCTGCCCCATTTTGGAGGATCTGCCCCATTTTGGAGATCCCCAGTCAGCAGTTATACCCACTTGCGTACAGCAGTGACAGACAGACACATATAACAGTGTCCTGTATGGAAAGATGTTTACCAGTTAACAGCTGTCCATTTTCACCTGTGAACAAATCTGAGCATGGCAAATAATGAGGTGCGTTGCAATGATGTCACCACCCCTCTTCATCTGATAAACTAGAGGAGCTGTCAATCCAGAATTAGTGGACCAATGATGTGGCTTAAACCCGCCCTGATTTACATGAAACTAACCGCAACATTTGGAAAAGCAAGCACAGAACATGGATCAAGAGCAAAAGGAAAAACAGCATAAGCTTACAAAAAAAATAAATAAATAATAATAATAATAAATAAATAATATTAATAATAATTATTATTATTATACATTTCTTGCATTTTTTAAATTTAGTTTTCTCGCTTGTTATTTCGCAATACTTTAGGCGGGTTTCTGATCCCATATATTTCTGTAGGAACATGTGACGCTAAAGACTGATAATGGCTGCTGAAAATTCAGCTTTGCCATATCAGGAATAAATATATTAATATAAAATAAAATAAAAACACTTATTTAAATTGTATTATTTTTTTTTTTTTTTTTTTTTGAAGTACTACTGTTTAAACTGTATTTTTCGTGAAATAAATTAAGCCTTGATGACTTCAAAAACATTTAAAAAAATCTTAAATTGTTCCAAACTTTTGAATGGTAGCATATATTTGCAATGAAATCTAATTGGACAGTAGCCTACATGAATTAGCATTTGTATGGTTATTCTTGGTGAATTCCCTCTCTATGTTTAAGATTGGCGAGAAGTTATCTCAGTTGATGCTGGTCTGGAGCAGAGTATGTGACCGGAGCGAAGCGTGGAGTGGAGCGGTTTGATTTTGACTGGAGCGATGAGCTGATTTTTTTTTTTAAGTCGTAGGGTCGTGGTTTTCAATCGCTCCAAGAGCCACTGCTCCATCACAAGCACAATTCATGTCAATGCCCTGTAATATAACTGCATATTTATCAATAATTCATGTTAAACATATTTAGCTAAAGCTTGATACAGATAGATCTCTCAAATCAGAAGTTTATAATGACGGCAATAGCCAAGTGGGAAGTTATAAGCTAGTTCTCACGTTTTCTTCGAGTCATTTTACGACCGTTCATTATTGTTTCACGTTTTCCAAAAATGCACTTAAAGGGTTGGTTCACCCAAAAATTTAAATTGTCATTAATAACTCACCCTCATGTCATTCCAAATCCGTAAGACCTCCGTTTATCTTTGGAACACAGATATTTTAGATTTAGTCCGAGAGCTCTCAGTCCCTCCATTGAAACTGTGTGCACGGTATACTGTCCATGTCCAGAAAGGTAAGAAAAACATCATCAAAGTAGTCCATGTGACATCAGAGGGTCAGTTCGAATATTTTGAAGCATCGAAAATAAATTTTGGTTCGCGAACGAATCATTCGATGTAACCGGATCTTTTAGTTGTAGTTGTAGTTTTTGTTATTTTTAGATCAAAATTTATTTTCGATGCTTCAAAATATTCTAACTGAACCTCTGATGTCACATGGACTACTTTGATGATGTTTTTCTTACCTTTCTGGACATGGACAGTATACCGTACACACAGTTTCAATGGAGGGACTGAGAGCTCTCGGACTAAATCTAAAATATCTTAAACTGTGTTCCAAAGATAAATGGAGGTCTGACTGGTTTGGAACGACATGAGAGTGAGTCATTATTGACATAATTTTTTTAATTTTTGGGTGAACTATCCCTTTAAAGCAATCGCAACGTAGCTGTGCTTTAAGTGCTACTTAGGAGTCACAATCCATTTGTCAAGTCCTGAAATGTTATCTAATAGAATGGCTCATAATTAGTACACTCTCGTTTATTGAAATGTTAACCTAATGCTGCGTTCCATACAGCTCGTATATTATATTATCGTATATATATATATCGTATATATATATACAGTGTTGGGAAGGTTACTTTGGAAATGTAATAGGTTACAGATTACAAGTTACCCTGTTTAAAATGTAATAGTAGTGTAACTTTTTCAATTACTTTATTAAAGTAATGTAACTAATTACTTTTGAGTACTTTTTGATTACTTTTCTAAATTGGTGTAAATTAAAGAATAATAAATGAAAGCATATGCATCAACTTCAATACAGTTATCTAATAAGCATGTGACATGTTCTGTGTAATAAACTCCTGAAACATTGGTGTTTTTTTAAACTGCTGTCTCTTTGTATATGATGATAGTTTTCTCAAAATAAGTAAAATGCACATTAAGTGACAGAGCAGTTCTAGAAATTATGTTTATGTGCTCGTGTACTCCTATATTGAGATGTCAGAGGTTGAAAACACTGCGAGGTTCAGTAGGGTTTTGGTTGCACTTTGTGTGAGTGACCTGGGTTCGAATCCACTGTGAGACACCAATGTGTCCCTAAACAAGACTCTTAACCCCTAGTTGCTCCAGAGGCATGCGACCTCTGACATATATAGCAATTGTAGGTCGCTTTGGATAAAAGCGTCAGCTAAATGAATAAATGTAAATGTAAAATGTAGGCCTATGTGTAGAAAATGAAACCATGTCTTTGCCATTAATTTACAGGAGGGGCGGACTGGGAAAAAAATTCTGAAAAATTCAAACTCATACAAACAAATTCATGGACAAAACTATTTTTTTGTATGGACCTGACATAAAAAAAGGTTTTAATCTTTAATTTGGGGACATGCAAAATAATTAAAAGTTGTCTCCTGAACTGCACCTTCACTTCCATTTTTCTCTTCAGTCTCTTTATTTTGCCCTGTTATCCATCTCTCTCGTGACTTTAATACTCAAGATTGAACAAAACTATACTTTACAATACAATACTCTACAATACTACAATATCTTTATAGAAAAATCCTAATACTGTACACGAGTCATGTTTTTCCCTTACAAAAATTAACCATGCTTCTATTAACCTATATAAAAGTAAAATAACCTTGTTTTGTTTTTGTTTTTTTGCAAATGGATTTGTATTTATTTTTTAAAAAATACATTTGTAAAATAATTTTACATTTTTGGTTACCACATTTAAACAATAGTAACCAAGTGGATTTATAGTTAAATATTAAAATGTAAATTTTTCGTAAGGGTTGTGTTGTTGTCTGTCGTAGCTCCACCTAAACCTATAAAAAAATCGGAATTTTTTTCAGATAAATTCCTACTGTAACATTACAACAGATAATAATGATGTCCTTTATATAGTATTTTGAGTGATGACTGGTGAGCAACGTGCTGCTGCTTGATTAAATAAATAAAAAAACAAAGACAAAAAAGCATCTTTACAGATGAAACTGACCTGAAACCCTGAACAGGAGTCCTGCTTCTCTGCTCCAGCAGTCCACTCTATTCTCTCTCTCTCTCGCATTGATTACTCGGAGTCTGATCCAAACCGTTTGGCGGAGGCGCGGAGAGCGCACGAGTCATGACTAACAATTCATGACTTATTAGAGATTTAATTATCAAATGGCGGATTCGCAAATGATCGCTTTAGTACATTCGGCAGGCAATTATACAATAATGATATTAAATAGTGGGGCAAAATTGGCTGCCATGACACCGGGAATTGTCCCGGTTCTCCCGGTGTCCAGTCCGCGCCTGATTTCCACAGACAGGCAGAATGTGCAAGTCATATATTGCCTTTTTGGGGCTCCATATTCACAGACACTAGTCCATGTCATGTTTTGATTCAAGTGTACTGACCTACTTTTGATTTAGTCATCCAAAATGTGGCATATTCCGTCCACGTTAGGCATTCCGTTTTTATGACTGGACTCTACGAACCAGACTGTATTTCCGCGTCCCGGAAATTATTAGGGCGGTATGTCTCAGAATAGTCAGTGCAATTTGGGAAAGAAATCAGTTAAATCTGTATGTGGATGCGTGTAAATATTCAAATGTAATCCCCTTTGTAATCGTTAAAAATTTCATAAGTAACTGTAATTTAATTACTCATTTTTTCGTAGTAACTGTAACTAATTACAGTTACAATAATTTTGTAATTAAATTACGTAACGCTGTTACATGTAACTAGTTACTCCCCAACACTGTATATATATATATATATATATATATCCCTCTCTTCCCAGCTCTGAAGTCTCTGATCCAGTCACTAGACACCAAAAGCCAGAGCGAGGAGGCTAGCGTGTCCCATTGAGAGCCAGCGGTGCACTAAGGATCCAGGTGCTGAGGGGGCCTCATGCACAGATGGCAGGCTCATGCCTTTCTAGCAGTGCTGGCCCGATGCCGGACAGGTGGATGCTTTCTGAGCTTTCTGCTGCAGGTTCACCAGGCAGTCTGGGCCTAGGGCAGTAAGGCATGCCAGCTGTTTTCCTGGTGCATACCCTTTGCTTGTCAAGCCTTCCCAGCTGCTCCTACAGAACCACAAGATGGCCTCATTGTGTCTCTGATTCCAATGGCAACAAAGACTCAAATCTAGGTTTTTATATAACAGACAGGGCCTCTTGAATTATTCTAGCCAATTTAAACATGGACATATTTGTGCACTAATAGACAAGTAAAGAGCTGGAGTGGTTTAAAGGGAGCTTAATCACAGTTATGAATATGAGCTTGTGTCAGATGTGGCTAGTCTGCATGGGTCTTGGTTATTGATGAACCACCAAACCCAGCTGGTCGTATTTGTCAAATCTATTTCATCAAGGTTGGCTGTAATTAGCAACACTAGGTGGGAATCTCCGCATTTCTAATTATTGCTGCTCTTTGGTGAAATTAGATTAAAAAAAAGATTATCTGCTAAATTGGAATACAAACTATGGTTTCAGTGTTGTTGTTTTTTTAAATGAATAAACTGGAGATGAACAGTTTTTGAAGACACTAAGACTTTTTTATAAAAAATAAATGAATACTTTTATTCATCAAGGACTCGTTAAATTTATATAATAATATATATAATATAAAATTTATATTTCAAATCAGTACAGTTCTTTTGAACTTTGTTTATTAAAGAATCCTGAAATAAAATGTATCATGGTTTCCAGAAAAAAAAAATAATTAACATCGTTTCCCAACGTTTCTAGAGAATATTAGTCAAAGTAATTATTAGAATTATTTCTGAAGGGTCACGCGACACTGAAGACTGGAGTTATGTCTTCTGAAATTAAGCTTTGCTATCACAAGAATAAATTGCAATTTAAAATATAATTAAATGGAAATCAGTTAAGTGTAATAATATTCCACAATTTTGTAATAATGACATTTTGATGTATGTATTTTTAAAGAAATGCAGCCTTGAATATTTTACAGAAATTTGACTGGCCCTATATGGAGTACTGAAATAAGCAGAGAACTGAAGCATATGCATGTATAGTAAATCCAGGTAATTCATTTATGGTTCCGGCTCTTTTGACGTAGATTAGGCTTGTATCCAGTATAACTATACCTTCTGCATTTTAGCAATAACAGCATTCACTGACAGAAGGCAGCTGGTAATTGCATAATTATTTATAGTCAGGGAAAGAAGCAGGGCATTTTAATTGATCGAGAGTAGAGTAAGAGACCATTTGGCGTTTATAAATGTATTGTAACTTTTGTCTCTGTAAGGTAATACCATTCCATTATTTTTTTATTCTTAAATCATTTCGTCCTCATTGGCAAAGTTCAGCAATTCTACTCAGAACACATTTAAAGTTAATTTGTAAGACATTTGGAAATGTCAGGCTTTTGATTGCAAAGCATCTCCTCATTCAGGGCAAAGTGAGTGCAGTGCATTAAATCCAAATGATGTAAGGTTGTTCTGGTCAAAATCCCTCTATGAACTGCTTAAATGCAAGCAGGTGGTTTTAATCAAAGCTTTGCGCCTGTGCCACTTATCCTCGCCACTTAAAGGAAGTGAATAAATAGAAAACGGCAAACTTCCTGTTTGACCTGCAATGAAGTGATGCCACTTCTAGAGAGAAAACCTGCATTAAGCTGCATAAAGAGAACCCAGAGCTCTCAAATACTGTTTCTCTCAACTTGTATTCTCTTAATTTACTATATCTGAAGCCTATCTTTTCTCTAACCTTCTGTGTAGAGCCGGGATATTTCTCCGCTTTAATCCTCTTGTATAATTAATTAAAGCTATACTGGAGACCTGAGTTTTGAGGCAGGACAAAGGAAATTCATTTTTAACAAAATATCAAAGGCTTTCTCTTTTTAGCACAGCTTCATGCTATTGATTTCCCCCTCCTGTATCGAAAACAGGAACTTTTCTCACTATTTTCCATTCCTTTCTTCCACCATTTATGCTTTCATCAGAGGTTGTGTGGAATAATGAAGCTACAGCCGAGCTCTGTGTCATTTACATAAATGATTATATTGCAGTTTCACGCTTATTTGCATGGGTCTCCATGGTTGTATTATGAAAGTCATATATTATTCCAGTGCCACTGCCCAGGCAATTGAGAAAGAGGGGGGCTTTTATGTTCTCATATATTGCAAAAGTTTCATGGCCTGGATTGTGCAGTTAGATTCAGCCTCTGCAACAAATTTGATCTTCTTATTACATGACCGGACCATCTGAGCTTATATTCTGTATTAAGATATTCATCCACAAATCAGTGCATGGCAGAAAGTGCAGTGGCTGAAAACACTTCTGCTCATCCAAATACGTGTTCATACATAATTAAATCTTGTTAGCACATAGAGCAATATATCGACATTTATAAGCTTGTAACTTTTACAATTTCTATATTTAGCAGTAATCTGCCAGTAAGTATAGTGCCTAACATATTTATGCATGAACATGTTGTTAGTGCAGTTGATTTGACTGTTCTGTCACACAAGCCAGACATTGGAGATATACAGCACTGAATTACAATGTTAAATGTTTCTTGGAATTCCCTATAATAGGCATTATTATGCAATAATGTTTTACAATACTTGCCGTTTCATGGTTACAGCTTTATATAATGCATGATATACCACAAAAAAATATAATAATAATATATAAAATATGATACAGTTTTTCTAACATTATATGAAAATAAAATAAAACGGTGTGTTAAAAATAAATGTAAAAATAATATTTTTCAATAAGTACAAAGACCAGAGTCAGAGTAGAATTGGATCAACAGCTGATTCTCAGTGGTTGCAAACTGCCTTGAATAACAAAAGTGTTCTCTCAGTAGATGCCACCCAGTTTCATCACATAGATCTCACCAGAGAATTGCTGGCCCTATCTAAGCCGTGCAGCATCCGAATCCATGGATCTGAATCAACATCAGGCGAAACACAGCTGAGACATGATTTAGAAACATTTGAATATTACTTTAAACAAACAACAGCTCAAATTAGCTGTCTTATCAGCTGAATTTTCGGTCATCTTCCTCTGTCATCCAGCATTATATATATATATATATATATATATATATATATATATATATATATATATATATATATATATATATATATATAAATGTTTTTTGGTAAATGGAGCAGGTGAGAGAGAAGAGGAGATTGTCTCGCTTGTAATTAGTAAACTGAATGATTGCCTGAATGCAGTAATTTGGCTCTATCAGTTTGAACGGATTATCCTTGATTTGCTGATAAGTGTGATTTTCACAGATTCTCTCTCTCTCTCTCTCTCTCTCTCTCTCTCTCTCTCTCACACACACACACACACACACACACACACACACACAAAAATCTGGTCAGGTATTCGTTTAATTTTGCCGTTAGAGAAGACTGGAGATAATCGTAATATGTGGATGTTTTCACAAGAGCTATATCTTAGTATGAATATATAATATTTTTACATTTTAGTATTTAGGCAACTAAATGAATAGCAATTTGTATTACATAACCATATATAAGGTATCAGGAAAATAACACCCCAATTTCTGGATTACCAATCATAACTTTTTAACAACACAAAATTACTTGTTACTACACAGAATCTGTTAAGTATTATTATTATTTATGAAGTAGCTATGCTTTATATGGGATACACTTTTACACAAAAAAAGGGTGTTAAAACAGTTTTCACTCTAAAATTAATTACAAGGAAATGGGAAGAATTAACATGTATTAAGAATAGATAAGATATTATGAATGCTGTTATGATATAACTATTAGTTATATTCAATACAAACATGTGCATGTGCAAAAATCTGTACAAAAATTTAAAAATAAACCACCTCTGAGAAATGTTCAGTGACAACTAGACCCTCCATATTCTGAAGTATTAACTCAGATTGTATTTAAACTCTTGCATAAAAAAAAGAAAGATTCTATCAAAAACTTGACCAAAAAACAACAACAAAAAAAACAACAGTACATTGTCTGAACACAGTGTATTACTCTTTGATTTGTTATCTGTCAGTGATAATGACTACTGTATCAGGCATGTGTGTCTGTTTACAAGGTCATTATCTGACGTGCACGTGACACCTTCGGCCATCTACAGCACGCTTTGCACTTCATGTAAGGATGATTGCCTAACGGCGGCTACGGCTTGTGTGCATGTGTGGTGGAGGGGGGTGTTGCTTTGTCTTGGCTTTGAAGAATAGCATCGAAAGCCTGCTGAGATTAAAAGGTGGCCTTTGCATTTCTATTATTCATTCGATACCCTGCATTTTGTTTTCAACTCCAAAAATTGCACATGCACTGACATCAAAGGGAAAATGAAGGAAGAAGTGGAAAAGAACATTCCAAGGCATTCCAAAGAATAGATGTTGCATTTATGGATTTCATTATCAAGGCCTCAGATATCCAACAAGGTTGTTCCCTCTCTGTTGATTGCACCATCAGAGTGTTTATCTTGCATTGGGATGCAGAAAAAAAAAAACGCCAGGGTTTCATGTGTTAGTCCCTCATACTCCTGCCCAGTGCTCTGCATCTTTGAAGGGCTGTAAGCCCACGACCATCTCAGTCCCTCAAGAATGGGATTGTGTTTGACATGTAAACTTCATCTCTCTGAATCCGGACCTATCCAAACACAAACAGCCCACATTAGACACAGCACAAACATGTTTGTCTGGTGGCACACACTGTTATCACCTGTCAGCCAAATGTCGAGACACTGAAGCTGATGATACATGGTGCAATGATTCCAGCAGTCCTGCCAGGCTGCACTGCAAAATACGGGCAAGAATTTTAGGCACATAGAAGTGTTTTAGGGCAATACCAAGTGTGTTACTACTGTGTAAATTGCTTGGCCTGTCTTTTAGCCCTGTGGTCCTGTGACATTGCCTAGTAAAATCACTCTAAAACCTTGGCAAACTGCTGATGCTGACCTTAAAGCACCTTATAAGCATGAACGTCCTAAAATGCAATGTGCTTGACTTAGGAGCACATTTTTTTGCATTATTTCATAACTTTAATTTTGTACGTTTTAGTGACATTTAATGACATTTAATTGTTTTTGTGCTGTTTAATTAGGAATGTAACGATGCACTCAACTCACGATTCGATTTGATTCACGATTTTGACTTCACAATTTATTTATTTATTTTTTTACAGAATGAGATTTAAGACAAAATGTAATTTTTTATTATTGCTTGGACTGTTACGTTTATGAACTTTCTGTTTCCTTATTTGGTCTTCCTGCTCTTGTTTTGTTAATTGATTATTCCCCACCTGTCTCCAGTTCCCTCATTACCTCCTGTGTGTTTAAATACCCGTTCCGTTCAGTTCTTCCTCGTCCGTGATTGTAAATGCTGTTGTCAAAGTTGTACTGCTGTTATTGTAACCTAACCTGATGTAGTGTTGATCTGTTGTATATTATCCGTTATTCTCCTTCTATCTTCAGTAAACTCCTCATTTTGATCAAGATCCCCCTCAAACTCTTTATTCTCACGTTAGCACACCCCATAGTTGTAACATGGACAAAATGCTGCACGTTTCTTTGTGAAAATGAAATTTAACACTATAATAATATAGCACTTGTATATTATTGCTCTTTTGTTGATTTTGATTTGCTTCTATTGTCCTCATTTGTAATTCACTTTGGATAAAAGCAACTGCTTAATAACCACATTTAAATATAATGTAAATAACAAAACGAAATTAAAATTTAAAAAGAAGCCCCAAAACAAACAAATAACACAAATAAAAGAAATCTCTTCATATAAACAAATAAAGACTTTTTGTGCTCTTGCATTTAACATTAGAGGCAACCATTGCATTTTAATCATGATTCAAACAAATATGCTGCATACATGCAACATGAGCAGTTTTTAATCTAAATTAGATTGTATAATTTCGAAATTTTAAACAAAAACAGAATGGTTTGACTTCAGTTTGTAAAACTATACATAAAAAATATATGCATGAGATGCAGATCCACTCTTTGCCAGCAGGCGCTTAAAGCATTTCCTTGGTTTACGCTGTATACAAAGCAGCGCTGCAGTTATGAATTTTAATATGTATTATACAATTGCAAGATGAAACTATCATCTAAACTTTTCTAGAGACAGTAAGTTCCCCTCAGACATAAATTCATATAAACTCCATCCCATAACTGAATTGCGATATGTTTTGCATCAACTGATTTGAATCGTCATATTTTGAATCGATTTTCAACCGGCTCGCAGTTAATCATTACATCCGTATATTTTATAGATTTGAATTTAGTAAATTTGAATTCTAGGCTTGACATTGACCAAAAAAAAAAAAAAAAAAAGATTTTGTGCTGTGTCATAGTTTTTAGATTTGATTTTAATTTGAACTTTCTAAATTGAATATTCATATATGATCCGTATTTTTAAACAGCAAATGTTTTCTTTGGAACATGGAAGCTTGACCTAGTTTTTGTGCAGCCTGAGTTTGCTTTTTATTAATATTATTATTTTATCTATGTATTATTATTATTATTATTATTAAAAAAAAAGAATTAAAAAGTCAAATATATATATATATTTTTTTTAGTTTTCCAGGTCGATACTTGACCACCTCCCAGCAAGCATCTCTTCCTCTTAACGTCTCCGACTTGCAGCTCTTCATGGCTGTGAATGGGTTATTACTGGCATCACCACATTTCATTGGAGGACATTAATATCTGTCAGTGTGCGCACCCCAACTCCCCACTTCATTTATTCAGCTCGCTTTTGGATTTAATTACATCTACAGCCTTCCTCCAGCAAGCTTGCACCAATTATTCTCTAAAACAATGAAGAATTCATTTACACCTGTTGTCAAATAGATTTTTTTGAGGTCGGGGGGAGAGAAGAGTTTAAAAGATAATTAAGCCATCATTACATATGATGATTAATGGCAAGCTATTTTTCACATTCTCGCTTGCTCTCTTCCTTCCGCCATTTTTTCCCCGTAGCTGGCAATTCAGGAAAAAAATCCCATCCTTCCACCTCTGCACCTTGGATTCACTTCTCATCATGTCACAGAAGGCCTTTTTTATTCACTCCTAAGAATGGTTTCTCTTCATTATTTCTGTCCTACCCCTCTTTGACACATTGCGGCATACAAGCACAAAGGCGTGACATCAGCTGGCATCGTGATCCTACAGTAAGCTTATCTACTATAGATCCCGTGCTCTTTGACAGCTCCAAATGTTTTGTGAATGCATTATCAGTGAAAACCTTCATAAATGTATTTGTTAAATTGTACGTCCTGATAATGAGGTGAACCTCGGGTCACGTCGGCATATGTTTGTGCTATTGGCTTGTGTTCCTGTCCTTCTGTGTTGAAATGAAGGGAGCCAGTGTGTTTCTGATTGGGATCTAAAACAGGCTAATCTGCCTCATTAGGAAGACAGAGGTGTATGTGCAAACGCAGCAGAGGGGAGAACAAAGAGTGGAAGGGGAGAGAAGCGTGGGAGACAGTGGTCTAGAGTAATCCTTATTCCCATATGATTCCAGATCAGATGAAAATTGCACAAATATTTGGGGGAGAAATTGCCGGCTCATTTGTGTGGTGTTGAGAAGAATCCGACACAGCTGTGACAATTACCACAGGTAATTGGCAGAAGAACACACCACGTGTGCTTCTGAAGTGAGCAGCAGGTGAAAACCGTCCAATCACAGTTTAAACATTCTTTTTGTATGTTTTGCCAGAGACTGCATAGTAAAATATCAACATATTGACAGCATCTAAAACATTACAATGTGCACATACACAAAGATACCAAACTGTCATTGGGAAAGAGCCTATTCAAATGGTAGTAATATGTACACGTTAGGTACTAATATTTAAAATACTAATATGTACCTTTTAAGGTACAAATATGTAGAGCTGCATTATTCTGCACAATTGTTTTTTTTTTCTTTTCTTTTTTCTTTTTTAAATATAGATCATAATTCTCCCATTATTCTGAATAAACAACCAATTAAGATAACATGCAATTTACTAGAGGTTCTGAGAAAATATTAAATGCTGCAGTCTATTTAAGAAATATCATATGTATGTATTTATTTAAAATGTTTATTTATTTTTTCAAAACTCAGTTTGAATGAATAATTCAATGACTCACTTATAAAGACTTGCTTCATTACTTGCAACCATTTTTTTTTAAATGAATATCATAAAATAATGATTTAACGCCAAATACATTTTTAAGTCACTTGTTTCCGCCTACTCTTATAACAATAATCAAAACCATCTTTATTTGAAGCATCAAGCTTATTTTAGACATCAGCGTTTATATACAAACTATAAACGTTTATATTTTATAGAACTTCTGTGATAATTTGAAAGTTTGTAACTCAGAAAAAACACTGCGGTTAGATTAGTGGCAGTGCAAACACAGATTTAAATATCATATTGTCAACGGTTTAATAGATCGGCAAATAGTTGTAAATTAGGAATAAAATCCTGTTGGTGTTTCAATCACTATCTTGATCTATTAATAATTAATTCTGCTTCTCTACTTAATATGTATCAATTAGGGGTAAATAAGGTACAAAGATGTACCTTTATAGCTTTTGTACCTCGGGGAACCAACCCAGAGAGTTTACAGTCACTTTTATTAGTCTCATGTGCATGTTACTGATAAATAAACTTTGTATTAAAAAATTACTTTTAACATCTTTAAATTCACATGTAGTATATTGACATTGTGTGGCTCAGTATCTTTATGAAAAATGTATCCTTTTGAGGGGGCACCAGTGTTAGTTCTTGCTCACTTTTATGAGATAAGAAAAAACCTACAACTATGAATGAGATCAACCTGATATGCACTAAAGACAACATAGACATATTATATTAAAGATACTGACAGACTTTACAATACAATACTCTTCTCCGTTCCTTCTGGTAAAATTGTCTAATCATTTTGAATTGTCTTAAATTTGTGAGCAACCGAGAAAAAATAAATAAATAAATAAATAAATAAAACCACCAGATGTCTAAGATCTGAATCGCTTATTTCCTGTGACGACTTTGGCAGAAATCTACTTTTCCGCCCAGTTGATTTTCTCTCAAAATGGGCTTGTGGATTTCAGGAAAAAGTGCTTAAGAACTTTTAGCTATGCGGCCGATTATCTGGCCAACTTTAAGGTGTTCCTGGCCTATCTCTGAGCTCAAGGGAGGGATTTAGCTGAGATTGGAAAATCTAATATTTTCTTCAAATAGAAATCAAATAGAAGTCATTGCACAACCTTTGTGCGACTGAGCCAGGGAAGATGATACAATGCTGACCCATGGCTGACAGGGAGTGCAGAGTTAAACGTCTTTGATCTAGAAAGAAGCCACTCATAACTCGAGTGTATGTGTGTGTGTGAGGGTAGATGAAAATAATTGGAAGTAGAAGCCTCTGTTGAGCTTTCATTGAGATGTCTGAAAACTCTCTGATAGTTAAAGGCATATTCTGTTTGATAATGTGTTCTAGATAATTTGACCCGGGGGCACCTCACACCTGTTTTTTAAGGGTGTGCCAGTGGCATTCTGAGATTAATAATATAAATGTATATATATATATATATTAGGGGTGTAACGGTTCACAAAATTCACGGTTCGGTTCGATACAATACACTGGTGTCACGGTTCGGTACGTTTTAGATACAGCAAAAAGAAAAAATTGGCAGATAAATTTCCTTGATTTTTAAAAAATTTTTAATTTATTAAAACTAACAAAGTATGTTTTGTTTTTTTTACATTGAACAATGATGGAGCTATTCTTTACCCATCTTCTATGGTGTTTTCTTAGCAGCATACTGTATAAAACAAAAACAGCTCCTTATAAAAAAAAAATGAAAATGTTATATTAGTTATGAACAAATACAAAGATGTAACTTTTTTATATGGAACTCTATAACTCTTTATATTGAGTGTGTTTTTACTCAATTGGTTCTCTATAGGGCTTATGTTTTTTGGAACAAAGCAGGAATTACGGTCTGTCTGAAATGGGCTCGTGAAGGAATATTGTAACGGGGCTCAATTACATTAAGCATGTTCTTAAAACCTACGTTTTCCACTACAGAGTAAGGCGCTCGCTCACTCAGTACGCGCTGAAGGCTCGTTGCAAAATAGCTAATGTGTTTAACAGACCAGAAATAGAAGATCCTCCAATAACCAACAGGTCTGGTGTTTGGGTGCACTTTGGATTCCCTGTAAGCTATAATGGTGATGATAGAATCAATGGTAAATAGTAAGGTCTCATATCCGCGGCTATAACGTAAATGTAGCCTACCAATCGCCATGGTGATGTCTTTTGCCCTGTTTGAATCCGTTGGAAATGTCTGTCTAAATGCTGCGGGGATAGTTTGTTGTGTGTATGTTTCTCCTTTTTTCCGTCTTTTCCCAGATACTGACACACTAAGGTGATGTCGGCGTAAATGAGTTGACATGTTTCAAGTATTCCCGCTGGTGTTTTTTTTTTTTTTTGTATTCCCACTGGTGTAACGTTACCCTAGATGCGACATATCGTTGTTTTTTTTATCCACCACTCTCTTGCCATCACCATTATAGCTTACAGGGAATCCAAAGTGCACCCAAACACCAGACCTGTTGGTTATTGGAGGATCTTCTATTTCTGGTCTGTTAAACGCATTGGCCATTTTGCAACGAGCCTTCAGCGCGTACTGAGTGAGCGAGCGCCTGACTGAGTAGCCTAACATAAACATATAAGTTGGTGTTTTTTTTCTTCTTCTGGGGTGTCAGGGGCGTTGCCTGTTACGTCATTTGGGTTATTGGGCTACCTTGTTGAACGCATATCATTATATTTCACAATTTTTTTATTTTCCAAATATAATTAATTAGTCCAACAAACCGTTCGGTCCATAATGCGTACCGTGTACCGAACCGAAAGCCTCGTACCGAACGGTTCAATACGAATACGCGTATCGTTACACACCTAATATATATATAAATATATATATATATATATATATATATATATATATATATATACATATACAGTACAGACCAAAAGTTTGGACACACCTTCTCATTCAAAGAGTTTTCTTTATTTTCATGACTATGAAAATTGTAGAGTCACACTGAGGGCATCAAGGGCTATTTGACCAAGAAGGAGAGTGATGGGGTGCTGCGCCAGATGACCTGGCCTCCAGAGTCACCGGACCTGAACCCAATCGAGATGGTTTAGGGGTGAGCTGGACCGCAGACAGAAGGCAAAAGGGCCAACAAGTGCTAAGCATCTCTCGGGTAACTTCAAGACTGTTGGAAGACCATTTCAGGTGACTACCTCTTGAAGCTCATCAAGAGAATGCCAAGAGTGTGCAAAGCAGTAATCAAAGCAAAAGGTGGCTACTTTGAAGAACCTAGAATATGACATATTTTCAGTTGTTTCACACTTTTTTGTTATGTATATAATTCCATATATAATTCCACATGTGTTAATTCATACTTTTGATGCCTTCAGTGTGAATCTACAATTTTCATAGTCATGAAAATAAAGAAAACTCTTTGAATGAGAAGGTGTGTCCAAACTTTTGGTCTGTACTAGAGGTCTTCACGGGTCCAAAAATTCGTGTCCGAACCCGAAAGAGACCCGTAAATGTACCACACCGAACCGACCCGGACCCGTCCAATATTTCAAAAGCTGGACCCGGACCCGTGTAGATCCGAGAAATGACTACCCGGACCCGTATATTATTTGAAAGCTGGACCCGAACCCGTCGGGAAGACACAGACCCAACTGGACCCGATTGTCACATATTCCACTTTAAATTGCTATTACAAATCAATAAACATGTTGCGAAAAAAAAACCTATATCTTAATTTAAGGAGCCGTAGTCTGTGATGCATTATAATCACATTAGTAGCTACCTGACTGTCTGTGATGCATTATAATCCTCAGACAAGAAAGTTATCCATGTTATTCCGCTCGTTATTCCAAGTCCAAGCTTAATCCACTCATTATTTCAGCTTCAAAGTTCCCCTTGATGTCACGGTGACGGATGACAAATGCAACTGTGCACATGTACATTCTGACTCGAGTTAACTCGCATAATAACTTCAACTGTTTGCCCTTTTGAACTATAATAACGAACGCTCCTTCAGTGCCATGGCCGCTTACGCTATCATCTCTGTGCTCTCTGCTCTGCGTCGAGTCTGAATCTGACCACTAAAACTTTAAGATTAAACGGTTTATATTAGTATAAAAATGGGAGAAAATGTAAAGCGCGGTTTGTCCCTCACTGGTTGCCATAGAAACATGACACGCGCTCGAGACTGCACATGCGTGTTAGCTGGATCATCCTAAAATATGATTTACCACAATTTGAGCGTCATAGAAAACATTCATGTGACAGTTCACCTCCGATTTTGTTGCTGATTTGAAATATATTAAATATCAGTGTGTCAAGTCTGCAATTATTACCGTGCGTGCACTTGCATTCTGCGCGCTCTGCTTCTAACGGGAGAGAGAGAGAGAGAGATCGCGTTTTTTTTGTTTTTTTTTTGCTCACTCTGTTCTTTTCCTAATTTTACAAAGTTGCAAGTTACAAAAAACACAAGCAGTGTCTGATCACGGCCGGGTGTTCTCCGAGTCCGATGACTCCGATCGCACGGGTATTTCACACAATGTTAAACAGACCCGGGACCCGAATTAACAGATTCGGACCCGACCCGGACCCGGCTGATCATTTAAAATATAGACCCGGACCCGTACGGGTCCCGGGTCGACGGGTCTCGGGTGCACTGTGAAGACCTCTAGTCTGTACTATGTGTGTATATATATATATATATATACAACCCGAATTCCGGAAAAGTTGGGACGTTTTTTAAATTTTAATAAAATGAAAACTAAAGGAATTTCAAATCACATGAGCCAATATTTTATTCACAATAGAACATAGATAACGTAGCAAATGTTTAAACTGAGAAATTTTACACTTTTATCCACTTAATTAGCTCATTTAAAATTTAATGCCTGCTACAGGTCTCAAAAAAGTTGGCACGGGGGCAACAAATGGCTAAAAAAGCAAGCAGTTTTGAAAAGATTCAGCTGGGAGAACATCTAGTGATTAATTAAGTTAATTGATATCAGGTCTGTAACATGATTAGCTATAAAAGCTTTGTCTTAGAGAAGCAGAGTCTCTCAGAAGTAAAGATGGGCAGAAGCTCTCCTCTCTGTGAAAGACTGCGTAAAAAAATTGTGGAAAACTTTAA
Organism: Carassius carassius; assembly: GCF_963082965.1. Classification (NCBI taxonomy): domain Eukaryota; kingdom Metazoa; phylum Chordata; class Actinopteri; order Cypriniformes; family Cyprinidae; genus Carassius; species Carassius carassius. Next base: position 21,279,828 of record NC_081793.1, read on the forward strand.
AAACAATGTTCCTCAACGTCAAATTGCAAAGGCTTTGCAAATCTCATCATCTACAGTGCATAACATCATCAAAAGATTCAGAGAAACTGGAGAAATCTCTGTGCGTAAGGGACAAGGCCGGAGACCTTTATTGGATGCCCGTGGTCTTCCTTCGGGCTCTCAGACGACACTGCATCACTCATCGGCATGATTGTGTCAATGACATTACTAAATGGGCCCAGGAATACTTTCAGAAACCACTGTCGGTAAACACAATCCGCCGTGCCATCAGCAGATGCCAACTAAACCTCTATCATGCAAAAAGGAAGCCATATGTGAACATGGTCCAGAAGCGCCGTCGTGTCCTGTGGGCCAAGGCTCATTTAAAATGGACTATTTCAAAGTGGAATAGTGTTTTATGGTCAGACGAGTCCAAATTTGACATTCTTGTTGGAAATCACGGACGCCGTGTCCTCCGGGCTAAAGAGGAGGGAGACCTTCCAGCATGTTATCAGCGTTCAGTTCAAAAGCCAGCATCTCTGATGGTATGGGGGTGCATAAGTGCATACGGTATGGGCAGCTTGCATGTTTTGGAAGGCTCTGTGAATGCTGAAAGGTGTATAAAGGTTTTAGAGCAACATATGCTTCCCTCCAAACAACGTCTATTTCAGGGAAGGCCTTGTTTATTTCAGCAGGACAATGCAAAACCACATACTGCAGCTATAACAACAGCATGGCTTCGTCGTAGAAGAGTCCGGGTGCTAACCTGGCCTGCCTGCAGTCCAGATCTTTCACCTATAGAGAACATTTGGCGCATCATTAAACGAAAAATACGTCAAAGACGACCACGAACTCTTCAGCAGCTGGAAATCTATATAAGGCAAGAATGGGACCAAATTCCAAAAGCAAAACTCCAGCAACTCATAGCCTCAATGCCCAGACGTCTTCAAACTGTTTTGAAAAGAAAAGGAGATGCTACACCATGGTAAACATGCCCCGTCCCAACTATTTTGAGACCTGTAGCAGAAATCAAAATTGAAATGAGCTCATTTTGTGCATAAAATTGTAAACTTTCTCAGTTTAAACATTTGCTATGTTATCTATGTTCTATTGTGAATAAAATAT